>NC_083320.1:44779184-45120389 GCF_963455315.2 Globicephala melas | reverse complement strand
CAAAGGCTCCATTAGTCTGATTCCTTGAGCGACCATGATGAGCAAAACCCCTACCAATCTGTATTGAAATGTAGCATAAGTATAAAATAAATCTGTTGTTTTATGAGGTCTTTGCCTATTCCAGGTTCGATTCTTTTATCAAATATGTGATTTGCAAATATTTTCTCTCAACCTCTAGCTTTTCTCTTTACACTCTTAACAGTATCTTCCATGGAGCAAATGTTCTTAGTTTTAATAAAGTACTTTTTTTTCTTTCATGAATGGTACTTTTGATGTTGTATCTAAAAATTCATAACCAAATACAAGGTCATGCAGATTTTCTCTTATTTTGCTTCTAGAAGTTTTATAGCTTTTCATTTTACATTATATCTTTGGTCCATTTTGAGTTGATTTTGTGTAAGGTGTGAGATCTGCAAGTAGGTTCACATTTTTGAATAAGGGCATACAACTATTTCAGCACTATTTGTTGAAGAGACTAGCCTATCTTCATTGAAATGCCTTTGAATTTTTGTCAAAAATCTGTTAGCTCTATCTGTGTGGGTCTACTTTTGGGCTTTCTATTCTGTACCATTAGTCAATATGTCTATTTTTTGTCAATAACAGACTGTTTTGATTCTGGTTGCTTTATAATACATCTGGTATTGAGAACACGCCAACTTTATTTTTCTTTTTCAGAATTGTGTTGACTATTCTAGTCCCTTTACCTTTCAACATAAATTTTAGAATTTTTTTTTATGTCTACAAAAAAGCTTGTGGGGATTTTGATTGGGATTACGTTTAATCTTTAGATCAGGCTGGGAAGAACTAACATCTTAACACTGTTGAATTTTCCAATTCATGGACATGGAACTATCTTTTCTTTCCATTTACTTAAATATTATTTGATTTCTTTCATCAATAATCTGCAGTATTCCACATGCAGATTCTTACATATTTTGTAGATTTATAATTGTTTTATTTTTCTTTTTGGTGCTATTGTAAATGCTATTTTTCTTTAATTTCAAATTCAAATTATTAATTGCTGGTGTATAGGAAGGCAACTGCCTTGTGCCTCTGTTGCTTTAAACCATTGGAACATTTGGGTTATTTGTTACCCATTAATTATCTTGATGAATATGAAGGTTGTACCTAAAGCATGCTGATTCCCTAATAAAAACCTAAAATATGTCTTACTGTCTTAGGGATCTAATAGCTGCTGGTGGGGAAAAGTATTGGAAACTGAGAAGATGGAGATTTGTGCTCTACAGCATGGTGAAATATTTGCTAGGACCTATAAAAACATGAAAGGTAGATTATGTTCCCGATGCACTTGTAGCTCTAGGGGAGTATATTGGAAAGTAGAACGTTAATTGTGTGTTTTGGTTACCACTGGATAGTTTGGCAATAAATTGCAAGATACAAATGAACTCAGAAAAGAACTAGACAGTTTCCAAAACAGAGAAAAAGGGGAGTAGAATGAGTCCAGAAACTACTTTTCCATCTCAAACTGTGAAAGATGAGATTGAGAAATGCTTTGTGAGATCAAAATCCATTAAAACCTTTCAATTGATTAAATTACCTCTGGGCCAGGAGCAAATTAGGAGTATCATGTTCTTAAGTCCTTTAAGTTAGGAAAAAAAATTATTAGATCCCAGGCCTCAAAGTACCTGACACTAAAGAGAGAGAGAGAGAGAGAGAGAGAGAGAGAAAGAGAGAGAGAGAACATGGAAGAGAAAACTAAGTAATGTAGCAGTTCTGGGAACTATGTCTTAAAAAATATCGTTGGTCAGTTATTGACCCAAGGAGCTGACTAAAAGCAGAGAGATGATAATCTTACTGAGTTTCTGAGGAGTCTGTTCCTCTTCCAGACTTTAAATGCTCTTTAGGCACCCAACCATATATAGGCAGGAAATGAGTTAAGAAAGCAGAAATGCATATTCCCCAGTGTCCACTTAAGATGTGGCCAAGAAATATATTGGAAAAGGAATACTCTCCCAGAGGGTCTAGCTAGTGACTTAAAAAACAATGAACAAAGTTCCTCCCAAGGAATAGAATCAGGGCATAAACAAGGAACATTCCATACCCCCAGGGAAGGGAGTCTCATAATATCTTCCCATTGGAATTTTAGAATTGCTGTGAGCCAGAGTCTGTAGAAAGTCCCCATTCTTCCTCTTTCTGAATGGAAGTAATTTTTTGTTTGTTTTTCTTTTCCACCATTGCATATTATGGGTGTATCTGGTTGGGAAGGTGGTGCATTTTAGCTCCTTTTAGCTCACTATTCTCCAGACCAAGGGAAGCCACATTATGACCTGATGGATAAACCAATGCACATTACTCAGAGATCTGGATTTTAAATTCCATACCATGACTGGAATAGGCTTTTGGATTTTCTTTTTTGAGGTGATGATGTCTAAATTCTCACGTGGGAAGGAAAGTGAACATAATACTTGCTGATCAAAAGAAAGCAAGTTGTGATAAATACTACTATTATTCCCAGAAATTTCTGGTTCTCCTCCCCTTCCACGAAGATTCACTCTAAGTTATGCATTGCTGTGGGACTTGTTTTGGCCAATGGAATGTGAATGAAATTGATGTGTCACTCCTGAGTGGAAGTACTTAAGAAATTCAATTTTCTGTGTTCTTTGATCCTACCATGCCTAAGCCTGAAACCTCAGGTTCAGATGACAACAACACCTTGATCAATGTGGTCTTCTGAGCAACTCCAATAAGCAGCTTGCCCTTTGCCAACCTGGATAACACATGTAACATGAAAAAGAAATATATTTCTTCTCTTTTAAACCACTAAAGTGTGGTGACTCTTTGTTTTGCAGCCTAAGGTAATCTACCCTGATTATTGCACCAGGTAAATTGCTTAACAACATTTGATACTTTGATGAATTAAAACTCAACAACTTTGTAGATAAGTTAAAAGTGTCCAGATTCTGCCTGAAATTCTCAGAAAAAAAAATCATTATTTTAGTCAAGTTTCTATATCCCTCCAAAATGCAGTAGCCATAAGTATACAAGAAGAACAAGATATACAGATCTGGAAAAAGGCAACCTTGTGAAATTTTGGTTTTTGAAACTTTCTGCTTCCCCTCCCTATGGTTATTCAGTCTCCAGAGTTCTAATCTCCACCCACCTACCCTAACCTCTAAATACATAATTGTACACAACTTAGAGCACAGTAATGTAAAAGTGGTGCCATTTGGAGTTAGTGCAAATTATCTCTATTGTTTTGTTTGGAAAGCTTGGAGAAAATGATATGGGATGTGAAAAATAATGAACAGGTTTATACACATCTCCAGTAGAAGCAGTATTCAATCATACTCCCCCCTCTTCTTTTCTTACCCTCCTTTTTCCTTTTCTCTTTTTCTCTATTTTTCTTCTTTTATTTTCCTTTTACTATGCCTCAAAAAAATGGAGTTTTAAAATAAAAAGCAACAATTTGATGTCATATCAGGAAAATATATGTGTTGATGTGTTCATTTAAGGTTTATTTTCTCAGAAATTTATGTTTTAAGACATCTTATTTACATATCATATAAGAATCAGAATAAATTCTATTTTAGAATTTGAGAATTGAAACAGAGAAGCTCATTTGTCTGGAGTTTCATGATAACAGGGAACTTAGGGTACTCTCTAACTGGTGGAAAAAAAATACAACTAAATAGGAATGCAGGATCTCAGATTTTATAGGCATGAGGTTTACTACTCATTATACTGAACATTTTCACTAAATGTTAAAGGAAATAAGTATTAGCATTTTATTCTGAAATGAGGGCAGATATTTTAAGAAATACATCCCAAGATGTTATCCTATTTCCCAAAATATAATTAAGTATTACCCACTAAAACATTTTCTTGCAAGTTGTTTAACACCTAGATATGGTCTAAATTTCCCAAAGTCTTTTGGGTATAAGAAATTCAGTGCATACTATACTAATTTCCAGTGACAAGAAATTAACAAACACATATTTGTGAACAGTATTTTTTCAATATGATGTCAGCATTAAATGGAGTACATATTGATTTCAAGAAAATGATTTTAAAAGTATGAATTTAAAGAGCTATAAAGTGTCAACACAAAATACATACAACAAAGTAAGATTTTTAGTGTAGAAGGCATTTGAGTCTCTTAGGACTTTGTTCCCAGGATCAGACTATCGACTGAGGGCTTTTTTCCATGGCTGTGATGAGACTCAGCTGGACCGCTAACAATCCCCTCCAGGGAGCTGGCAAGTCCGAAGGAGAAAGCTGCAATTGGCTCCCCTGCA
Source organism: Globicephala melas (assembly GCF_963455315.2). Taxonomy (NCBI): domain Eukaryota; kingdom Metazoa; phylum Chordata; class Mammalia; order Artiodactyla; family Delphinidae; genus Globicephala; species Globicephala melas. The sequence goes on along the minus strand of NC_083320.1, from coordinate 45,116,133 downwards.
CCCACCCTCACTGTGTTGCCCTCGGTGAAACTGACTGTCTGGGAAGACAAGAGTGTACAGACAGGGAATTTGACATCAAGTTTAAAGCAGTGCCAAAACCCACTTTATTTAATGTAAGCAGTGGCTTTCCACCCACAGCTTCCATCTCTTCTAAATGTTCCAGTCATGTGGGCTCATGAACAATCCTTTCCTGTGGACCAGTGCCAGCTTCTTGATTATTATATTTTCTTTTCTAACTTTGAACTGAATTATCTTTCACTGGTTGAAAATCTTTCAGAAATGTTCCCCAATAAAAGTAAACTCTTTCTTTTAATCTCTCCTTTTATGTATGGAAAACATAAGCATATGAGGCCAGCCAGCGCTAAAGTGAAATTAGATTTAGAAAAGTAAAATTGAATCTACATATTTTATTGGCAGAGGGAGGAGACTGGTTAGTTAAAGAAAAGTGATTCATATTTTATGCTATATATTACTTCTTTCATTGTAGACCTAAAACTCTGATACTATACTTTTTTTTCGACTTTTTGGAAAGTTGCATTTAATTTCTTCTCATATTCACTAGTATAAGCCCCACAGAGGCTGGTTTTCTCTAATCCATTTTTTTTCTTAGCATTCTTCATTATAGCTCATCTTACTTCACTATATATGACTTTATATATAATTCAATATGGCTGAATAGAGTGAATTATATAGAATTCAATAGTCAGAATAGAATGAGAAAGTGTAACCAAACTCATTAAAATCTTACTACTACCTAGTAAACTTGATAATAGGGGATATGGGAATGGTAATGAGAAACTTCAAACACTGGATATATTATCAAATCAAGAGAATACACATGAATGTTCTGGAATTCTCATCCTTCGTGAAAAAGTACAATAAAAACTAATCACCAGGGACTTCCCTGGTGGTGCAGTGGTTAAGAATCCACCTGCCAATGCAGGGGACATGGGTTCGAGCCCTGGTCCAGGATGACTCCACACGCAGCAGAGCTACTAAACCGGTGTGCCACAACTACTGAGCCTGCGCTCTAGAGCCCGTGTGCCACAACTACTGAAGCCCGCGCGCCTAGAGCCCGTGCTCCGCAACAAGAGAAGCCACTGCAATGAGAAGCCCGCACACCGCAATGAAGAGTAGCCCTTGCTTGCCGCAACTAGAGAAAGCCGGCATGCAGCAACGAAGACCCAGTGCTGCCATAAATTAATTAATTTAAATAAAAAAACGAATCACCAGTTCTAGTTTACCTAGACCAACTGGTTTTCTACACAAAGAAAATTCCAAATTTTAAAACTATATTTCATTAAGAAAGTATTGTTTGAGATGCAAATCTCAGGAGGGGTTGGTAAATTGCTGGTTTCTTTAGATATGAGTATAAAAACTGACCTATATACAAATATATCCAACCCATATGAAAAATACTCTCAATATGTCCTACTTTTTATGTGAAAAATTTTAAGAGCTATTTCTACAATAGCAAAGGGTATGTTTTTTGGAATAAACAACATTTCCATCCACCCTCCCATAAAAAAACACTCCTTGGCTGTCACATCCTAATGGCACACACCATTTCTAGTTCCCTTGTAAATGCTTCCATTTCATTTGAGGACAGGTGCCATATGAGGTCAAGAGTACAGTGGTCAGAGCACGTATTGCATATTGGCGATGATAGTCATGACTTCTGGATAAAAGAATGAAAAGTTAATATATTTCCATTCAGAGTGTCAGTTAAAAACTCAGTCTTTGGTGGTGAGGACTAGTTGGTGGGGAGGGCCTCCTATGGTTTTCTTTGTCTTGCTAAGGTTTTAGAATATTTCAAAAATATATACACTGTTCCAAAATAAACCACTTAGTTTTAAATAAGCTAATTTTACAAACTTTAATGGTGCTCTTGACTTTCATATAAAAAAACTCAGAGGAAAAACATTATGGCTTTCTATGGGTAATTGAGGCATTAAAGTAGTAGTAGTGGTAATAATAATAATAATGTTGTATTTGGCAAAGAGAAGCATCATGGAAGTTCTAAACAAATTGCAAGTGTCACAGTAGCAGATCTCTGTCCAGTTGGGAGGTGACAGCAAGATTTATTTTTCATTAAAAGTCAAGACTTCTTCCCATGTTTACTAAAGACCCTTTGCCAAAATCCACCAAAACTATTAAGAGCACTAGGTATAATGCTCCGTTAGTTAATAAACTAACAGATTTCTGAAGTGATATCGATTAATTGCCATTTTTGTCTCTTTTTCTTGGCTCATACATTTTAATTTGAGGTAACTAGCTTAATCTTGACAGGTACAGAGAATATTTAGTTTATTCTGTGACTTAAGGAAAATTGTCTTTCCATCCATTCATTTACGTAACATCAAAGCCCAGGATGATAATGATAATGTCCTGGTGGGCAAAGCCACAGTCTTTTATATTGATTGAAAGTATGGAGATTGTATTAGTTTTCTACTGCTGCTATAACAAATTACCACAAACTTTGTGGCTTAAAACAACACACATTTATTAGCTTACAATTCTGGAGGTTAGGTGTCAAAAATGGGTCTCACAGGCTAAAATCCAGACAGCTTGCATTCATCTCAGGAGGCTCTAGAGGAAAATATTTCCTTGCTCTTTCCAGCTTCTAGAGGCTGCCTGCATTTCTTGATTTGTGTCTTCCTTTCATCTTCAAAGCCAGCAGTGGCTGGTGGAATCTTTTTCACATGATATCACTGTGATACTAACTCTTTTGCCTCCCTCTTCCACATTTAAGAACCCATGTGATTACCTTGGGCCCATGCAGATAATCCAGGATAATCTCCCTATTTTAGATAATCTCCCTGATTAGCAACCTGAATTCCATCTGCTTCTTTAATTCTTTTGTCATGGAAACCACCATATTCATAGGTTCTGGGGAACTAGGATATGACGTCTTTGGTAGTCTGTTTTGCTGCCTGCCACAGAGCTATTCTGTACAGATTTGTGTAAAGGAACATCTTAAGGTAGTAATTTTCAATGTGAAACATGTGGTTATTAATATAGTTTTATGAACTTGCCCAGCAATGAAAACCAACTGCTTCTTTTCCTAAGGCCACATTTCATTATATCTAGTATATTCTTTCTTTGGAGAAAAAAATAATTACCAAAAAATTCATTTTCATTAAATGAGTTACTTGTTAGAAATACATTCAGGCCTACAAATTAATTGAAAGTTTGTAGAAAAAGTTATGAAATGTCCATATCTTAAAAATGGCATGTAGCTCAGAAATAGTTTCAATAGCATGAGCTCCACATTGTGGGATCTTAGTTCTCCATCCAGGGCTCAAACCTGGGACCCTGCAGTGAAAGCTCAGCACCCTAACCACTGGACCATCAGGGAATTCCGGAGTGAGTTTTTAATAATGACTGATTCCTAAGGAACCGTCCAAATCTACAGTACTCTCCTTGAAAACTTTGCCCAATTTACTAAACTGTTTTATTTTGTACATGAGAAGAGAACTTTACCTAGTTAAATGCATACAATCTTGTTTTTTAAATATTGGCAATAGCAAATTTAATTTATAAACACGCGTGTGTTTATTGTTTTGTATTCTCTAAAGGTGCTGTACCTACTTGTTTCAACAAATCGCCAGATATAATTGGGCAAACAAGTGTGTCACCATCCTCCCTTGAAGATGAGGAAATGAGGGTATTAGAGCCATCAGTGATTTATCTAACATTACTTATCTGGAAAATGGCACAGACAGCCTTCAAACCCAGGGATTCCGAAGACTTACAGTGAAGGGTGCTTTGAACCCTGGCATTTGTTATCTAGGAAAATCTAGTAGGAAACACTCAAATCAAAATACGAACAAGTTAAAATCCATGATCGTAAGACTGAATTTTTGAATGTTCAGTAGAAATGAATTTATATAGGTAGGTTTCAGTTTTCCAATATAATAAGCTCAGTCACTTGGTATTATTTCTCTAACTTTGCTTAGTATCATTGCATGACTTGAATCTGTTGTGAACCATCGTATTTACATGTGTATATGTATCCTTATATTCATAATCGGTATGAGCTGAGGTATGAACATGGTCAAAAATAACACTGATTTAAAATTTAATTTCATGTTAAAAAAACACAATGTTAACATGTTTATGCAAGATAGCCTCAGGAAAATTGAGTATTAAGGAGTTTTTCTGAATCCCTTGTATTTATAATGCTGAAAACATTGGTAGAAATTGACGAACTGAACTGCAAAGACACAGATAGAATTTTTCCCTCAATATGGATATTTATTTGGAATTTCAAAAATTTTGCCTAAGCTCAGAATTAAATTTTAAGTCACTTATGTTTATTTAATTGGTCTTTTCTCTGTAACTGTACAGTCTTCCTTTATATACCTAAGAAAAAATCCCTGCCAAAGTTGCTGATCACATCTTATCCATGTCCAGATACAACTCCTGTATTTTCTATATTATTTCGAGAATTTATGAAAAATAATCATGACCTCTTCTCAATTTCTCTAATCCTCACCCCTTCTGGTTTTGTTCTAATTTCTCGCAGGAGTTGAAAAGTTCAGTTTTCTCATATAAAAGTTTTCCCTATGTACACATCACGCTTTTGTAGCACTCTTTCCATTTATCATATACAATTAACATCATTCAAAGAGATAGGGTTTGATGGATCTATTACTTCTCCTGAACTCTTATGTTACCAACCTGTTGTCACCCACATAAGCAAATCTACCTCTTCACATGTACTCATTTGCCTGTAATACATATCATATATTAGCATATGCATAACCTCATGCTTTTGATAACATGAAGACATAATTATAAAGCCAAAACAAAACAAAACAAAAAGTAAGAAATAAATAGTCTAACTACTAATTAAAGTAAAACTAAAACTGCATTGGCATTTATCACAGGCACCGTGAGGATCTATTCTGAAGATGAAGGAAGAAAACTGAAAGAGGGAGAAATTGTGATTTTGTCCAGATTATTTTATTATCCACCACTGCAGTTTTATTTTTTCACTCTTCATTGATTTTTCCTCCCTTTAAGAGTAATGTGTATATCACAAAAATGAGATATTTTACTAAGATTAGTCAAAAGGCTCCCTAACCTCTGTCTATTTGCTAGATAGTGTACAAAATTTAAAGCTAGAACATTAGGGTGAGAAATAGAGGCCAAAAGAAACTAGGAAGAATCTAGGATGAGATTCAAAAGAACTGTTTTCAAAGTGTGAGAGGCTCATTTAAATTGCTGACATAGGGCTTCCCTGGTGGCGCAGTGGTTGAGAGTCCGCCTGCCAAGGTAGGGGACACGGGTTCGTGCCCCGGTCGGGGAAGATTCCACATGCCGCGGAGCGGCTGGGCCCATGAGCCATGGCCGCTGAGCCTGTGCGTCCGGAGCCTGTGCTCCGCAACGGGAGAGGCCACAACAGTGAGAGGCCCGCGTACCGCAAAAAAAAAAAAAATTGCTGACTTAAACTGTCATGTGCATTTAGATATTGGTGTGGTAAAAGTAATTCTGTCTTCTTACTCCATTAGTTGCTCAAAATCATACTATTCTTTTATTTGATCCATGACTTTCTGGTGAGCACTGTATATTTCTCGGAGTAAATTGCCTTCATATTTCTGTTTATATGTTGCCTTCATATTTTTGACACAAAATAATGTACCCTTTCAACTGATCAGTTTTTCAACAAAATTGTCTTGTTTTCTCAAACACATACCTCCTGGAGGCCTCGAAGTTGTTTTGCACACAGACACACACACGCTAATCTTGATTATTCCTCATGAGAGCCCCACAAATCACTTTTCTCTTTGTATCTTCAGGAACCAAGTCTCCCCATGGCATTTCTTGGACAATTAGACTCTCATCTCTACCAACATGCTCAACTCTGTCATTTATGAGGTCCTGAGCAAGAGAATGAACAGAGACCCATGTAGCTAAATTTTTAAAGATTATAAACCAAGTTAACAAACTGCTAATAAATTATGATTTATCCCTGTGCCTTACAAATATGCATTCATAAAAATGTATTTAAAGAAATATGTGTAAAACTATGCTTTGTATATTACTGAAAGTCAAAATAATATCAAGGGGCTTCACTGGTGGCGCAGTGGTTGAGAGTCCGCCTGCCGATGCAGGGGACACGGGTTCGTGCCCCAGTCCGGGAAGATCCCACATGCAGTGGAGCGGCTGGGCCCGTGAGCCATGGCCGCTGAGCCTGTGCGTCCGGAACCTGTCTGCAACGGGAGAGGCCACAACAGTGAGAGGCCCGCATACTGCAAAATAAATAAATAAATAAAATAAAATAATAATAATATCAAGGATGAGTGAAATCAATTATTATTGTGCATGTAGGCATTCTGCTGATGACCTGACATTTTTCTTGGAGGAAAAATAAAATCAAAATGTAATAAATTATTGTACACTTAGTCCATAACATTTTCTTTTATTTATTTTCATTTTAGCATAATGTTATTATATGATAATCTTAATCTTAAATATATGAAATAAAATATAATTGAATTAAAAATGTAAATGTAAAAATCCAAATGACTAAATTATACTTATGTATTTTTCCAAAAAGTTATTTTTCTAAATTACTTAAAATTATCTGTTAGAATTTAGAGGCAAAATACAATTATAATCAATAAATATCTAAAATTTAAATCAAAATTATTTGAAGTTAAATTTGTCATAAAACTTTGTAAATTAAGTTAAATACTGTTATATCACTTAATGTCCATATACTTGCTGGTTCAAAGGACAAATAACACACTTCCAGTATGGTATGGCTAGACCCCAGAAAGACAAAGTAAAAATAATATGTTTACGATTGCAAAAAATAATATGTTAATTATTTAAAATTGCAAAATATCCCTCATTGCCATGCGCAGTACCTGTGAATATCATGCTAATTTGTGTCACCAAAACCTCAAAATGGAGCAAAAAGAAAAGCAAAATAAAGTAGATCTCAGCACTACTGGGAAAGGACACTTCATTATGCAAGAAACTATGGTAATCATGCTATTTAATGGAAGGATATGATACATGAATTTATTTTTTCTCTTTAAGCAATTCTGCCACTCAATTCCTCTGGGCACGTGTAAGCACTGTCAGTCTCCAGCTTTGGTATCACACAGATTAAAATTTTCACAGCATTCGGACTACATTGACTTTAGCTTCTGAACATTGGGCAAGAGAAACAGAGATTTCCTAGGGGTCAGAATGGTGTTAGTTCACAGACTGTGGATGCTTACAGTAAACACTCATTGGGTTGCTTTGCTTTGGTGCCAAGGGCTGGATCCTGAGTGACAGAAACTCGTGCATTCCTTAATGTATAGTGAAGAATTAACTTTACCCAAAGAGAGGTCTGGTCTTTGTCCTTAGCTACTGGGAAGTGATTCCAAGCTCCTGGAATGTGTTGCTGATAAGCACATCTTTGTTTATCAGAGGTTTTGGCAACCAGACAACCTAACAATGTAATTTGTAATGGGAGCTTTAGACCACACCATATTAGTTTGGACTTCCAAAAGAAACTGGACACTGAAGGTATTAGCCAAACCTCTGGAGGGAGGGGTGTACTGGAGACTAAAGGTCAGCCGTGTGGATAGTATGTGAGCCCCAGTTAAAATTCTGGACAGCAAAGACTAGCGTGAACTTCTCTGCTTGAAATACTCTGAGTATCGTCACACTGCAATGCCAGGAGGATAACTTGTCCCTGAGAATAACAGGAGCTTCATGTTCAAAACCCTCCCAGATTTGCCCTGTGTGTCTCTTCTTTTGGTTAGTTCTAATTTATATACATTCACTTAAAAAAGAAAAAAGAATAGTGTAGTTGTAAATATAGTGCCAAGTTCTGTGAGCTATCTAGAAAATTCTCAAACCTAGTGGGATTCTGGGAATACCTGAACTTGTGAGTTGGTCCAAAGTGAAGGTGGTCCTGCAGCCCCCAGACTTGTGGCTGGTGTCTAAAGTGAGGACAATGTTTTGGGTACTATTCCCTCAGACCGTGCGATTTGCCCAAACCCCATTGCACTTAGAGTATTTGCTTTTTTTTTAATTTTTATTTTAATTGGAGTTTTAAGATGAGTTCTTCTAATAAACTTTTAGGGAGGGATCTAACTTGTTCTTAGGCTTTCATATTATAAACACAAACATGTACATTTGTTTTTTGTGTGTTTGCTTATGTGAGCCCTTTAAAGCAGAGTGCCCATGGAGAGGGTCCCTCTCCTTAGTCAATGTGTGATCCTGTCCCCAGAACACCTGTGTACTTAACTTTGTTTAATCCATAAATAATGTTTATCCACATTCTCTCTTGCAAGAAATCCATTGTCAGCTGATCACGGTCCCCCGCCCCACGCCCCTGCTATTTTCTTCATTTGTGGTACTCTTTTTCTTTTTTAACAGCTTTGATTAAGAATAATAAACATCAGTAAAATGCTTATGATTAAAGTTTAAAATTGATAAGATTTGATATATGTATATACCCATGAAACTATCACCAAAATCAAGGTAATAAGCAATCACACCCAAAATTTCTTTAGGTCTCTTTGTAATCCCTCTCTGTGTTCTTCCCCACGCCCTCCATCCCCCAAAAATCATTTATTTGCTCTATTTCACTATAGATGAATTTGCATTTTATAGAATTTAATACAGTGAAATCATACATTATATACTTTTTTTAGTCTGGCTTCTTTCACCCAGCATGATTATTTTGATATGCATCAAGACTGCTAAGTGACTCAATAGTTCACTGCTTTTTATTACTGAGTAGTAGTCCATTCTATACCAAATTCTATAATTTGTTATCCATTGATCTGCTGTTGGAAATACGGATTGTTTCCGGTTTTCGGTTATTACAAATAACATTCATGAACAAGTATAAACATATGCTTTATTTATATTGAGTAAATAGCTAAGAAGGAAATAACTAGGTCATATGATAATTTTAACTTAAGAAAATGAGAAATTGTTTCTCAAAGCCGTTGTATCATTTTACATTTGTACCAACCGTGTGTGAGAATTTCCGTTGTTATACATCCTCATCAGCACTTTAACATCTCATCTACACTTTAACTTTTGACTTTCTAATAGATGTGCAGACTTACCTTATTGTTGTTCTAATTTCCTTTTCTCCAGAGACTAATGATGTTGAGCATCTTTTCATGTACTTGTTGCAATCCATATATATTCTTTGATAAAGTGTTCAAATCTTTTGCTTTTTTAATTTGGTTGTTGGTTGTCTTATTCAGTTTTGAGAGTTCTATATATGTTCTGGATACAATTTCCTTACTAGTTGTGCAATTTGCAGATATTTTCTCCCCATGTGTGGTTTCTCTTTTCAATTTCTCATCATTGTTGTTCAAAGAGCCAAAGTTCTTAATTTTAATAATGTTCCATTTATCAATTATTTCTTTGATACATTGTAATTTTGGTGTTATATCTAAGAAACATTTACCCAACACAGGATCAAAAAATTTTCTCTCACATTTTCTTTGGTGAGAGAAATCACTTTTATGGTCTTTGGTGTTACATTTAGGTCAATATACCACTTTGAGTTTATTTTCGTATATAGAGAAAGATATACATTTTACATATAGAGAAAGAGAAAGAAATTGGTGAGGGAGATTAAGAGGTACAAACTTCCAGTTGCAAAATAAATGAATCACAGGTGTGACATGTACAGTGTGGGGAATATAGTCAATAATTATGTAATATCTTTGTATGGTAACAGATGGTAACTAGACTTACTGTGGTGATCATTTTGAAATGTATAACAATATCAAATCACTATGTTTTGCAACAAGAGCTAACAGTGTAGGTCAATTATACATCAAAAGCAAACAAACTCATAGAAAAAGAGATCAGAGTTGTGGCTACCAGAGATGGTTTGGATGAAGGCAGTCAAAACGTACAAACTTCCAGTTATAAGACAAATAAGTACTAAGGATGTAATGTACAAGATGATAAATATAATTAACACTGCTATAAGTTATATATGAAAGTCGTTGAGAGTATATCCTAAGAGCTCTTATCACAAGGAAAAAAATTTTTTTCTATTTCTTTAATTTTATATCTATATCTCATATGATCTATATGAGATGATGGATGTTCACTAAACTTATTGTGATAATCATTTCCTGATGTATGTGGTCAAGTCAGTATGTTGCACACCTTAAACTCATAAAGTACTGTAGGTGAGTTATAGCTCAATAAGCCTTGAAGGAAAGAAAAAGAAAAGACCCTGAGTCTAGTAAGGGAACTTACAGATAAACTTTAATTAATTAACTAAAAGAATCAATTAATTGTGGTTTCTGTGAAAGGATGTGGATGGAAAATTCCCTTTAGCATTTGTGTGCGTCGGGAAGTTCTTATTTAACCCCAACTCTTGAATAAAAGTACAGCTGGACATGAAAGGAGAGAAAATTATGGATCAAAGTTCACCATTTTTTTTATAAATGGATATTCAATTATTCTCATACAGTACGAGAATTGTATTCTTTCTTTGTGAAATTGACTTTGAACCCTTGATGAATGACCGTGTACAAGTATGTCTATTTCTATAATCGCGATTCTATTTCATCAATCTGTTCATCCTCACACCATCATCACACTATATTGACTACTGTAACTTACAATAAGTCCTAAAGTCATATTCCTAGTCATCTAAGTTTAATCTTTTTTTTCTAAGTTGTTTTGTCTATTCTAGCTAATTTGTATTTCTGTACGAAACTTAGAATGACCTTGCTGATTTCTACAGTAGAAAACCTGCTGTAATTTTGACTGAGATTGCATTAAACCTATAGCTCAATTTTAGGAGAAATGACATCTTAACATTATTGTGTGTTCTAATTTGTAAGCAAGGCATATATCTCCATTTATTTAGATTTTCTTTGAAACCTTTTATCAGTTTTGTAATATTGAGTGTACAGGCCTTGTACCATATTTTTCAGATTTGCTCTTAAGTATTTTATATTTTAGTGCTATTGTAAATTGTATCTACTTAAGTTTCAATTTCCAATTTTGTCTGGCTAGCATATAGAATAAAATTAATTTTAGTATATTTATCTGGTCTCCTGCACTGTGCTAAATTCAGAGTGAGTTCCAGTTTTCATTGTCCAATCTGTATGCCTTTCATTTAGTTTTCTTGCCTTACTGCACCTACTGGAACCTCCCACACAATGCTGAATAGAAGTGGTGAGAGTAAACTGTCTTGACCTCTTGCTTCTCTTAGAGGGAAGGTAATCAGTCTTGCTTCATTACGTATAAATTTAGCTGTAGATTTGTCATAGAAGCACTTTATCAGGTCGAGAAAGTACCTTTCTATTCCAAGTAAGCTGAAAGTTTTTCGTCAGGACTAGATTTGGATGTTGCCATATGCTTTTTCTGCATCTCTTGGGACAATCATGTTTTTTTTCTTTTTTTTCTACTCTGTTAATATTGTGAGCTATATTGGTTGATTTTCAAACTCTAAAACATTTCATTCCTTGGTAAAACTCAGGTGGTCAGTATATTATACTGTTAAAAGTATTGTTGGGTTCAATTTGCTATCATTTTGTTTAATTTTTTTTTTTTTTTTTTTTTTTTTTGCGGTACGTGGGCCTCTCACTGTTGTGGCCTCTCCCGTTGCGGAGCACAGGCTCCGGACGCACAGGCTCAGCGGCCATGGCTTACGGGCCCAGCCCCTCCACGGCATGTGGGATCTTCCCGGGCCGGGGCACGAACCTGCGTCCCCTGCATCGGCAGGCAGACTCTCAACCACTGCGCCACCAGGGAAGCCCTGTTTAAAATTTTTGCATCTATAGTCACAAGGGATGTAGTTTGCTATTTTCTATTTGTGTATTATCTTGATCTGGTTTTAGGATCATGGTAACAATAGCCTCATAGGAGGAGTAGGGAAATATCTCATCTTGTTTATTTTTCTTGACAAGATAGAGTAGCATAGATACTGCTACCTCTTTACTGTTAGAATTCACCTCTTATCTAGAACTAGATTTTCTTTCTACAAAGATTTTAACTGCAATTACATTTTTTTTAAATAAATTTATTTATTTATTTTTGGCTGTGTTGGGTCTTTGTTGCTGCGTGCAGGCTTTCTCTAGTTGTGGCGAGCAGGGATTACTCTTGGTTTTGTTGCACGGGCTTCTCATTGCAGTGGCTTCTCTTGTTGAAGAGCATGGGCTCTAGGCGTGCAGGCTTCAGTAGTTGTGGCACGTGGGCTCAGTAGTTGTGGCTCGGGAGCTCTAGAGTGCAGGCTCAGTAGTTGTGGCACACAGGCTTAGTTGCTCTGCGGCATGTGGGATCTTTCTGGACCAAGGCTCGAAACCGTGTCCCCTGCATTGGCAGGTGGATTCTTAACCACTGCGCCACCAGGGAAGCCCTGCAATTACATAATTTTAAATAAACCTATGGCATTCAGGTTATCTGTTTCTTCTTGAGTAAACATTGTAGTTTGTGCTTTTCATGTTATTTGCTTAATATAAATTTTCAAAGTTATGACACAAATTGTTCATAATACCCCCCTTTATCTTTTTAATAACTGTAACATCTGTAGTAGTATCACCTCTCTCATTCCTGATATGGGTAGTTGGCTTCTTTTCTGTATCTTTTTTTTCCTTTTCTTAATTATCCTGACTAGAGTTTTATTAATTTTATTGACCATGTCAAAACCACCTTTGGTTTTCTAATTTTTCTATTTTGTATGGTGTTCTTATTTCCTAATACACTGATTTTTGCTTATTTATTATTTCCTATATTTTGAGTTTCATATAGGCAGCATCTAGTTGAGTTTGTTTATTTGTCCCTGTAGTGTGGTTATGGTATTCAGTTGAAACACAATTAGGTCCTTTTGTTTCAGTGTTCTTTCAGTTTTTGAGTTACTGTTTTCCTTTCCCATTTATATTAATTTATATTTAAAATATGTAGAAATGTAAAACTATGCTTAATAATAACTTTAAATATAAATGGCCTAAATTTCCAACTAAAACTAGAGCTTTCAAATGTCAAAATTATACAAAAGCATATACTCAAGAAAGTGTCATTCTCTCTCCCTTATATTCTACTTCATTCTCTGCTCAAGTTTTCCATCATTTTTGTCTTTTCAAACTACGGTGAAACTCTGATTCATCAATCAAGCCATGACAGCATTTGAACTTGGGGAAAATACAACATTTCTATACTAATTATTAATTTGACTCCTGCTGTTTTCACTGTTCTCTTAGCTCAACTCAATTAGTATAGTTTTATTTGGCACCCAAAAGCTGTAAACACAAACGTAAAGACAAGGACTATTGTTTGGCACCACTTGATTACAGAAGTGCCAAACGTATTATCCAGAGCATACATATGTGTGCATGTGTGTTTGTGTGTATCATCAAAATGAGAACACAATAATATAATATCTCATGGGGAACTCATTGACCTCTGAGGAAGCATCTGTGGGTCCAAGTACAAGTAACACATATATTTGTCCAATTCTCTCTTTTTCAGGAATTTTACCATAATTCAGGGAAAAAAAGAAAGAAAAAAGATAAATCCTACGACTTTTATTAGTTTATGTACACGCCATTGTTTTTTTCTCTTCAGTGGTATGTATTTTTCATGGGGTACATAAATAGAGAGTGTTTTTTTTAATAAGTAGTTTATGTAGGCTTTATTAAATACAACATGCCCATGTTCTTCCTAATGGTATGAATGGTAAATGTAAGGAAAACTCTGAACTGAACTGACAACTTTTTTTCACATTCTTTATTTGAGTTTTGGTAGGAAATGTACTCTTATACAGGATTACTTATTAACTGAAAATGAATAGAAATTTAATGATAATAATTAAATTATGGGTATAAAAATAAAATAATGTTTGCCTAACTACCTTTTCTTACATCTCTTTCTCCTTTCTTCTATTCCACTCCTAAGCTAGCCAGCATGCTTGCACCTACATCACAAACTTGCTCAGTACTTTTTCCATCTCAAAATTTCAGTCTAATCAATTCCTTTTCCAAATTATGCCATATGCTAATTTCACATTCTTTTCTCTCACTTCTCAGATCTCACTTTAACATACCAAGACTTGTTCGTTTCATATTTCTAGAAATCACATTGCAGTAAATTGACAATTTTGTGGTGAATTCATATCCAACATATTATTGAATCACTTTGCTAGTTGAAGTTAAAGCAGAAAATCAGGAAGTAACCAGAATTAATATCCAATATTTGGCTTTAAATAATGACATTTGACAAGATCTCATTTTCTTAGGTTAATATTTATTAATTTTTAAGTCCTCTCTCCCACATTTTACTCCTTTATTCAGTTAGGAAATGGTTGTTATAGTCATAGGTGTCTTATGTAAGCAGAACCAGAAGAAAAGCGTTACATTAAAATGTGAGTTGAGTATATTTTGATGAAAAAAAATTCAAGGCACAATGAAACAAACAAGGAATAAAATGTTCACAATGTTCACCTGTAAAATTAATCCCTGTAATTTTTTAATTTTGTTGTTACTGTTGTTAGGTTTTTTAGTGTGTGCTTAATTTTGCCAACATGGTATGAAAGAGAAAGCTCTACTTAATAGGAGCGCCACATCAGCATTCTTGTCTTAAGCATGAAGATAGAGTTTAGTCCTCTGAGACCAGGTGGTGGACTACCCTACAGCATTAGCTCATGGTCTGAGGAGAATTATAACACATGACAGACTCAGCAAAGAGATGGATTCCAAAGCCTTAGCAGAGCTCTGAAAGATGGCAATAATATTTTGACAAGGAAAAATCAATACACATGATGGCAGCAGTTTCAAGCTCAGACTGATTCCACCCTTTTTCTTCACCTACATTTCTAGCTTTGTTTCAGAATGGTTATTGCTTCAGATTTGAGAGGAGTGGACAGACAAGAAGCCTCTTATCAGGCTATGGATGTGTGAGGATGCACCTGGCCTTCCCTACAGTGAGGCTTCTAGGTCCAGGCGGATTGGATTTGATACTTGTCTCAGTATCCTTGAAAGGCAAGAGCAGATAAGAAATTTGATCAAAGTTAGGGGAAATAAGAGGGAAGTTAATCATTTGGTGGTTTGGAGTGGTTCGAGAAGTCTGGCAAGGTTAGAAGTACTGGGCACCCTAGAAAGCTTTGAATAGGTAGTGTTAGAACAACTGAAAACATTTATTTAAAACAGTGACTGATAATTTGTGGAACTTGACTGACCAAGGGTTAATGTTGTTTGAAGATGGAACAATTTAATAGCAATTTTGAGGAATATATAGATAATAAATTACAGCTAGTTTAGAAGAACTTGATTAAAAATCCATTGCACAGAAATGACCTCTGAGAGGTCTCCCATCCAATTCTTTTCATGGAGTCACTGTTAGTCTCATGGTGAACTGGGGTGGGTGCACCAGGTCCTGGCCTGGAGGGCATTTTAAATTCTCTCACTAAAATACAGTAAATTTACTGAACAAACATTCTGTGTATATTCACAGAGATTATGTCTTATCTGGCTGAAAAAAAGAACAGTCTTGTGTGTTATTTACCAGATATTTATTTAGTACCTGTTATGGCCTGGGGAGCATATTGGATTAAATAAGAGAGTGAGTTAAAGATAACATTGAAACATTTTCTGCTGGATTTTAAATGTGTTTTTATTATCTAATTAAAATGTTTAAGATAAGAACATTTATCTCCATGGGCAATCTAAGCTTGTCTTCTTTTAAATACAGAATAAAGTCTAATCCTCCCACCTCCTCCCTTTCCATTTTTCCTTATTCATTCTTTCTCTCTTTTACTTGCAACAAATATCAAATGCATACCATAAGCTAGGCACCATAATAAGCTCTAGGGATCTGGATGTGAGCAAAACAAATGAGATGACCATCTGCATGGCACTTAGACTCCAGTAGAGGACACAGAAGAATAATCAATTTAAATAACATGTGATGGGGGCTTCCCTGGTGGCGCAGTGGTTGAGAGTCCGCCTGCCGATGCAGGGTACACGGGTTCGTGCCCCGGTCCGGGAGGATCCCACATGCCGCGGAGCGGCTGGGCCCGTGAGCCATGGCCGCTGAGTCTGCGCATCCGGAGCCTGTGCGCCACAACGGGAGAGGCCACGACAGTGAGAATCCCGCGTACTGCAAAAAAATAAAAAATAAAATAAATAACATGTGATGACTGCTTTGAGAAAATGCCAGTACTATGTGGTACTTATCAGGAACAACTGGCTTTTCTGTCCTTTAGGGAAAGCGTCCCAGGGTGAGAACATCTGACACTGAAGAACGCATAAGAGCTAGGCTAATAAAATGGGTTGTGAAAATAGTGTGTCAAAAAGAATGTCGGTGAAGATCTCGAGGTATGAAAGTAGGTGGTGAGTTAGAGGAACTCTAACACCAGTAGTTTAGGATGATCAGAATGAAGACTGGAGTGTTAGGACCTGAGACAGCAAAGTGAGATGAGGAAAGCTAACGTGATTCTTCTTAAAATGTAGGTTTTTCTTCTAAGGGTGGTGAAATCCATTGGAAAATTATAAATTGGTGAGTGACAGGATAAGATTTGGACTTCAGAATAATTTCTCAAGAGATGGTATAGAGAATAAATGTAAAAAGAAGAAAGACTGGAAGCAAGGCGAGAACCTAGAAGGGTCTTACCTGAATCCAGGCAAGAGGTAGACTATAGATAGTGCCGATCTCTAGAGTAAAGATGTGTGGTACTCAGGAAAGAGGTCAGAGGTGAAGTAAGTGTTTAGGGTTTATTTATTCATTCATTTATTTTACAAATATTTATTGAAGATCTACCATGTCCAATACTTGGTACTTGAGTATTAGGTGCTGGCGTTGCAGGAAATAATAGAAGAGACAAAAGCCCTGTCTTCATGGAATTGATAATCCATTTGGAAAGACACTAGCAGAAGAGTAAGTAAAATGTATAGTATATCAGGGGATCTTAAGTGGTGAGAAGAAAAATAAAGCAGGAAAGAGAAGGTAGAGGGATGGTAAGGATGTGAGATTTTAAATGAGACAGTCAAAGAAATACTCACTGAGTGATATTTGAGCAAAGATCTGCAGAAGATGAGGGGGCAAACCATGCAGATGTTGGGAAGGAATGATCCAGGATGAGGAGGGGAAGGAGAAGAAGAAGAAGAAAAAGTAAAGAGATCTTAGGATAAACAATACCTAGATTACTCTAAAAATAGACGTTTAGATCTCTTTCTCAAATGCATTACCTAACTCCTTTAATAGAATATAGAATATAACATCTCTCTCTTACTGATAAACATTATTGACAATACTACAGAATATGGCTTGTTTGGGGGCTAATGGCTTTTGTAGATGTGTTTGCTCCAACTCTGAATGTTTTGAGACATTATGATCTGGAAATAAGAAAGAGTAACTAATCTGCCTTTTAGATTTCTTTTTTTTTTTAATTTTTAATTTTTTGGCTGCTTTGGGTCTTCGTTGCTGCATGCAGGCTTTCTCTAGTTGTGGAGAGGTGGGGCTACTCTTCTTTGTGGTGGGCAGGCTTCTCATTATGGTGGCTTCCGTTGTTGCTGAGCACGAGCTCTAAGCTCATGGGCTTCAGAAGTTGTGGCACACGGGCTTAGCTGTTCTGCAGCATGTGGGATCTTCCCGGACCAGGGCTTGAACCTGTGTCCCCTGCATTGGCAGACAGATTCTTAACCACTGTGCCACCAGAGAAGTCCCTAGATTGCTTTTATCTATCCTCTTTCCTACTTTCTTTCCTAAAAAAGCTACTGGGATGCACAACCTGAATGCAACTCTATTTCTTATCAAGGAGAGGGAAGAAGTATTACGAAAGCCCTTTGGTTGTCAGAATTTTTCATTGCCCAATTTCACATTTATAAGAATTTTCTGGATGGTTGTGGAAGTTAGAAATGGTACCATGTTCAGTCTTTCCCAGGTAGTGTAGAGGAGGGGGAAGGGTAGCAAGAACATTATAGAACAGTCCAAGGTTGGGATTTAGATGTAACTGGATGAGCCTCTTTGTGTAAGATTTGTAGAAGATAGAAGCAGAAGCAGTATCATTCTTGAAATCATTTGCTGTGGAAAACTCATCTTGACCACTATAGACTAGATCATATGGTCTTCACAAGTTTCATTACCACCTTTTTCATAGTATCTTTCACTCTGAGTTGAAAATTTCTTGTCAACCTTTCAGACAAGACTGTTTGTAGATTTATTAAAGATGTGGATTAGGTCTATTTCATCACTAGCGCCATGCCAGGCATAATGCTTAGCACACAATAGGTACTCAATAAGTATACATTTAATTCATAAACAAGGGCATAGACCAATTTAACAGCCATATTTCCCTGCTAAGATTGACTAAAACCTATCAACTTTTTTTGGTAGGTTTTTGTCACATCAGCTACTATTATGCAGCCATGTCTCTTCACCATATTCTTCTGTAATCAGTTTTTGATAGATGCTTTTACATTTATCTCTTACACAACTTTTTACACAACTTTATGATGTTGATATCAGCCCACCATCACTAAATTCTGAGATTTTAATTTTAATCCTAATATTGCCATGCAACATGTGGTTTTTATCACCTACAAATTTGATTAAAATTTCTGCTATGTCCATTAATCATAGGACCATTGATTAAACTGATTTCACACCTTTTATTTCAATATCAGCCCACCAAGACATCTTCACTTATCTGGCACAGGATAATATGAGAGACATTGCCAAAATTCACTAACATGAACTCTGCAGAATCAGGAAGAAAGATCTAATTAGCCCCAATCATGTAAAATTGTCCAATTGGAAGATAGTAATGTTGAGATTTTTGTCATATTATTTTAAAGTATATCCACTGTTCTCTACACTAAAAAGCTTACATTATTGTCAGCACTTTCCTAAGTCAGAGTGAAGCATTTGATTAGAAATGTTAGAAGAATGCATGCTTGCAAGGCCTTAAGCTTTCTATAGGAGAGTATGAATCAGACTCAATTGCTATGACTAACAAATAAAACAATGTGACAGTCAGACGAAGAATATGCTTACCATGACTCAACAAAGCAGTCACAAAAAGGCTAACCACCCCATCTCTGGATCGTGGATATTAACAGTCCCTATAGTTATTAAGCAGTTAATACGCTTTTTAAAAATGCTACATATTTTGATGTGAATTTCTTTGATCTCTTGGTATAAGAAACATTTTGGTTGGATTGAGAAAGTAAGTTTCTTTTTTCTTTTTTTCTAGGTTTATTTCACTAAAGTGTATACAATAGAAAAAAATAGATGCTACCTACTAATAGTTAGAGTTTGTAAGCTTATTGCCTTATTCTGAAGCATCCCATTCAAAATTAATACATCAATTAATCAGGCTACTCCAACTAAAAACAAAATGAACTCAAGTGTAATAAAATAAATAACAAAAAAGAATTGATCTAGAATAGGTATCATCTCTTATTTTAAAGTACAAAAAATTCTAGCATGAACTTTAAGTGAAAAGCATCCATATATCAGCTCCAGAGAGAGCTTAAGTAGCTCATAGCTCAGAAAACACTTCATGTGCAATTTTTTAAAAACTTATGTTTGCTTCTCTTTACCTGTGTTTTACAATAATGTGTTTTAAGAAAAAGAATGATATACTGTTAAGTCCAGAGAACAGATGCATCTATTTCTGTGAGAGCTATTTGGAAAACAGAAACTACTGTAGAAATAAAAAACATATTACAAGAGGGAGAAGCAAGTACGAGTAAATAATTGAAATATTTTTAATTGGGGAAAAAATAAGTACGCTATGATTTTTTTAGAAAATTGTCAAATTCTTAAACTAGAATAAATCTCAGTCAAATTATGTTTAAACTTACCACTTCATAGATGAATTTATTATAAGAGTGCCCAATGGATTTGTTCAATATTAAGTAAATTATATAATCTCTTTAAGACTAAGAATCATATTACTTTTCTGTTTATACCCTAACAAACTTAGTGCGGTGCTTTGCACACAATAGGTATTTAAATAGCATAATTAATTAATTGATCAGAAACTGTTAGAATCATCAAGGAGATACGCTCTACACCTAGAGGCACTTACCTGAATTGTTGGAAAGTAATTTGGAGACAAAAATGTGGAAAGCGGACAATGTCCCTGAAAATCCAAATCTATAAAGTAAGGGAAAACAGCACATCTATCAAATGATTAAAGTGAAAATAAAATAAAATAAAAATTGGAATTTAGTTATCTGCTTTAATTTAACTGTTAATAATCCACAATGTTCCCCAGCTTAACTGTTTTTCATGTTCTTCAATTGCTTCATAGCACTGAAACAACATGTACATCAAAATAAAATTGTTGTTTGAATAAAAAATTTTCTTTGAAGAAACTGAAAATTAATCAAGCTTTTAAAAAAAAATGATAAAGAGAGAAAGTGATAAAGAGAAGGCCAAGTTGAGAAATGCTGTAAGCCTATGAAATACTGTTGTAAAGGAAAATCTATGATCCTTTTGGAAATATTTGTCTAAGTATGTCATTTCGGGACAGCTCCCTGCCACATATGTAAGTTTTGTTGGAAACTGTGTTCATTTCTGCACTGTCAGGATGGGATCATTTTGTACAGTTTACAACGTGGACAGGCCCTCAGGGGAGGGAAAGCCTAATTTTTCACTTTCTGGTTTTGCTTGGCTAATCCTAGATTAATACTGCCTACAATAAAACTTGGGTTGTCCTAACAGATTCTGAGAAAAACAAAAATCAGATTAAAAAATATAATTTAGTAGAAGAATGAGATTCTACACAAAGACCTCTGCATTGCAATGTACATTCACCACCCCAATTCAAGACAATAGACTTCAAGGACTCTTCCATTGACTTTTAAATTCCATAAAGCACTGAGATTTTTCTTTTCTATTCTTCTCTTTTTACTAATATAATAGAAAGAATACACCTTTGACTACATCTTCACATTATATATTTTTTCAAAAACACTTTTGGATCTAATCTGTGGGATTGTCTTTACAATCATTTTATGAGACATGAAGGAAAATTGGAATCATTACTTTGTATTCACATTTTGTTTTTTGATGCAGTGTCACACAATTTTACTTATTTAATCCTACTTATTCACCAGAAATTGCAACAAATCATTTTTGGCAGTTAAAAAAATTAAACCTACTCTCAATAGGTTCACTAGTGGAAACAGTGAAAATAATGCTTCAAACAAATATGTAATTGAGAGGGAAAAGAATGAACTAAACCTAGCTACTCCGATGTTTTCATTGATGAGGAAAACACTCATTTAAATATAAAGTTTCTGATCTGTTTGAAAGCATTCAGGGCTACTAAATTCAACTTAATACATGGGGATTGAAAGAATGGGTCCTGGAATCAGATTTCCTGGGTTTGAATCTTGGCTCTGTGTTCACTAAGCATGTGGTCTTTGGGAAGTCATTTTACTCATTTGTAAAACAGGTATAGCATTAGTCATGCTCCCAGGGTTGTAGTGAAGATTAAATAAATTATATGTACATGTTATATATTTTACTTATATATTCTATTTTTATATATTATATTAAATACATATAAAAATAAATACATACCAATAAAACTTAGAATAAGGCTGGCACATAGTAAATATTAAATAAAACCTGCTATTATTATTATTATTATTCAGGGCTTTCTTTATTGTTTTAATTATGGACAATTGTCCACAATTATTTTTTCATGAAAATAACCTTCTTCCTACTAATAAAATCAAAACATGAAAACCCAATTCATAATTGAGCACCTTATGTGCCAGGAACTTCATCAGGCATTAGATATTTAGTATTTTTCAAATTTTATTTTGAGATGATTGAATCTCTCTGCATTAACACTCTTTAGGGCTAAGCACTTAAATGACACAGTCAGAAACAATTTCTGAGAATATTTTAATTGTGGGAGACACTATTCCTCTTCCTCACTCAACCCCATTCCTTGCCTTTATCTATGCAAACTAACATTTATAAGCCAAGCATTTTCTTATAAGCTTTAAAAAAAAATATCTTTTGGATGGTGATCCAAAATAAACAGTTCAAATAAGATATCCTTTGGGAAAATGTTAATAAACTTGCCCTGGCAAATTATTTGAGTTTCCTTGTATTACTTTCATTTGGCAGGGATTTTATTTGGGGATTTAAAAAAAAAAAGAAAAGAAGAAAAATATCATAAAACTTTACAGATGCATATTTTTATTCTAAAGTGATGATTTTCTTATAAAACCACTATTCCAGGTTGAGAATTAAGAAGCCTTTAATTTAAATTTAGATTATATAAATTAGACTAGAAAAATAATGGCATCACCAGAAAGCTTAGAATAGGTCAGTACTTCCTGAGCACTTACTTACTGAGTGAGTACCTTCTCTTTGAGACTACATGCAAGGTACCAGAGAAACAGTGACCACCAGAACAGACACAGCCCTTTCCCCATGGAGCTTTCATTCTTGCAGAAAATATAAAATAATAATTATGAGTAATCAAGTAAATTATCATAATAAGTAAATAACTACCAGAAAATAATGAGAGAAAATAACTGAACTAATGGCCACTTCAGGAATGTGCCCATTCAGTATGACCCATATCTTGGCCTTCTTTTTCAATATTTTAAAATTCTGTGTCTTAAGATTTCTTTACCCCAAACTCTTGATGCCCACTTCCCCTAAGTTCTAAGCTGTTGAGAAGAGGAAATGAGAAGTGTTCTCTTCACCTTTTTTAGCCAAAAAGAACAAAATTTAATTACACCAATGTAGTGTTGGACAAAAACAACTAGGAAGAGAGCTAACACCATGGTTAGCTCTTTTTGCTAACTAGTATGGCTGCAATCATTAACAATTTGGTGAGATTCCAAAACCCACAGCCCCTAGAAGTTTTCCTGGATTCCCTACTTGGAGAAACACTACAAGCAACTTACAGCACACTAAATCAGAAAGGTTGGCCTGGAAAACCATTTATGTAATTTCTCTGCCTTTGTTTTGGGGAATCTTCCAAGTGAAGTGTCTAGAGAATCAGATATAATTTTGAGCAGGGTATGCTAACGTGGCTTCAACAATGATTTTACTTTTCTTGTAATTTTGCACCTGACATCATTTTTTCCAGTGGTGTGTCATGCTGTCCCAATTGACTGTCTGGCCATATTTTGCTCTGGTGTCTGCTATAGCAAAAAGTGCAGATATAAAGTTACCTTCTTCAACCTGATGTTAATTTCAGTGAAATCTCTCAAGATGCATCCTCTCCCCTTTTCCTCCGCTAAAGCTATATGATTTCAAAGAGTCCATCAGTTCTTGATTATATTTTGAATAGGAAAGAGTAACTCTCTGATATTTTAAAATATTTCAAGAGACTTATTTTAGCTTAGGCTTTCTTCTTAATTAGTTAGTCATCACAATTAATAACTAGCTAACATATTTCCTTCTTATTTCTTCCGTTCCCCACCATAAAAATATGTTTTCTTTGAAACGTACTTTTATTTGAAGTACACCACTTCAAACTGGGAGATGGAGAGGGCCAAGGAATTTTCATACAATCCTATGCAGTTTGATCACATAGTGCCTCCAACTATAACCTTTAGCTGTTGGCCTCTCACTGCTAGTCATACCCTAACTGATATTTTAGGAGTGACCATTTCAGCTCACACCAAGCAACAATCAAGAGTGATACAACCCAGATGCTGAATCTAGGTCAATGAGGCTGCTCACTTTGGAGCTGACCTTGACCCAAACAACCGAAAACTGGATTCCAACTCCTACACACAGGGGTCCTCTCAAGAATACTATTACCTGCTTCTATATATTCCTTGGCATACTCAACTAACCCAACTGGCATTTCTATACTTCTCCGGGGAATTTAAACCAATAAAGCAAGCAATACGAAAAAAGGCATTCAACATTTGTCTTACATTATGTGTGGGGTGCCTGTATTTGTGGAAGAGGAGGAAAATGTCAGTATTTTGATGACTTGATTATTTTACATTTTTTTTTCCTTTTTAGAATTTTTACTGCAAGGAAATTGAGTCAAGGGAAGTGAAACAGTTCAAAAGTGTAAGAACTCCTCGTTGAAGTATTTTCTTCTTATGATACTCACTTATATGTCATTTAAAAATTTTTATCCCCAAAATAAAACAGATGAAAATCATGATGCATTTCTAGCTCAATTATTTAAATTGATTTTGAAATTAACTTTTGACTTTCTTGTCATTCTTTCTTATCATCCTTGGCAAATTACCTGTGTTTCTTTCCATTTAAAAAAAATTTCTTTTTTTTTTTTAGTGGTCTCTTACTTGTGATACTTGTGGTAAACACAGAGTTTGACTGTTTTCAATTTGTTTGCTAACTAGTTCTATTGTTTACTTTTTTTTTTCAATTTTAGAAATAAATTCATAACATCTGGAAGTCTTAAAAACCAATTATAAATCCAAAGACTTCCTACGCTGGAAAGAATGACCTTCCTTTATTCAGAGTGATGGAAATACTGGGAATAATTAATTTATTAAAAATTACATGAGTTCTAAAGGATACCAAGGAAATAGATTACTTCACATGCATTCTGTTGGATTAAGTGTTTTCTATTGTAAATCATGACACTTGACACTTATTAATTGCATACTCTATGTAAGGCACTGTAGTAGTTACTATTGGGTATAAAATGATGATTAAACCTGAATCTTGCTTTCAGTAGCTTTCAGTCTAGCAAGAGAGATAAAACACCATAAATTAAAAGAAACTAAGAGCCATGGGAAAGCTAAGGAAGATTAGAGGAGGAGGAGAATTATCTCAACACGGAGAATCAGAGAGATTTCCTAAATTAGGTGATGTTTGGGTTGGGTGTTAAAAATTGAGTAGGACTCGACCATATGGAGTTGAGGAAGGCTCGTTTCAGACAGGAAGGCAGCATAAGGAAAGGCATGGATACAAATAAATATGTTAGGTATTGGAGAAAGAGAGCCATTTGATTCTCATTAGTCAGATGTTTTGACCTAATCACTTCATGAAATGTACCTAAGATCTGTGAAATGATGAAGGGTAGAGGCAGATTCTTGGTATGGGTCCTGTAAATTTTAAGAGATTCTTATATTATTAAACACTTAACTTTTCCCACACACTTTTATTTATTTACTTTTCAGTAAGTCTAAAATCTCAAGGGGCACAGCATCACGTGGATTCTGTGTCCAGTGGCCTTCGCAGGAAGATTGCTTCAGAATTTGGCACAAACCATGCCACTGTTTCCATGAGCACAAGTGGACTGACTTTTCCCCACATTTTTTTTGGTTTTGTCTGGTCTGCCACCAGGAGTCACTGTGTTCTTTGCTTTGTATACAAAAGAACATTTCTTGCCAAAATAGGATTCAGTTTTATTTCAGGTATTAGCGTCTTCAGTTTTAAGAAAAGCTGGGTGGTACTCCCTCTTGTTCTGGAGATCCCACTTAAGCCAGCAAAAATGGCCTTGGACCACAACCTTCCAGACATATCTGCATTTTAGAAATTCTATTCCCAGAGGGCGTCCACATGTACCAAGATGGCAGAAAGAGAATGCCTAATATTTCAACTACTTCATTCCAATCCAGTCATTCTTTTTTTATATTTATGACCTATTACCTATGATCTACACAGGACTGTTTGCTGCTGTGCATGATTTTTACAAGAGTGGTTTTTTTTGTTTGTTTGTTTGTTTTTTTGCGGTATGCTGGCCTCTCACTGTTGTGGCCTCTCCCGTTGCGGAGCACAGGCTCCGGACGCGCAGGCTCAGCGGCCATGGCTCACGGGCCTAGCCGCTCCGCGGCATGTGGGATCTTCCCGGACCAGAGCACGAACCCGTGTCCCCTGCATCGGCAGGCAGACTCTCAATGTGCATGATTTTTAAAAGGGGATGGGAATAAAAAATAAGAATATCCTATAGGCAGGAATAAAATAAATACATAAATAAACATAAATATAAAGCAAAGTTATAAAAATGGACATTGTCACATGAAAGCTAAGACTCCCGAGGGCAACACATCCTTTGGAACAAAAGCAGCCTATTTACCATAACTTCCTTCCACCAAGGATCTAATATTGGAATTATTCCATATACCAATAACATGCCTAAATATAAAGCTTCTTTAAACATGATTTAATGTATAGACAAAAATGCAGTCTTCAGACAATCAAGCAGAATATTTGTTACATGAGCAGTAATGCTGACCTGAAGAGGGGTTAGTTGTACAGAGTAACAGTCATAATAAGTTACACCTGGAAAGGTCACATTTACCTCCATTTACTTGGTGAGAGAGAAGCAGGTGGCTCTAAATTTCTTTGTCCTAAAGAATTATTTGGATTAAGAGACCCTACATATGGCCCCCCATGGGATATCTGAATATAAAAATATTGAGAGGAATTAAAATCACTCTCCATTTGAAGCATGTAAATCCAATAAATTTGGCTTTGGCCTATCTCATGCTTCTATCAGAAGATCGTAATTTGGGCTTTCTTTTTATCTTCAGACAGAATTGGCTTCATTTGAAAAGCTATTGCAGCTGTGTTGGATACTGCTGAAAATTCCTAAGTATGACTCAGATGACAAATTATATTTGATAGAGAGTCTGGTGGGATTTGCAGAGTGGAGCTTCAATCCTGAGAATGATTAAGTTAACTGAAGACCCAACAGGGAACTTCTGAACTCCTACAAGATGTTACTCCCAGACTCTGTGTCACCTTTGTGACAAAATTTATAAAGTAATCACACTGTTCTGAAATGAGTCAGTATGTTAGGTAATGAGATAGATTCCAATTTTCTGTGAATTTTCAAATATAATTACAATAATTATGATGGCAAATAAATATCATTGAAACATAAGTATATAAAGACTTCATTCCAGGAGGACATAATCATAATACTTCATAAACTTTCACAATTCAAACATGTACATTAAAGCAGTTTCCAGGGGACTTCCCTGGTGGTGTAGTGGTTAAGAATTCACCTGCCAGTGAGTGGGACACGGGTTCCATCCCTGGTCCGGTCCCTGGTTCTGTCCCTGGTGCCACATGCCACGGAGCAACTAAGCCTGTGCGCCACCACTACGGAGCCTGCGCTCTAGAGACCGTGAGCCACAACTACTGA
This sequence comes from Globicephala melas, assembly GCF_963455315.2. NCBI lineage: Eukaryota > Metazoa > Chordata > Mammalia > Artiodactyla > Delphinidae > Globicephala > Globicephala melas. The sequence goes on along the minus strand of NC_083320.1, from coordinate 45,089,072 downwards.
AGCCTGTGTGCCTAGGGCCCGTGCTCTGCAGCAAGAGAAGCCACTGCAACCAGGAGCCCCTGCTCACCGCAACTAGAGAAAGCCCGCGCACAGCAACAAAGATCCAATGCAGCCAAAAATAAAAAAATTAATTAATTATTTTTTTAAAGCAGTTTCCAGGAAATTTTACTTGCTCAAATTTTAGTCAATCTTTAAAAGTATATGTGAATATATTAAAAATATATTTGCATATATATAAGCATATACACAGACACACATATAGACACACAAACACAGATGTGAATTCTCTTGCATGCCCTAAGATTGAACTCCATCATTCAGTATAAATTAATGAGGATTTACTCAAAACTTCTAAAATTACAGCAACACTGGAAATTAAATGATGATCCAAAATCAGAATATTTCTTTTTAAAGACTAGTGATGAGCTGAAATCAGAATATTTCTTTTTAAATTGGTCATTAACTCTACAACTGTATTCTTTCTCCATCTTTTTACAATCCCTCATTAGAAAAAAAAAATGTATTCACCCAATTCCTAAATTGCATAAAAATATTGTTACCACATCAGTGACTAACTCAAGTGGAAAACATGGTGAAAAAAAGTTGGAAAGCATGCTATTTAATTCCAATGAGTAATTTTGAGGTCATGTAACCTCATTGAACTTTCTGTTCAATCTTGGGGTAGTTTTCAGCTGAAAAATACCAGGAGAGAAATGCAGAACCTCAGGCTTAACAGCAAACGATACAAAAAATAGATAAGAATAGAGATACTTAGTGTTTCCAAAATGAGTACGTGTAGCACACTTCATTTTACTAAACATCAAGGAAATGTGAGTCCTGTCCAAGAGTAAAATTTCTAGGTTAAAGAGAAGTGGTTATCAATATAGTTCTATAGGAACAAAAATAAGGGGACAATTAACTCTACTTTAGGGAATAAGAGGAAATTACAGGGTCTTGAAGAACTGATCATAGTAATCATTCAGAAATTTGCCTGTCATGTCCCACTACCAATCTCATTGCCTCAATCTTAGATATACCTGTGGTTAGAAGTGCCCCAGTCATTCAATACAACATGACATTTGCAACCACATTTTGGCTCTACTACACACATATTGGTATTTGTTTACATTATTTTAAAGGGAACACATCTCTCCAAACATGTTTTCACCACATAAAGTGAACTGACCCACCTCTCTAGGAATAGCAAAGAAAACTTGCATTGTATTTTACAATTGTAAATTATCCTATTTTAGGCTGCAATTCTGCTATGGATTCAGTATATTTTTAAGTGAATCCTACCACAGATACATTTTAAATGGTTTTACAGCGATTTGAAAGCATATAGAAAATGTCCATTAAAAAATGCACCTCCTTTGCTTAAAGAAGAAAGTTATATATGAAGCAGTATGAGAGAGAGAGAGAGACAGAGAGAGAGAGAGAGAAAGAGAGGGAGAGACTTCTCTTCCATGTGTTTTTCGTGATGGAGATAATTGATTTTCTTATCGCTATTGTAGAAAACACTGCTGATATTCACTGGCTTACTGAATTCATCACAGCTGTGTTTATGCATCTCTCCCAAGCTCCATTTTCCACTGAACTGGAAAAGATTTGAATTTTTGTTTGATAATCTGCCACACCCTTGCTTTCCCTCATCTTTTCAGTTACCCTCTTCGTTAAAGGAGAACCAGATTAATCAGTGCTTTAGTTGGTGCAGGTGTTTAGATTTGTGTTAAAACTCTAAATGTGATCCAGACAGCAAAATGACATGTCTCTGTGAACTGGTTAATACCAGGGAAGTCAGGGATGTATAGAAATCAATGTGTGTCTAGATTACTACAAGGACATCAGCCCTTGGACTGCATAATAGAATTCAACACTGTCTGTATTTTGTCCAGTTGTGATACCAGCTGAGATCCACATCCATCTAGACACCTTATTAGAAAACATTTTGACATGAAGAGGAAAATAAGATCTGGGACATAGAATACAAAGGATCCTGGTGCAGGACCTCCAGATATGCTTGCGGTAGTGAAGAATGCCAAATCAGAAAATCTGGAGTATGATATTTATCTCTGGATCTCTCATGGATACCTTAAAACACAACAATTATTTTTTATGCAAAGTATCAGCTAACTTTTTAAAAATGAGTACATCAATCATGAATTTTTCTCATGAATATAAAACTTTTATTTGAATAGATAACCAAATTAAGAATTTTAGGACAAACCAAAAATACAATAGAAATTGTATATGTAATGCCTGAAATAAAGCATAAAAAGCATTATTTAAAACTAATGTATCTAATTTTCCACATTGGAAACCAATTCTAATGAAGAAATTTAATAAATTTCAACTTTTATTGATCATGTACATAAGATAAGATAATGAATACAGATATATAAATTATTTTATGCAAGTGTCAGAGACACCAGGAGAAAAATGAATCATGTTTCTGAATTGGTTTGAACACAAGGGGATTTTTTTTTAATATAAAGTGAAGATGATTGAAAGACAGAAAAATGTATATAACAGTCTTTTCCCCCAACAACTCCACTATGATCCAATAGCAAAGCTTATTTTCATGACTGTTCAATTGTTACTTTTTTTCCCTCAAATAGTGTATCTCTGGTCTAAAATCAGAAGATGTACAAGAGATTGGTCCAACTAGTTTTCTTTTCCTGTCACCAGATGATGTCATCTACACTTGGACATCTTTGTGCTTTTAGTAGCTGGGCCTGTAGGGAGGCAAGTGTACAACTGTCCTCTCTTATAGAATAGATGTACACCTACAATTATACAAATAACATGTAAATTGAGTAAAAAATTATGTAACATGAATTGGGAGAAAGAGAAAGAAGAAGATGAAAACAGTTGTAACGGAGGAAAGTCTTGAACTGGGTATTAGAGAAGTGACTTCCATGAATTGGTGTGAGATGGGGAGAATTTTACGTGCGCATACATGCATGGAGATGGGCATGGCTAAGTTGACATGGAAAAAGTAAAATAAATGCATGTGACCTTGATTAGAATTGAATAGCTCATGTAGAATAGAGAGATGAATGAAGGAACTATGGACTGATGATTAGGGTATAAAGAAATACAGTGATTAATAGAAATAACTTGGTACTGTGGACAAGCACATTTTTCTTGCAAAAATTTATCAAAGACCTATAAATAGTATTTGCCCCTCTTTAAAATATGACCCAGAAATTACTCCCCATATCCAGAAATACATTGAAAATCTATGTTAACGTGGCCTGGAAATTATACATACAAAAGTCTAAACTGAGAAATATTTATACTAATATTTATACCAATCTAGATAAAATGAGAACTTTTGGTACTCTTTTGATATTTCATGTGATAAGCTCTTTCTCTTTCTGTTTCTTACAAAGTCAAGACATGAAGGGCTAAATTTTTCTCTAGAAAAATCCGTTTCAGCTTTTACAAGCAGTACAAAATTTGCACTCTCACAAGGAATTACTCTTTGGCTGGCTAAAGAAATTTGTGACAAATAGAAACAGCTATAGATTAGTAGCTAACTTTTAAGGTGCCATTCAAACATATCTTAGATACTTAGTCTTTTGACATTTGCCTGAAACTGAATTTCCAGGACCCAGAGTGGGTGGACAAACAGAGGCTTTTCTTCCAGTTAATCTTTTACAGTTCCCTATTTAAATTGAGTTAGGGTGGATTCTGGCAAAATCCCAATATAAAAGTCTTCTAGGAAGATCAGGTTGGCAAATTAGTCATGCCCAAGAAAAGGGCATCAAGAAATTTCTCAAAATGATGCAGTTGTTAATAAGGGGAGATAAAAAAATACCCACATCTAAGTCTTTTATTAAAACTCAAGGCAGAGCTTTTTGATATACATTCTTAAGTTGTGCAAAGACACGTATGACTAAAATATGAAACAAACTTATACACACACATATAGACACAAGCTCCAGATGTGCAATTTCTCCTAAGTTGTGTGTTGTGTCTTCCATAAGGGAAAAAGACATATTAATCATTTCTTTTACTGCTCAGGGGATGGGTGCTGCTCTCATATTTCAGAAAGGGGCTGGAGAGCGAGGGAAGCCAAACTTTTTCCTATTTAAGGCCAAAGCACAGGAATCTCAGTGGCTGAGTTTTATGACGGGCCCGGTGCTGAAGGGCAGGGAACAACTGATGGTGCTACTCTGAGCTGCTTTGCTTTTCTCCTTTTTGCACAAAGAGTCTCATGTCCGATATTTAGACATGATGAGCTTTGTGCAAAAGGGGATCTGGTTACTTTTCGCCCTGCTTCATCCCACTGTTATTCTGGCACAACAGGAAGGTGAGTAGGTACCGATTTCAAGAAACTTTATGGGGTTTTTGCCTTTACTTCTCTTTACAAATCAGTATAAAGGGGAAACCAGTCTCCTAAAAGCTAATTTCCTCTGTCAGCTCCCAGCTGTGAAACATAGAACCGACCAGGGTGGTGCTTTTTACATTTGCTTAAAGAGAATACTGTCCGTTTTGTATTTAAAAGTTCTCTGGTTGTTGAAGATAAAGATGTTCTTGTACTAACTTGTTTTCACGTTAATGGTACTGGAAACTTTTTTAAATGGCTTTACAAAGTTCCCCTCCTGGATTGTTAACATCGTGGAACGCTTCCCTAAGCAGTCTGGAAGTTATTGGTCTCTTGTTATACCTTTATGCTCTCCTTTGTATGCTGGATTCTTTGTCAGCATAGAGCATTAAGCATTGTTTACCCAGTAAGATAATGCATCTGAAAAATAGCATGCATTAAGGATAGTCTAAAGGAAAACACTACACATTATTAGAACCACTGAAATATATTTCTGTAAAATGGCAACAAGGTAATATCTGCAACGTTCTTTAAAGGTTCAAACTGTAAAAAAGTTTCATTGTTCCTGTTGGTATTCAGTTTCAAGCACTTACATGGTTGATTAATACGTATCTTCTAATAATTTATTGTTAAGGGCCTAGTGTTTTCTGCATGTTCTACATTTTAACTGCATTTACATTGACAAAGAGAATATTTATGAAAATATTTTCAACAGGAATGTTTGACTTTTCTGCCAACAAGGTAAAGATATTAGTACTCTTTGACTTCAAAAAGTTGATTTGTTCTATGTTCTAATAAGTGCAAATGATGGTTCTCATGTTCTAATTTCCTCAAAACCATGTTTGGTTCATTATCTTACTGTGTGAAAATATTTATTTTAATTCATATGTTTCTCAGAGTCATTAAAATACCAGACATATTGGAATTAAACCTTTCATAGAAATAAGTCTTTAAATGCTAAGTTTGAAGATACTAGAAGAAATCATTACACATTCATTTCTATGTGCACATAATACAAAAATGCTTACATTTAAACCTATAGTTTTTGCAAACATAGTGTCTGAAAACAGTTTTTCATTTTTAATGTCAGATATCTTTAGTGTCCTATAGGTTGTATATGGAAGTAGGGGGGAAACACCCAATGATATTTCTTCAGTTATATTCAGACCATGGCCACAAACGAAAAGAAACATCCAGATTCCTTGTTCCCTTAATTTCCTCTCCTCCTTTTTCCTCTCCTCCCTTCCTTTCTCCACCTTCTTATCTCTCCACCCCTTTTGACTCCTTTAGACCTCTTCCCCCTTGTCATTCCTTCACTCATCACCCCACCCCCTTCCTAGGCAAGACCATCTCTCCTCCTCCTTCCCCACTTCCTCTATCACCCCCGCCCTCATCCCCTAGTGCCCACCGTGTGGCTTCATCTCTTTTCTTTCTTCCCTCCTCTTGTCTCCTCCCCCTTTCTTTCCCTTGAATTCTCAATCCTCTTTCTTCTGTTCCTCTCCTCTTCTCCTCCCCATTCTATTCTCCCAGAAGATGCCACAACCCCTAGTCCTTCCTTGGCTAAAATACCAAATGACTTCTACCACACCTCCACCTCAATCAAGACTTTTACCTTTTTAAAACTCCTTAAATTCTGCTAATTTCTGGGAAAAAAATCACAAAGTTCTCATTTGTTGGAAAGACTGCAAACATTTAATGTTTAGTTCAAAAGAGTGACAAAATATTTGTGGTTGCCTCGTGGTTACAATCTTTTATAATCATTATGACTATTTTTCTTCTCAATCCCACTTCAGAGGGGAAAAAAGTGTTTGATACCTACAGGATCTTTATATCACATAAGTTCTTTTTATTTTCCCTTTTCCCTTTAGCTGCAGAACATAATAAAAAACTATGAAATTTTGCTGATCCATTTGTATGCTTTTATGCTCAAAAGAAGTTGTAAAGGATTTTGTTCAGTTTGCTGCTTTTGTTTCTCATGAAAAAAGATGTTTAAGTTTTTTTTGAAATAGTAACATCTTATGTTCCCTGGAGGTTTTACAAAACAAGGCCAAAAATTGCTGGTAGATTAGTTTTGGGGAGGTTACAGGAGGTGGTTGAATATACAGCACATTGAGAATAGTCATATATAGTTCTGGGATATGGGTTTCTTATAAATGCCCTGAGAATCCCAGAAGCAGAACAGCTCCAATAAGCACTAACTTCTAGTCTACTCACACGAATATTCTAGAGCATAAAACATGTCCTCACAAAGAATTTTGGTCTTTTTACAAATCTGTGAAAGTTCTATCTAATTCATGTATTTTCTTCTACCAATGGAGAAATATGTTCTATTTTATATTTCCTGTAGTTTATAAACATGCCAGATTTTAAGCACAAAGACTTGCCACCTGACAGACAGTTACCATTTGCATAACCAATGCCAACATAAATGTTACACAGCTGGATTCCGTACTTTATAATGAGATTTTTAAAATATCACGTGTGTGAATTTTAAATATTAAACACTACTTTCCTAAGAAAATAGGTATATTACTGATAAAATATTGTCAAACACACATACTCAAACACAAACACATGGTAGCAATATTCAAAGACTTTTAGGAAATGGGCTTGAATGTTATGACCATTTTCAAAATTCCATATATAACTATTCCACATATAATATATAACTATTTTTGTGAATATTTGTCAAGTTTCTGATTTTTTAGACTATTTGACATATTTTAGTTACTGTTTATTAAATAGATAAAAGGATAAAAAATTATTACTAAGTAATATTGCTTCATTAGGGCAGGGAGATAAACTTTATTTTAATTAAAAGTGTTCTAATGTTTGAGCTTATATTTAGTTACTCGGCTAATTACACTGTGATAAAGAACTGTGGGCATTTAATTGTTTTAGAATTAAAGTCCACTGCAAATGGACTCAGAGAAATCAGTTCCTTATCACAGGTTATGAGAGTCTATTTTCTTTTACATTAATTTCCATTATGCTTTAAGAGGGGATTTGTTACTGATCAAGCACACTTTGAATTGCTAAATCTACTTTTTAAATAGGAGGCTCATCTAAAATTTAAGCAGAAATTATCTTCAGCTCTGTAAAAATATAAATTCCAAGAAAATAAAATATTGGTACAAAATTTTGTGTTTTTCATTAATGATACCTTGCATTTCCTCCCCACCTCTAGAGTATTCAACATCAGATGATCTAAAGGCCTCTAAGAAAATAGATATTCTGATTAAATTCCGAAATTAAACATCTCTGTATTGTAAGAGAAAAGAACAAAGCCACTGGAACAATTCTGGAAAAGGAAGACTGTGGTTATGTGCTTCTAACTAATTCAGATTCTTGGGTTGATGTCTTATCTACAGGCTCATTATAAAAAATCAAGAACCACTGGATATGAGTTTTCTAGGAGTAGAGTTGAGACTAAAAGCCCTCACAAAAGTCTCTGTTCCACACCTACAGAGTTGCATACCAGAACTTGAGTAGTCACTCAGGGAGAAGAGTGCCATCTACTGAAACCCCATGGTTTCCATTGTGGATGACTGGTGCAGCGTTCCAAAGATTATGTAGCTCAGTTCTTTCATTCTGTAACATCAGATGATCTCACCACCTTGAAGTGATTAAAGTGGATTGCTTAAGAGTTAAAGTTTTAAAGATGAAAGATGTTATTGCCTTTGCTGGACATGAAGAACATTTGTAAAGTTTCCAGGTCTACAATAACTTTCTGGAAACGTCTCAGTGAGCTGTTTCTCGTAAAACAATTTTTCTTGGAAAAAAGTGTAGTGCTGTTGTTTTCTACATTCAAAAGAAAAAATAAAATAAAATAGAAAAGAGAGGGGTGGTATGATGTAAAAACATCTAGAGTTTTCAAAAGGGAAACTTGGCCTGTTTCATGTCAAGATGACAACGGAAAAAATAAGATAGCAATTCTTACACAAACCATTTGTTAACTGCAGTTTGGGGAGTTACATTAAACACTAGAATTTCTGTCTGTGCCTAATGAAAACACAGCAGAAATGGATTCCTTTCAGATTAACTAATAAAACCGTTGTATTTTCCATGACTGAGGTCAAGAACTGCCGTTTAAAATGTAATCTTAGTGAACAAAATGAAAAGTTCAAAGAAGAGGGCAAAAATTAAAGTGTCCCAAAGATGTAAACATTGAACATAAAGGATTCAGAACCTATTAAAAATTAAATTTGCTTTGAAAAGTCACATTAAGAAATTACTGCTTCAGTAAAATGGCATTTATTTTTCCAAAACTTTGTTTTCTGTAGTATTTGGTGTGGAGGATAGCAAACAGGGACTGTGTTTCTCAAGTTAATTAAAATCAGAGAAACACTCTGGAGCTGCCTGGTATGTTCATAAATGTCCAGGTTCAGAAGGGAAGCTTTTAATGTAGTTAGAAGTTCATTAATATGAATCATTTAGTAACTATATTTTCTGAAAATCAATCCTAGACATCCTAAATATGTTGTTTTGCACTGGATACATAAGCCTTATCTGTTTATTGTTGTTGCCGCTGATAGGATCCTGCTTCTCTGTATCTAGTAAAATGTATGCTGAGTTCCCAGTCCCAGTTAATCCTGTTGGTGGTCTGGATGTCATTAGGGTGGTCTTGGAGATTAAAGTCTTTTTCATAAGGTCAGGAGAAAATAAACAACAGAATTCAACTCCAGATAGTATCTTCTTGTTTTGAGGCCAGATTGAAAAGATATTCTGCAGAAAAATGTTATTCCTTAAAAAAAACAAGAAATAAACCCATCTTTTTAGATTCTGATTTTAAGCATGCAGTATTTAGAAACCATAATGGGACAGAGCTTTGAAGTTAACTTCTTTAATCCCACCCTGCCCTTGAAACTGCAGAAAGGGAATCGAATGTAGTAGTTAAGAGTATGGAATTTAGAGACAGCTTTCCTAGGTTCAAATATTAGCTTTACCTCTTACCATATAAAACCTTGGGAAAATCACTTCATGTCTCTGTAGCTCAGATTTCCCACCTGTAAAATGAGGATTATGACAACACCCACCTCAAAGGGCCTGTGGAAAGATTAAGTAAAATAGATATATGAAGCGCTCAGAACAGGGCTTGCAACATAAGAGATACAGATACAAACTCTGCCTAGTATTAGTTTTACTAACACTGGAAAATAAAATTACTGTAAGGAAGAAATTAAAGTACTTAATGATTTAGTGATAAGGAAGGTAAGAATAACATTTTGGTTATTAGACATAAAACTTAAAGATGTTTGCCAACTGTAATTATACAAGTAGAATATATTTTCCTCAGTAATCCTATAATTGATCACTAATCAGATTATATTATAATGTAATTGCTGATTGTTAGGTATATGATACTTTTAATTCTAATTCTCTAATATTTTTTATTTTTCACAGGGCAAAATATTAACCACCTTAAAGGAAATTTCTAATTGGAGACATAAAAATCATATAACTATAAAGAATAAAACAAGGAAACATCTAGAAATGATGATTCATAAAATTTCTTGGTTTTGGGTTTTTGTGGGTTTTTTTGTAGGGGGCAAGAATAAGAAGAATCTACCTTGTCCATGCAAAACATTTTAAAATTGAAATTATCTATCTACTTAGGTCTACAGATATTTCCTTCAATCCTTTTTGTTAATTCATCTAACATACTTTAACATACTCTGATTAATAATAAGCAGCCAAAACATATTTATTAAAATGTGTGTTCTTCAAACATAAGTATCATTTAAAAGCCAAACATATTTCAGTTGGAAGCTATATGAACTCCTTTTGCTCACACTTACAAAATGTTCAACTTTCTACAGTAAACAGGAAAATAATGTTACGATAATTTGCATACCACATCTGTTATTTTTAGATTTTCAGATTAAAGAAAACCTACTCTCTGAAGAGGATTCAATAAGAAGAGAAGAGAAAAAAAATTAAACTTATCACTCAAGCTAAATTAACAATTTGATTGGATGCTTTAAGGCATATTATTTTTACTCCAAAAATGTAATTAAGACAAACATAACTTGCATTATTTTTTAGTCACTACAGTAAAATTCCATCAAATTAGCATAAATTAACATTTGAAGAATGGAAACCAAAACAACAAAAAGGAAAGTTTTTAAGAACATCTGAAAATATTAACTTATGTTACTTGGTTTTATTTTTCTCTAAAGTTCCAAAGCAGAGAGCTAGGAAATAAAAGAGTCAAAGAGTGGATTATGTCATACACTAGCTTCATTTTGTTTTATAACTTAGATGATGATTTAGTCTAATGCATTGTTTGAGTGACCACAGAGAAATTTATTTCAGGACAGTTCTTTGTACTAAGGAACAGAAACACTAAGTGACATGAGAGGTGGGGTTTAAAATTAATTACACATTGGAACAGGGAGACTTAGTTTAAGCAATAACAATAAAGGAAGTAATTGGGAGATCTATTACTTGTCCAGCAGTAAAAATGAGATTATTTACTTTTTCTTTAACATATTTACAAAAGTACGTATCTTATTTTTTTCATCAAAGCTGCTCTGAATTTAGATATCTAAGAAAATAAGGGAATAATATGAGATGACTACTGTTTCTGAATTCCATTTTCTATTTTATTTCTAAATGCTGCAAGTGGCTAACTAGAGCATTTTATTCCTCTTGAAAACAAAACATTTTTTTCCTTGACTCTGCCATGATTTTCTCATATATAACTAGGCTATAGTCCTAAAACTGAGGACCGTGAGACATCTGTGTAATAGGTTTAGCTTCTGAGAGAACATATTGCCAACCATATTTTGTCATGCACAAAACACAAAGTTAGAGGCAACTACATAAAATTCTCCATTCTTTCAACAAGGGTGACTGAGGTAGAACTGCAGAGAAAAGTCTGACTTTCAGCTACAAGTTTCTACAGGAACTGACTTTTCAGGAGAGCCAGATTTCTTTCAAATGAATGTGAGATAAGTTACAGCAATAAACAAAAGTGCATTAATTCTTACTTTTCAAGCATTCCACCTTTCTTCTTTTATTTAGAACAACATCACCTTAAAAAAAAAGAGAAGTACACCAAATTAACTCAACCTTTATATTGAGACCTCTATGTTTTAAAAAGCATAACACACATGGCTTCTAATAAAATTTGGAAAGAAAAGGCTAAATAATTTTCATTTATGTAACACTGAGTTTAACCCCAATTCTAAAAAAGGCATTTACAACTTTAATGTCAATATTATGCTATTTGTTTAAAAGTTTGCAGAGCGAATGTAAGATACCGTATCTCTAGGTTGTGATAGTACCTTCAATGAGACACAAATACAGGAGGATGAATACACAAGGGAAAATGTTTTATGTTAATTTTAAAGCAGAATAAGAACATACGAAGACAAGATATTTAAAATACAACATGCTTGACCCTAGTTTTAACTGTTATCTTCATTTGTCTTTAATATGCCATCAGTATCCAACAGCTAATTTTTATAAAACAGGTCCTATGTTAAATATAGAAAGATATTCTTGACCCAAAGACAAAGAGCTAAAAAAAGTATTCGTATAAACTGATCGTATCTTTTTCTTTTTTTTCTCAGCTTTATTGAAATATAAATGACAAATGAAATTGTATATATTTAAGGTGTACAACATGATGAGTTGATATATATACACATTGTGAAATGATTACCACAATCAAATTAATTAATACATCCACATAGTTACGTGTGTGTGTGTGTGTGTGTGTGTGTGTGTGTGTGTGTGGTGAAAACACTTAAAATCTACTCTCAGCAAATTTCAAACATATATTGGCCTATGGTCAATATTCTTTATACTAGTGATATCTTCAAGGAAGCTGAGAAGCCTGATATCCACATTATTAATGAGAAAAAATCTTGAGCTAAAACTAATCTGTTGGGACACTTCATATAATGTTAATTTAGAGAATTTTTAAAAAAATAATTCACCTTAAGAAAAGGGAGCCAGTGTAAAGTTTGACGAGTGTATGTCATACAATTTTATTAAACAACCTTCCATCTCATCAAAATTTTCATGCCTTTTCTGAAAACCAGTGAACTTAGTTCCTAAATATGTCATTTCTGCTTAGAGAACAAACTTAATGCCTAGATCCTTTAAATTACTACTGTTCATAATAATATGAAAAAGATTGCACTTCTCTTAAGCATATCTTTCAAAACACCATTTAAATAGGCCTACTTCATTCACATGAGGTAAGCATTTTGGCATTCAGCTTTTATGCTCACAAAGTATAAAGGAATGCTCCTTTAAAAGCTTAGACAATATTTCTTTCCAATGTTCTCATCTGTTTCAAACATGGAGGAGGAACTATAATAACTTTTTAAAATAAGCAGATTCTTTCTTGCCTATTTAAAATTGCAGTGAAACAATCATACTTTCTTTTATTAGCTGTAAACACATTGGGTAATTGTAACAAGAAAAGACTTTTAAACTTCTTGAATCCATCAGGGGTGTGGCACAAGATGATTAAAGTTGTATCTGCACACATAGATGGAAATGAGGAGAGGAGGTATGCTGTAGAGTCCCTAGATTCTAAAATTCTCCTTTTTCTGTGAAAATTTTTTACTGAATCAGCCAAACCTCTATACTCAAAATATTTAGCATTACTTCAGGTATGGAGAGGATATAAAAACAGGAACTTGAAGAGGTGATCTTCATGGCTTTATGTAGTATCCAGGTGGAAAAATATCAGGACTCTCTCAAAGGCCTCTTGGCCACAAGGCACCAAAAATTGTTCTTAAATGACTTGCCTTCTCCCAAGCAAGCCTCTTTCAACAGACAAAAGTTCAGGCTCTGAGAAAATAAAATTTCACTGTTTCACAAAACTATAAATACTGAACAAGTACGTGATTTGTTGTTGGCAAAAATTTTTGCAGATGTTTAGAAACTTGTAATTTATTTTCTCAGTTACTGGCAAGCTATCAAAGTAATCCTCAAGAGCTAAAGTTGTATTCAAGCACAGTCCACAGCTAATGCTTTAAGAATTGAGACCTGGTTTTATTTTGGCAACCCCTAAGCTGATTCATTGTTAATAGCTGCTGAAATTTCAGTATCGTACATAAAATTAGGAAACAAGTCTAAAATTTTCGTTGAAGCAAATTTTTGACCATTTTAAGCCACACATACACATGATCATGATTCATATTTTTCCTTATTATTCCTTGCCAATTTTTGTTTTAAAAACTTTTTTTTTTTTAGTGATTTGGAAACCTCTTTACATCCATATGAGGTATACAGTATATTATATTATATCATATTATGTTGACCTACTAATGCCCAACAGAGCTAGCAGTGATATTCAATACATACAATAAGACTTGTTAAGATTTTCCCAGGAATCTGGAAGAGTTTTATGTTGCCAAGAGTAATTCAGTTTTCCCCTGAATTTCTCAACTAGGTTAATAAAATCCAGAAAGTCTTCAGAGTTAGTGACAAAATCATCTTTATAGTTTAATGCTCCCATCTATAGTTGAAGCAAAGAATAGAAATTAGATAGCAAAACTTGTTTTCAATTGCACAATTAATAAGTAAATGTTTAAGCGATTGTCAGATTTCCACTGGTATTAAGTTCTCACTACAAGCAAAAGTAAAATACCTACCGGCCCTAAGGAAAATTTACCTTGGTATGCCAATTTGTTGTTAATAAACAGATTTGGTATTTAACGCAGTCTCTTACTACTTAGCAAATTATGGAGGAAGACCATGATATTCTTCATAATTTAATTTTTGGATTTTTTTGAATGTGCAAAATATTACATCATCTCTCTTATTTTTCAGTTGTTGAAGGAGGATGCTCCCATCTTGGTCAGTCCTATGCGGATAGAGATGTCTGGAAACCAGAACCATGCCAAATATGCGTCTGTGACTCAGGATCTGTTCTCTGTGACGACATAATATGTGATGATCAAGAATTAGACTGTCCCAACCCCGAGATCCCATTTGGAGAATGTTGTGCAGTTTGCCCACAGCCTCCAACAGCTGTGAGTTTAAAGAAAATCTGTACATACTCAAGATTCATATTTAAACACATGAATAGTTCCTATGTCGTAGGAGCCTGAAAGGAAGTGAAAGTAATGTCCAGCAAATAATCACATGGGTATTACCAGTAAAAACCTGTTAAAAACCAGGGATTGGATGCAATTTAGGATAAGAAATTGGGACACACTTCATGGGAAAATTGTTCCTATCTATGTCTTGTTTAATCTATATCTTTTCCATTTATTAGCCCACTCGCCCTCCTACTGGTCAAGGACCTCAAGGCCCCAAAGGAGATCCAGTAAGTAAACATTCTACAGTGAAAGGAAATTAGTTCCTTGATGAGTTTGCTTTCTTTTTTTCCCTTCTAATAACCTTTCCATATTTGAACTTTCATCATATATACATTTCCTTTAGTACCACATATTTAAATAATGACACATGATAACTCAAACTGAGAATCCATAATTGTGCATGTAAAGACTCAGATTTCCCCAACTTTGTATAATGTCTTCATCCTTATTATTGGTTTGAAAAATAACATATAGGTCAATATACAAAGGAATAAATTACACTGAAATTATACACATGATTTGGGTACAAATGTATAGATTCCTGAGAAAACGTATCCCTTATGTTGATTTCTTATAAAGCATAGAAGCTACAATTTAATAATGATTCTAAATCACTAGGACTTTTCAGTGTTTTGTTTATTTTTATCTCTGATTTTTTTTTAGGGTCCTCCTGGTATTCCTGGGAGAAATGGTGATCCTGGTATTCCAGGACTGCCAGGTTCCCCTGGTTCTCCCGGCCCTCCTGGAATCTGTGAATCGTGCCCAACTGGTAGCCAGGTAATAAATTCCAGGACTAAAAGAGTGTCCTATTTAAAACTACCTGGTTCATTTTCTTTTCTTTAGTCTATATGACATCTCACTTCTGTGGATTTCTTATATCTATTCTCTGATTTTATGTATTTAACAAATTCCCATCTAGTGCTTATATATGCTAGGCACTCTTCTAAGTGCTTTATAAATATTCACTTTTCCTCATAATTCTAATGCTATTGCTACTATATCTTTGCAAAATTTCCCAGCTTCTAAGCAGGCATATAATATATGCATTAGGCTTGAAAAATGAACCATCAACTCCCCAAAGAATTAACCTAGAGAACTTAGGAATTGCTGTAACTATTCCCCTTATAATCCTGATGGTAAAGCCTCTGAAAGTCTGGACAAAAGCAGTTGAAGAGCTATGAGCACTCCTTAATGACTTCAAGTCCAGAGGATTATTCAAGTCTATGCAACTACTCTTGCCAAGCCTTCAGAGCATATCCTGCTCCTCTTGAAAAGCATGGCAACTCCCTAACTCTGCATGTAAAGCAGATAACTAAACAAATAAATAAGACAACATTTCTACTGCATGAAATTAGGAGAAATCAGAAAACATATATACAAATCACTGTGGGTTGAAAAAAAAGATTTTCAAAAATCAATTTGATAGGAAGCAAAAGATATAGTCTAACTTATTCTTATCTTGGTACCAAACAGAATCCATTGCTAGGCCTAGAATTCAAAATAAAATAATCTCCAAAACAATCCAATAAACACATGAACCTTTCTATTAAATCTCGTGCTTGTTTTCTATGGGGATGTTTACTTTTTGGCGAATCTGTTAGGTACATTAACTAAAAACTGGAGATATCAATTTTACTTGTATCATTAACTTTTGAGAAAGTAATTTGACATCTTCATTTTTTTCTGCTCAAAGTAAGAAAGTCAGATTATACGATCTCAAGGCTCTTTCAGCCTTCGTCTACGATCTTATGTTTCTAAGGCTGTAGATATCACTTAGAAATATTTTTAGTAAGAGCATGTAGAAAAAAATTATTTAGAAACAAATTGCATACAGTCAGTTGAAAGATTTGTGCATTGCCTAGGCAAGTATTTCTGTAAGACAGCTAATATCTAAAGTTACAGAGATAGAATTAGCAAGATAATTAAATAATACATACCACACCCTCTGGCATGCAGAAAACTTTCTATCAGTGAACAGATGTTGCATGCATTTCTTCTAAATGTTTCTGAAAAGAATTATGATCTATATATCAACATGATCTTATCTACCTCGTCTCTTTGCTACAGAACTATTCTCCCCAGTATGAGGCATATGATGTCAAGTCTGGAGTACCAGGAGGAATCACAGGCTATCCCGGGCCACCTGTATGTACAAGTGTTTGTCAGTATTTAGAGAATAATTTAGCCTTCCACTCTGTTAAATCTTGAATGGTTGTTCTTCTAGTAATACAGTGTTATGACAGAATTGTACAAAATAGCTTATTCTTTGTTAAGGCGGGAAAGAAAATGGTAGATTTATCATGATCCTTCTTTCCTAACTCATTTTTTTCTTCACTGCCTCTTATTTCATGCTTGTTTTGCCGCTCCTTCCTTCTTTACAAAACCACCTATTCCAGGGGCACACCTGCCTTCATACTTAGGTCTCACACTCATATATTTCCTAATTTTAACCAAATTTTGTTATTTTTCACTTCCACTTTTCCTTTTCTTCACCTGAGAAAACCTTCTTTCAATGTCTGCTCACTATCCAAATGCTACTTTCTAGATGACAATCCACTTGATGGCAATCCAATATTACAATTCATCTCACCTCAAATCCTGAAATACATATATTTCCAGAATTTATCGAGTATTGAAGTTCATCTATTGTAAATGATATCAATTCACATTGTATGCAAAAGGTTCCCTTCAAGGTAAATGACTTGAAGTTTTGATAGAAGAAAAGAGCAAAAAAGCATTGAAACCTAGGCACGTGTGCTTGACACATGGTGTCCCATGTAAATGACCCTTATTGAAGAATAGCCGTTAGGAGGAGCAGTACTATGGAAGGTTATCATTTTACTGCCAGAAACAGGTATGTATGTGTAAATGAGACATGAAGCTGGATTCCCAGGGATTATGGAAGATTGCTGCCCAGATCATTGGACCCCATAGTTGTGACTTCTAAAACTAGAGAGGACAAAATTTCAGCTATTAGATCTAAATGATCAGTTAAAGAAAGACCCTTAATTTGTAAAAAGTAAATTGTAAGAAGAGAATTTTATTCATCTTTAAAGTTTTAGAGCCTGTGAATTTTTTGTGTATATTTTAAAACCAGAAGGACAATTGTATTAACTATGTAAATGTAAACATCTGTTGTTACTCAGCTACGTTCACATTATGAATCCTATTTTTCAATCAGATATACTGTTTTTACTAAAAAGAAAAACCAAAAAAACTAAAAAATCCACTACTTATTAAGATTCCAGAAAAAAAGTTACAAGATAAAATTTAAGAAGAAACTCTAGTTTTATAAATTTATTATCAGTATTTATAAATAGTGTGCTACAAAACTGAAGATTTTCTAGTTTAACCTGTATTTCTGAACAATGATAAATCATTTACAATTTATTGTTGTCCCACGTACGATGAATCTTACACACGCAACTAAATCTTCATATCAACACAACTCAGTGATATAGTTAAGAACTTTTGGGTTGATTTACATCATTATTTTTAGAAACTGGGGTTTATACTATGCAGATCAATATTTTTCCACATTGAGTTGAGCTGCCAGGCAAAAATATGCTTCTTCACCAGTTCAAGTATCACCCTAATGTTGCAGAGATTCTCAAAGCATTTTGTATAGATTTTTCCAGATTTTGAAAGCACCTTTTGGGGAACTCAGGTCAACATTTTATAACACCAGTAATTTTTATTGACTCTGAGAGAATTTCATCTAGAGTGAAGTTTTTGTGATGAGATTTTCATTTAAAATTAATAAAATTAATTAATCCATGAATAGTTATCACATAATGAGGTATGCTGTTCTCATTTTTAAAGATGTCAGTATCATTCAAAACAGAGACATCTCTGATGCCTGGATAAAGTATATTTCAGATGCATTTATTTTGTACTTATCTTGCAAATTTTTGTTCCAGGGTCCGCCCGGCCCACCTGGTCCCCCTGGTACATCTGGTCATCCTGGTTCCCCTGTAAGTATAGCCATTAATGGTGATTTCTTCTTCATGCATATTATATGAATCAAGTTAATACAGATCTTGCTGTAATTTTGCCATTCCAGCAAGCATAATCCCAATTAAGTAGGGAAGTAGCAACCAAGAAACTATCATTCCTTCAAAGATGTTGGAATTTCACATTTAGTTCCTTTTAACTATTAGCAATTAAAACCTTGGTAAAATTAAAACACATATTTAATTTGCATGTCATATGGCTTCAAGTCTGAAACAATTCAGTTTCAGTGGAATTAAGTGTGTAGAATGGAATAAATTAACTCTATTTTGATCTGAAAAATTGTAGTTTCAATATTTATAAACTAGAATAAAATTCGCTGACTACATTCACAAATTCTGATTTCATACTGTCTTCACGATGTAAATGAATCATATGAAGATTAAGTTAGTTTAAAAATATTTATGTATTATTCTATCCACTAGGGTGCTCCAGGATACCAAGGTCCCCCTGGTGAACCTGGGCAAGCTGGTCCTGCAGTAAGTAACAATTATATCTATATTTAATAAATTAACAGTTCTAGATAGAAACCACCTTCATTTTCTAAAACATAACCGTCGAATGCTACAAAATATAGATCAAATTTATTTAAAATAAAAAATTGTACTTTTATGATCGTTGAACTGGTTTCAAAGATCTTTTGGACTCAATGGTTTCGATATCTTAAGAGACACTTACTATTTTAATCTAGGAATTTCCTGGCTAATTAGCCACCACCACAGTCCACTTCTTAGTGAGAATACAAATCATCTTTGTCTTAAACATAGATTAATTATCCCGTAGCCACTCAGTTCACCTGCATGTCTACTCTTCTGAAATATAATTTTAAAATTAATTTAGTAGAAATAAGCATAGTCTAACAAAGTCCACCAAGAAAACATGCTGTGTAAATAAGGTGAAGTTAGTTTAATATTTCAAAGTATTTGAAAATACCTATACATTTAAAATTTCAATATCTCAAAAAATGTAGAAGTGCATTTGGGTTTATAAATACACACATGTGATATAAAATACTGATACATGGTACTTTTAATTTTCATAAAAAATAAGTTTAATAAACAGTAACAACTGGATTCAATATAGGTATATTATTAACTTGGTGTGTCATTTTCATGATGAGAAACATAGATAGTATTTTTTAAAAGGAGTTTTTTTCTAGAAATACACATAGTTAGAATAATAAATTTGATTGTAACAGAAAAATCTACAGATATATTTGTTTTTTATTTCCTTTTTTTCAGGGTCCTCCAGGATCTCCTGGTGCTATAGGTCCATTAGGTCCTGCCGGAAAGGATGTAAGTTTTTAAGAATTGAATGGGGATACAGCAAAATTCAAGTTGGAATATTCTAAATAGTATATCCCATGTTCTAGAATCTCAAAGAGAAAAACCTTACTCAAAACATTGTTGATATCTTAATAACTTTTTAGCTCATATTAATCTCTGAAAATCTACATAGTATTTGCATGGCTACATATACCAGTTTCTGAATTCCAAGCCAACAAAACCCCCAAATGTGCTTCTTGACTCTGTCAGGAAGAGTCATCCAGTGAATACAACACTTAACTAGAGAAGACGCTGCTTCTCTCTGTCTCTTGTAATAAAGAAATTTGTATCTGTTCTTTATGAACTTGAAAACTTAAAAACACAATTAATATTATGTCAGTCTTTCTTTCCCATTTAATTTCCAATGGCAAATTCTTCCCACTGGATTGAGAGGTGGTCATAATACTTGTTTGGAGTGATGCCTGCATTTTTTATAAGTTTATATCAAGGTGGGAGAAGCTCTCCCCATTCCTTTTACTAGGAAAGCTGTTCTCACAACCATATGTTTAGTCCAACCATTTTCATGAGTCCTTGGTGAGAAAAATGCAAAATAATCAGTTCACTAATTGGTTACAATGAGTTTTCTCTTACACAAGCTCCCATATATTCTTTTATTTCTCCACCTAGGGGGAATCAGGAAGACCCGGACGGCCTGGAGAGCGAGGACTGCCTGGCCCTCCAGTAAGTTTTCAGCATGCAATGAATTAGTTGGAGTAAGCACAATGATCTTAGGTTGAAAATTATTATATAATTAAATTAAACTTAAAAAGGATAATACTACTGGATTGTGAGTCTATTTGAAAGTTCATTAGTATCTTTTTTATTCCTTATTTTTAGGGTATTAAAGGTCCAGCTGGCATGCCTGGATTCCCTGGTATGAAAGGACATAGAGTAAGTACAGTTTCTAAATTGACTCTAAGTTGTTGCATTTGGCTATGTTTACTTACCTAATTTTATTACCAATTTACTTACCAATTTTATTGGACAATTGAGTGTGTGCCAAAAATG
This sequence comes from Globicephala melas, assembly GCF_963455315.2. Lineage (NCBI taxonomy): Eukaryota > Metazoa > Chordata > Mammalia > Artiodactyla > Delphinidae > Globicephala > Globicephala melas. Next base: position 45,068,328 of record NC_083320.1, on the reverse strand, counting down.
ATTGATTCTGACTAGTTGTTTTGATTTTCTAAGTCTATCAACTTTATTTGTTGATCAAATCAATTAGTTATTTTAGATAAAGTAATAAAGCTGATTTTAAGTGTATGGAAAATATTTGCAAAACAGTAAGTTTCGGGGCTTCCCTGGTGGCGCAGTGGTTGAGAGTCCGCCTGCCGATGCAGGAGACACGGGTTCGTGCCCCAGTCCGGGAAGATCCCACATGCCGCGGAGCGGCTGCGCCCGTGAGCCATGGCCACTGAGCCTGCGCGTCCGGGGCCTGTGCTCCGCAACGGGAGAGGCCACAACAGTGAGAGGCCAGCGTACAGCAAAAATAAAAAAAAATAAAAAAAAATAAAAAAAATAAAACAGTAAGTTTCGTACTGCCACTGTCAGAAAAGATGAAAATATACTATTGAGAACTGTTCTTGACTTAGTCAATATGATTTACAAATCGAATCAAATGACTTATTCTATGCAAAACATTAGATAGAGTAAACCAGCTGAGCCAAAAATGGATCACATAGACATAAAAATCTATGAAACTGATACTTGCCTAATGCTAAATTTAAAGCAAATTCCTAATTGGACTAAATTGTACTTTCTAATTATTTCATGTTTTTAACTGTAAAATCAATGTCCAAGGTCTTCAATGCACTTAAAAGAGTTTTAAATTATTCATGTCAATGTTGAAAATAGTGCTATGTGGTAAAGCTAGCTATAAAAAATTTAATGTAAAGTTCTTAACTGTTCTGAATTGTTAACAGATCTTAATATTTTTACTACTTTTATCTATTTCAAAGGGCTTTGATGGACGAAATGGAGAAAAAGGTGATCAAGGTGCTCCTGGATTAAAGGTAAATCACAACAAAATCATATTTTCATAAATAAATTTATTTAAATTTTATAGCTATATTTAAGATTTATATTTTAGGGTTTGCCTTTTTCTAAAACATACCTGAGTTTTGCATTTTAAGAGCTAAATAACAGTGACTAATTGAGATGTTCTCTTAAAACTTCCATGAAAGCTGATAACTTGAACTGTCTAGATTAGAAATGACTGAGCGCCCCTGAGTAACACGTTGATTACTTCTGTTTAGTCTTCAAGTTTTTAAAATGCAAAAACTGAGATTTATAGCATATAAGATTGCTAACAAAAATTTGGTATTGTTAAAATGTAATCTTTTTCTTGGTTCCATGTGTTTTTTATAATATGCTGTGTTGAAAAAGTTATAAATTTCTCCTCCTGTTATACAAAATGGTGACACATTTTATATGTTTCTAGGGTGAAAATGGCCTTCCAGGTGAAAATGGATCTCCTGGAGCAATGGTAATTATGTTTCTTATCATACAATTTTCAGTTTTACTACTAACTTCCACCTAACGCAAAACTTGCCTCGCTCACTCTGCAACCATTCTCACACATATCTAGTATAAAATAAGACCACACTTCTAATTTTATTCTGTAGGGTCCAAGAGGACCTGCTGGTGAGAGAGGACGACCAGGACTTCCTGGAGCTGCAGTGAGTATTCTTACTGACATTACACAATTACAATCCGAGTCACCGAGAAGTGTCTCAGTCAGTTTTCAGGCTGTGACAATCTGCAAGAAGTTTTCTATAAAATTGCATTTAAAATCACCTCCATAAGGATTTTAGCCATAACGATATGCAAACAAATAAGTGTTTTATAGTTATTATCTGTTGAGGATTTTTTTAACGTGTTAACTTGGCATATTTATGCATTAATTTGCCTTCAGTTCTGTAAAACACAGAATCCAATCTTCCTACATCAGACCATTGCTGTGCCTATCAGAATTTCAACAATTTCCCTCTAAAGGTATATAATTATCAAGCAGATTTTAATACACTTGAGGAAAAGTCTGACTCAATTGAGTCAGACTTTTAGTTAAAATATTACTTGTGACCAGCCTTTCAGAAAGAAGATATTTGAGACCAACTTCTCTTTTTAGGGGGCTCGAGGTAATGATGGAGCTCGAGGAAGTGATGGACAGCCAGTAAGTAACTTTTCACCTAACCCTGATGGGCTTAGTGTAATGAGAGATTATGGAATTTTGGAGTAGTGGAATAACATGGATTGTAGACCTAAAACTCAACGTTGTTCATAAATATCTGATTCAAACTGACACTAATTCCATAAACAAAATCTAGAAACAATCTAGAAATGGTAAGCCCATAAACAAAATTCTGATACTCCTTATTATACTTGACCAGTTACTAACATCTGTATGGTGCTTATAATGTTAGTTAAGGGCCAATATTGGGTATGACAATTAAAAGAGTCCTGCAAAATAGATAATAATGCTATCTGTATTTTATAAATGAGAGCTCAAGGCTAAGTGACCTGCACAAAGTCACCAGAATTCATGGCATAAGTTGTTGGGCATGGGGGATCCAAATTTTCTTTTTATTTTACCACACTATTTCTCCACATAATGTTCATCACTGACGATAAATACTGTTTTTATCTAATTTTCCTTTGTATTTTGTATGTACCCACTTATTATTTACCAGTAGTGTTAGTTTTCTTTTACTTGATTAAGAGCTCTTGAAATGCTATTTATTTTTTTAGGGTCCCCCTGGTCCCCCTGGAACTGCAGGATTCCCTGGTTCCCCTGGTGCTAAGGTAAACATGTATTTCTGTAGAAGAATGTAAAATATATCTTTGAGACAACAGAAAATCATTGGGCTGCGTCTTGAAAGTGATTTTTTTTAACAGTCAAGTGGATTTCTTTGAGCTATATAGATCTTTAAAGCCCTGTTCTTGATTCCAAAAGGGGTTTTATCCCTGGCCTTTTGCTATTCTGATCTCTTCTGTTGTCTTTTCTTTTTTCCCAGTCTCTTTCTGCAAACAGAGATAACACAGTCACACACATAGTTACCATTTTTCTCTGCCTATATGATTAATGAAACTTTGCTTTAATTATCATACTGCTTCAGCTTTTGGGAGATGGGTTTAAACAGGACTGCCTAGCAAACTGGCCAAGAGATTAGAAGTGGCAAGGGAGACTGACTACTTAGGGTTTTATCCCTTAGGGTGAAGTTGGACCTGCGGGATCTCCTGGTTCTAGTGGCTCCCCTGGACAAAGAGGAGAACCTGGACCTCAGGGACATGCTGGTGCTCCAGGTCCTCCTGTAAGTATCAAATATGGCTGATTAAGGGAGAGCATTGCTACACTTTATTTCATGAAAGCATATGTTCTAATGTTGCTATCAATTAAAATTACTTTTTTGCAAAGAAATGTTGCTTAGTGCTCTGCAATAACTCTACTATTGATTTGACTAGTACCGAAATTAGTTTTGCGGTCTGCACTTTTCTAGAATTTATGAATTTTATGGTTATATGACACAGAATAAGTAGAGGATGGACAGTTATCTGATACTTTGAAGACTGTGCCCCAAACTAATCACCAATCAGAAAAATTTGGAAAAGAAACAAGACAAAAAAACCTCTTCTCTATGTACTTATTTAATAATTTAGACCAAGCGCATATTATCTTTAATTTATTCAGATAATGATCATTTTTTGCGACATTTTATGTGTTGTGCTGTAGTTGGAAGAATCACCTAATCTCTATAAAGCACAACACCCATCAAAAAATTTATTTTAGTTATATAAGCAACTTCAAAAATATATGTACTATTTGCATTCTTATTAATATGCTCCTTTCCCCCTCTAGGGCCCTCCAGGGAGTAATGGTAGTCCTGGTGGTAAAGGTGAAATGGTAAGATGCCCCCACCACTCACCCACATTCAGCCACACACATATTATTGGCTTCCTCTGCATTTTGCAGGACAATACATTTAAGTTAGCTATTTAGAAAAGAAAGTTCAAGTTTGCCTAATGTTAATGTTCTTGGATTGTTTCTAGGGTCCTGCTGGCATTCCTGGGGCCCCTGGACTGATAGGAGCCCGCGGTCCTCCAGGACCCTCTGGTACAAATGGTGCTCCTGGGCAGCGAGGTGCTGCAGTAAGTTGTCTATTTTTCCTTTATTGTCTGAAAGGTGTGGCTTATTTCTCACAGTAAAAAAAGAAATAGCAGGTTCTTTGTTCTTGTTCCATTGAATTTATATTGATTTCACTCTGGTTTTATAATTGAATCAGGTGTGACTGGTGATTATTTTGTTAGTCTATTTTCCACACTTTTAAACCAAGATTATGTCCAATTTAGGGTGAACCCGGTAAGAATGGAGCCAAAGGAGAGCCAGGACCACGTGGGGAACGCGTAAGTATCGCCCTAACAGATTTGATTATTTCTTAGAAATGTATACCATAATCAGGAAATAAACAGGTAAAAAATTAGCAATGAAATTCAGTCATTATTTCTTTATTGACCTCCTTTCACAGGGGGAGGCTGGTTCTCCAGGTATTCCAGGACTTAAGGGTGAGGATGGCAAAGACGGTTCTCCTGGAGAACCTGGTGCGAACGGACTTCCCGGAGCTGCAGGAGAAAGGGTACGTTTCCCACGGGCATCGAAAAGGAAAACAATCATAGAACTTCACCTTCACTGTGAGGCAACCGTGTTTGTTCTTAATTTGAGTAGTAGTCAATCCCAAATATTGTTCTGAAGCATTTCATAATATGAGAATTATGAAAAAGTTTTGACACTTTGGACTTAAATATTTGCCTTTCACTATTTCAGGGTATGCCTGGATTCCGAGGACCTGCTGGACCAAATGGCCTTCCAGGAGAAAAGGTAGATAACTTTAGTTTTCTATGTTCAGAAATGTTGGTGCTACACATAGGTATATTCTTCTATATAGTTTCCCATTAATTAACACCTATCTGAATGAAATATATTGGAGTTAAAAAAATAATAATTCCCAATGTAAAACAATGATTGCATTCCCTGCTGAGCCATTCTCTTAACTTTGTAACTAACGTTATTTAACCTCTATGAGAATTCTTTAATTTATCTGTCAATTGGGAACTATTTATCTCAGTATCATTGCAAGAATAAGTTAGACTAAAATGCCTGAAAGTTCTTTGGAAACTCTGAAGTGCAGTGCAAATCTGATTTCATAACATCAAAGATATTTGATTTTATATGCACCAAACTATACTGCTAAGCCCACTAAATATTGCTTTCTTCAGCATGTGATGTTCATCGAAGTTGCCTTAAAATATTTCCAGTATGACAACCCAAGCTAATAGGTAATGGTGATTTACGCTGAGCATGCCAGTAACACCCCAACTCTCTTTAAGGGACCAAAAGAAGTTCTCTAGTTGCAACCTAAGTACTGTCAACGTCTAGGTCAATGAAGGCTCTTTTACATACATGTTGATTTATTTCATCATGTAGGGTTCCCCCGGGGAGCGTGGTGGTCCAGGCCCTGCAGGGTCCAGAGGAGCTCCTGGAGAACCTGGCCGAGACGGCCTCCCTGGAGGTCCAGGATTGAGGGTAAAGAGGAACATTGTTTGCTTGACACTGTCATTTACTAAGAGGAAAAGCAAATGAAGAACGTTCACAAATAACTTAAATCAGACTATACATTTTGTAGGCTCAAAACAAAACAAAACAAAATTCTCTGAAGAAAACTTAAGCTAGTATAGATTGAAGAACAGAAAATAGAATGCTTGATGAAGATATTTACAGACAGAAAAACATGTGTGCAAATATGAAGCTCATATGTCCACATATGTCAGTGGAAAGCTCAAAATTTTACAGATAGGTGCTTTTAGTTTTTTTTTAATTATCATCTTAAAATCAGCTGACTGACTGAATTCTTCAATTTAGGGTATGCCTGGTAGTCCTGGAGGACCAGGAAGCGATGGGAAACCAGGGCCTCCCGTAAGTACATTTTTAGCATCTCATTTTATAAGTCCAGAGAATAATGAAACACACAATTTGGACTAGGCTTGATGTGTATTGTATAGCCTTGGTATGTACATTGTATATTTTGATCAGATTTTTATGAAACCTCTATTAATATAATTTTTTCTCATTAGGGAAGTCAAGGAGAAACTGGTCGACCAGGTCCTCCAGGCTCACCTGGTTCCCGAGGTCAGCCTGGTGTCATGGGTTTCCCTGGTCCTAAAGGAAATGATGTGAGTTCCTTCCTTCATTTCTTCAATAAATATTTGACAAAAGGTCTTTTACTTTCTATATGGGAGTGCAGATAGCCAAAAATTGATCTCCACTTCAAAGCACAGAAGAGTATATGAAAATCAAAATACCATGTGAGAAGGGAGCTAAAGTATTTTTTCTGGAGTTCTGGGCAAAGAGTGGAACATTTATGGAAACCTAGTTCTCGAAAGTAGTTTTCGGTTGTGGATGTATGCATGTGTGTGTAGGGGACAGATCAAAAACATGAGAGAACACTATAATGAATAATTTCCTTTTGAGAATAAGTAAATACTGGCTACTTCTTTAGGGCGCTCCTGGAAAGAATGGAGAACGTGGTAGTCCTGGAGGTCCTGGCCCTCAGGTATGTAGCTTTCATCCACACATTTCCAGTCTTCTAGTAGAAGCATTTCTCTCCAACTCTATGACTTCTATTATCTTTATCTCTGCTTCCATAACTGCTTTTTTTTTTTCAGGGTCCTGCTGGAAAGAATGGCGAGACTGGACCTCAGGGTCCCCCAGGACCTACCGTAAGTTTACTCACATAAATTGGAAATAGAAGTGGATGGGACTGGGGCCAAGGGAAGACTTTGGGAATTATACAATCTCTGACACTATATCATTATAGTTCACCAAAGCAATTACAAAACTTGTTTAGTTAGTTAGCTAGCTAAATACTAATACTGAGTAAAGTTTATGTTGTACATGTCTCCCTTGCATCACTTCCACAAGCCAGACTCTGACCTCCTTTACACCATTAATTTTTTAATTAAGCAACTGGCCTGATGAAATTAAAACTGTGTGAACTAAATATGAAAGGATATCTTATAATGAAGCATCTCAATATTTTTTTGTACATAGGGGCCAGGTGGTGACAAAGGAGACACAGGAAGCCCTGGTCCACCAGGATTACAAGTAAGAATTTGTTACTTAAATGTCATTGGGCACCTACTTTTATCAGTACTTTCCTTTGATAGTTGTATTTGTTGAGTTAATCAGCTGTTCAGTTTTTTGTGACACTAAAAGATTATAATGCATCTTAAGCTTAAAATGTGTGGATCTGACTTCTACCTTGAAATAAAACAATAGGCAATGTTAATAGGCATAACTTCCATGCCTATTCTAGAAGGAGTGCATTAATAATTTTTTAAAAAAAATAAAGTTCACATAATTCTATATGCTTATACTTATTTTTATTGTAATTTAAATGTATATAGCTAAATTCATCTCACCACATTCATCAATTCATTTTTATATACAGCAACAGAAAGAATTGAGGGAGATGAACATAGGTTTGTAAGATATGACTATCACCTCTCTATCGTTGGGTTTTGAGAGCTACATATTTTTTACACGTAAAAAGACTGCTAAAACCATTTTTTGAATACTTTGCGGAAACATACTTACATGAGAGAAGCTTTTCTATAAGCAATGTTTGAAGTGATTACACAATACAAATATGATTCTTTGTAGGGCTTGCCTGGAACGGGTGGTCCTCCGGGAGAAAATGGAAAACCTGGTGAACCTGTAAGTTGCTTGCCATTTTTTCAAAACTCAGAAACCAAAAGAATAAATACGAATCATTTATAAATTATTAACTTCTGCATTTTCATGCCATGGTATCTGAGATTTAACAATTAGTTTTGAAATATTCATTAATAAAACAAAGAAAAATTATTCAGTCATAACTATTCCATGGAAAGTTTGAATTTTACCATAAAATAAAAGGAACTCAAGGAAGAGTATACAGCTCAAGATTGGACAAATTATACAGTATGCAAGTCAAGTGTGTATTTTGCTTATACTTATATAACGTATATTCTGATAGAGGCCTAATCATGCAATGCCAATCTCCTAGGGCCCAAAGGGTGAGGCTGGTGCACCTGGAATTCCAGGAGGCAAGGTAAATATTTCCATTTATTTTCTCATTTCTTCAGCATGTTATAGAGCAGTTGATTAGTGACACATTTTTAGTACAGCAAACCAAAATATTCCTTTTTTTAGAAGCACGACATTGCAAATGTTTGGTGAATACACTTAGGGTAACCCGAGACATTTCCAATACATTAAATTTGCATCATCTGGAAAATGAAATTTTCTGACATGAATAAACACTGTACAGTCAACTATGGACCTGAAATTTCAAAAGAAAACTTTTCTAGTGCATTGGCTCTCTATAGAAAAACTGTTTTGGTAGAGGAACTTTAAAAATTTGCCTTTGTGATAAAATAATAATAATATTGTCAAAGCTAGCTCATCAGACCAGCTATCCAAGTTTCCTTGTTTAGATTAACTAATTTTGTGTTTCCGTTTCTCACTCAGTTGATCAAATGTCTTTTATAATTATAAAAATTTCTAAATTGTTCAAAAATGTAAGTTAAGAACCTTGTAGTCTATATCAAAACAATACAATTTAGGGTGTTTTTGCTTTGTTTTTAGCCTTGGTTTTCCTAACAGGGATATTCCATTTTCCTACTACAGGGTGATTCTGGTGCCCCTGGTGAACGTGGACCTACTGGACCTGCAGGGCCCCCTGGGCCTAGAGGGGGAACTGGCCCCCCTGGTTCTGAAGGAGGAAAGGTAACTCCACATAATTCAATTCACCTAGATTTTACAAAATGCATTTCATTTCTTTCTTGTGATTTACTATTTCTCCTTTAATTTCAGGGCCCTGCTGGTTCCCCTGGGCCACCTGGTAATGCTGGTTCACCTGGTCTGCAAGGAATGCCTGGAGAAAGAGGGGGTCCTGGAGGCCCTGGTCCAAAAGGTGATAAGGTACCAACTTGTTCTCTGTTAATTATGTAATAAAACAGACTTTGTTGGTTAAAGGAAGGCAACATTTCTGGAAAGTAATCTATTTTCAAAATTAATATTATCATTTTACTTATTTATTTATTTATATATATATATTTTTCATTGGAGTAAAATTGCTTTACAATATTGTGTTAGTTTCTGCTGTACAATGAAATGAATCTGGTTTATGTATACCTATAACCCCTCCCTCCTGGACCTCCCTCCCACCCCACCCCCATCTAGTAAGTGTAATTTGAGATGGATTTCTAAAGCAACTTTTTAAGCAGAACACCTACTATACGTTGCAGCTAATCTTGAGAGTTTGTCCTCTTCTTGGCATGTTTTCAGTGAAAATACCTCTAATCTGATGACACTGGGTTTTATTTGACAGGGTGAGCCCGGCAGTTCAGGTGTCGATGGTGCTCCAGGGAAAGATGGTCCAAGGGTGAGTACTTGAATTGGGGAGAAACAGAATTTATCTGTATGTGATATGGAGTAGTCCCTCAACTCAACTTCTATTTTTTCCAAAAACTCCTCATGATAAGTTAGACCATACTTTACCACCTTCTGAGCATTAAGAAGACCCAAATGACATGATTGTTAAAATTCCTGATTTCTATCACTAATAGTTCAACAGTGACCTAAGAATGGAAAAAAATCTCAAAAGTATGATAAATGTTATAAGCTGAAGTCATAATAAGTCACTAAAATTCAATGCTGATAAAGGAACTTTTTGATTTTAAAAAACATTGAAATTCCATGGTACATTCATACCATGGAATATTACTTAGCAATAAAAAGTTGATACATGCAACAACTTATACAAACACCAAGGACATCATGCTGAGTGACAAAGGCAATCTCAAAAGGACGTACTGCATGATTCCATTCATGTAACATTTGTGAAATAACGTAATTATATAGAACAGCTTTATGGTTGCCAAAATTGAGGAATAGGGGAGAGGGAAATGGGTGTAACTATAAAGAGGTGACATGAGGGAGTCTTTTATGATGATTGTACCTTTGAATATCTTGATTGTGGTGGTGGTCATGTGAGGCTACGCATAATAACATGTCATAGAACTACATACACACACACACACACACACACACAAATGAGTGCATGTATAACTGGTGCGAACTGTATAAGCTCTATGGGTCGTACCAATGTCAATTGCTTTGTTTTGATACTATATCATAGTTGTGTAAGATGTAATCCTGAAGGAGGCTGGGAGAAAGATGCACAGGATTCTGCTGTATATTTCTTTGCAAACTTCCATGAATCTATATAACTATTTAACTATTATTTAACTATTATAAATAAAAATTGAAAAAAACACATTACAATCAATTCTATTCACATTAGTAAACACCTAGATATGACTGTAGCAAATAAACATGATAACTAAGCCGTTAGATAGACGTTATCTTTACTGTAGTTGCCTTAAACAAATTCATAAATGCTTCACTTTTAACAGACTAGATGAGTAAGCCATCATACAATTTTTTAAAAAATCTAATATTTTATTTACGTAATATAAGTAAAACTTTAATATTTGAAAACTTCAATGTGAAAACTGTAATATGTAACAATACTTTAAGTGGTTAAATGAAATATTTTGAATTACCATACAATTGAATAAGGCAATGCACTTTAATTTTAAAAGATACGACTGTGAAATCTTATATCACATCTTATTTATCTTCTGCAATAGAAAGGAAAAATGAATCTATAACTTGCCACTGAATTATATAATCCATAAAATCTTATATTTACTAAGCTCTGCAGTATTTACACACTGAGTGAAGAGCATATCATTCAAGCTATCAAAGCAATCATATTATCTAGTTTATTAGATGAACAGTATGTCCTTATATATGCTCTTTGATTAATAAGGAAAATGGTGCTTTTTATCTTCGAAATTAAAGTATATTTCTATTTTCTTTAGGGTCCTACTGGTCCCATTGGTCCCCCTGGCCCAGCTGGTCAGCCTGGAGATAAGGTAACACTTGACACTATTTAGAAATGGAAAATGTCTTTTGTCGTCATTGTTGTTTGGATGCAGGGCAATATAAATTATTTTTCTCTTTTTTAAGGGTGAAAGTGGTGCCCCTGGACTTCCGGGTATAGCTGGTCCTCGTGGTGGCCCTGTAAGTGTTTAAGACATTTCAACATAAATTTAAGCCCACACAGGCAGCAGCTACCTGTGCTTCCCTCTTTAGCAATTCTGCTTGTGGTCCTGAGTCTCAATGATGGGATACTGTCTTTAGGCATCATATGACATACAAGGCAAGGTTAAAGTTCTTAAATCTAAAATTCAGAAGAGACCATTTCAAGTCTTACCATCTTTCCTAAATAATTCTGGAAAAAATATAAAAATTGCACAAGTAATATGCATCTGTAAATGAGTATTTCTTAAAGCTATAGGATCTTTGCCTGAGCCTCCTTCTAGATCTAAAATTCTCTACCTTCAGGGTTTGCAGACTCAGGAGAGATATTTAGTAAATGCTTTTAATTAATTAATTTAATGATTGATTTCTCAAAACTTTTACCATATTTTAATTTTTTTAAATCCTTACATTTTAGAAGTTATACAAGTAAGTCTTTTAAACACTTCAAAATTCTTAAATTATTTTTCTTGCAAATAATATCACAGTCAAAAGCAGAAGGAATCAATGGTTCTGGTGTTGTCTACTTTGAATTTTATTGAGAAATGGAAAAGTCTTCAGAGGTTAAGCTACATTAGTTAGCTTTGCACACTAACACTATCTTTTCTTAGCTTAAAGGAAAGATAAGATGATACAGAGGATGACGTGTGCTCCCAATGGGAAGATGTCTTCACTGTGACTAATGAGTATATTTTTCAATTAAGGGTGAGAGAGGTGAACATGGGCCACCAGGACCTGCCGGCTTCCCTGGTGCTCCTGTAAGTATGAACATTAAAACATACATATCATACAGCCCAGAATCACTATCTCACTGAAAAATAGCAGAAGTATAAGTCAAGTCTGAATTCTAATCTATCTCAACCACTCATTCCTTATGGGGGTTCATTTATCCACCTCCTTTTTTTTTTTTTTACACATTATCTCTATTCTTACTGTTTAAACGATGGAGATAAAAACACCTGGCCTGTCTTTATGCCAGGTAAATGAGGCTAACATTACCCTAGACCTAAAGCACTCTGAAAATTTGAAAGGTTCTTCCATTATTAGATGGTACTAATTAAAATTTGCTCTAAGCCCCATCTTTCTCAAATGCATTTACTGGTGATTGCTTTGAAATGCACAGTCCTCGGAGAGAGGTTCTCCTTTATGACAAAGAATGTACATCTTACCACTTTCTTGATGACTTTCTTTTATCATAGAAACTCTTTTTGGGTGGTGGGGGGGCACATAATGGGGCATGCGGGATCTTAGTTCCCCAACCAGGGATCGAACCCACGTCCCCTGCAGTGGAAGCTCAGAGTCTTAACCACTGGACCACCAGGGAAGTCCCTGTCATGGAAACATTTTCATTGTCTTTGTTTCTTCCATGTCTTCAAAGACTCTTCTTTTCCAATTTTATTTCAATAGCTCTCCACCTGATGAATTCTATTTTCTGAAGGAAAATAAGGACAAGCCCAGTGTATTGTGAAGGATGTAAGCTCACAGGCTGTTTTTGTTTCTGAATGCAGGGCCAGAACGGTGAGCCTGGTGGTAAAGGTGAAAGAGGCGCTCCTGGTGAGAAAGGTGAAGGTGGACCTCCTGGAATCGCAGGGCCCCCCGGAAGTGCTGGGCCTTCTGTAAGTATTTCTCTTTCTCTAAGCCTTCTAATGGAAAGCACTTAGATTTGTCGATACTTCAGTATTTCATACTGAGAGAGCTTGTCATGGTGACAAGGGTACAGTTTTCCTAGGAATACAGTTCTGAGTTTGACGCTTGACTCCAACAATCTAGATATGACCTCAGTCAAATTATTTTAATGTCCTCATAGAGTTACTGGTTTTTTTTTTTTTTTTTGATGTAGCTTCTCATTTCTGTAGTAATGTTTTCCCCCCAGTTCTACTGAGATATAATTGACATATAACATTACATTGTATAAGTTTAAGAGGTACAACATAATGATTGTATGTATTACAAGATGATTATCATGATAAGTAGAGTTACTGACTTACAAAGGCTTAATGCTTTTCCCAAATTTTGATTTTGGTGCTATTCTTATAAACCATTTCCATCTCCCTTCCATATAGGGTGCCCCTGGTCCCCCAGGTGTCAAAGGCGAACGTGGCAGTCCTGGTGGTCCTGTAAGTAATGATCCTCTTAACTATTATTGAAAAGCATTAATTAATATCAATCTGTATAAAAACTGCTTTGAAAGCACTAGATCCCTAAAGAGAGTATAAAATTATAATCACTCATTCATATGTGAGTTATATGTAAATTCCAAGAGGAAAAAACAAACCACAAGTGATCCCAGAGTAGAATGCAGGTCCTACCACATTTCTTACAATTTATATTTGTTTTTAGTGGCTAATTATTTGTTTTCCTTGATTTTTGACATCCAAAATATATTTATAATTTCACAGGGTGCTGCTGGCTTCCCTGGTGCTCGTGGTCCTATTGGTCCTCCTGGCAATAATGTAAGAACTTTTTAAAGTATTTTTTAACCATATATTCCATAAAAAGCATTCATATATACATAGGGTGAGAAACTTATCCATTGCTACTTCTCTTTGTATTAAATCCCATATAAAATTATTTGAATGCAGGTAAAAGGGGGAAAAATTACTTGTTCATTATAAAATATTCAAATTTCAAACATTTCTTTGTAGGGTAACCCAGGCCCCCCAGGAGCCGGCGGCCCTCCAGGCAAAGATGGCCCCCCAGGTCCAGCTGGTAATAATGGTGCTCCTGGCAGCCCTGGGGTGTCTGGACCAAAGGGTGATGCTGGCCAACCAGGTGAGAAGGGATCACCTGGCGCCCAGGGCCCTCCGGTGAGTGGTCTCTATTGATTGACAGTAGTTTTATTTTCAATCACAAATCCAACAGAGGAAAACATAGTCACATAAAGAATAACTAAGGTTTCATTATCTGTCACAACAGGGAGCTCCAGGCCCACTTGGGATTATAGGGGTTCCTGGAGCACGAGGTCTTGCAGGCCCACCAGGCATGGCAGGTGCTAGGGGCAGCCCCGGCCCACAGGGCCCCAAGGTGAGTATAGCTATCTTTCACTGGACTCTTGTTTCCTTTGATAGTCTTCAGACATCACATAAACATAGCAAGTATGTAATGATCAAGTTTTCCTGTAATTAGATGCAAATTCTTGATATTTTCAAATTTTCAGGAAGCATGCATATTATTAAAAATCTCTGGAACACAAAAACAATGCACATAATAGACCTGCCTTGAACATCAAAACAAATAGATTGATATCACAGAAAAATATCTTGTCATCTCAAATACCTGTTAGGAAACTTGTCAGCATTCTTCAGTTTGCTGACTGTCAGTCTTGAAGCGGGAAATAATGTCAGGTTATAGACCTATGAAAGCCTTTAATTGATACCAATTATCCATCAACTCAATTCATTTTATACTCCTGACTTTCTTTCACTGATATTACTATAACATCCTAGTGCTCAACATCTTAAATATTTATTTAGCAAATAGGGTAATAAAATCGTATTTTATTAAGGCGTACCTTTTTTCACTTTGAGCACCTCTTTAAACTAAATGTCATATACGATTGTAGTGAAATTACAATATAACATTTAAGTCTAGTCAATTTATATGAACATTCCCAATAAATGTATATATTCTTTAAATAGAGCCAAATGTTCAATATAACCTAATTCTAATGGGTACCGTAAACCTATAGTTTCATGATGGCTCATCATTATATTTTTCTTACAATAGCCATGTCTATCTATGTACCTCATATTAAGATGTATTCTAATATATAACCAATGTAATTACTCAGGCTTTTGGTATCCAGGTTCATTGGGCAAGTTAGAAAAGACAAGAAACTTGCTTCCCCAAAGCTTTTCCCCTATGGCAGGGATAGTTTTAGGAACAAATTCGATAGAAACTGGGAAATAAAGACAGCTGATAATATCATATTAATTGATTTCTTAGGTTAAAACACAAATTTATTTTATTCTTTTGTACACAGGGTGAAAGTGGGAAGCCAGGACTTAGTGGTCTCAATGGAGAACGTGGTCCTCCTGGAGCCCAGGGTCTTCCTGGTCTGGCTGGTGCAGCTGGTGAACCTGGAAGAGATGTAAATACTAGTTCTTAGAAAATACACAATAAGCCGGGTAGTATTTGATAATTTATTTAAGCAAGGGTCAAATTGGGCCATTGAGTTTCTATGATAAAAGAAAATCATCAAGAAAGTGGTAAGATGTACATTCTTTGTCATAAAGGAGAACCTCTCTCCGAGGACTGTGCATTTCAAAGTTCTCCTTCTTTCTCTAGTAATAGATATTCTTTCTATTACAACTTAGAATAGCCTTAAATGTTCATGTTCTTTAGTATTTACCCAATGAATGATCATTAATGGAAAAGAATGATATTTAGCTAAATAAGAAAAACGTTGCGGATGGGGAGACCCCCAATTTACAACATTCCTTCTGGGTAAAAATATACTGCGTGTTATCTGTGATTAGTCTTTCCTTAAATTGTGGATTTCCGTTATTAGCTTAAATTACAGTGTGTCAAGATTTTATTTATTATTTCTCCCCCTAAGGCTCCTTTTTAGACTTTTTTTCCTAGTCATTTATTGCTCTCTCACCCTGTGAAACTTGAGTACCATAGATATACTGCATATCTGTTTAGCTATTGTCACTCCTTGCAGGGCCACACCCATTGTCATATCTAAGATTTTTCACTCCCAAGAACCAATTTTTATCCTCTTTAGGATGATATTTTTCCCATTGAGAATACAGGGCTTAGACGGTATTTAAATGGTTCCAAAGAATTTGATTTCATTTCTTCCTCTTTGTTTTTTCTTTAATCAGGGAAACCCTGGATCAGATGGTCTGCCAGGCCGAGATGGAGCTCCTGGTAGCAAGGTATAACAGGCACACGTACAATAGGTTTGTGTAATTAGAACAATAGCTGCTGATCAGATTGATTTTGGAACTGTGAACTTGTCCACAGGGTGACCGTGGTGAAAATGGCTCTCCTGGCCCCCCTGGTGCTCCTGGTCATCCAGGCCCCCCTGGCCCTGTCGGTGCAGCTGGAAAGAGTGGTGACAGAGGAGAAACTGTGAGTTCTCATGAACTCCATCTTTCCCTACTCATCTATCTTCCTCAATAAGCTCAGTAGGTAGAAAATAGAATGTCATATCTGCCAACCAAAAGATCTACTCTCAATTGTTTCACAGTTTTGCATGCTAGTCAGTCCTTAGGCAACTGTGGTAATAAAGATATATGAGAATTTCTGGCAGTAGTCAGTGAAGAATTCATTATTAAAATTCACAATGGCATTAATCACACCAAGTGTATATCCACTTGGTCAATATAAGCTTGAATTAACAGGGTTTCCTCAGCTTTCCTATTCAGACCCCCTGGTATAGCTATAAACAGGTAAAGGATTTTTAAGGAGAAAATAATACTAATTTTCAATAATAGCAAACATATCATTATTCCCTCACAATGAAATTATTAACGTTTAAGTAAAACAAAACTGTATCAATAAATAAACACTTCCCTGTGCGTGTTCATTTGTTTATTTTTATTTTAGGGCCCTGCTGGTCCTTCTGGTGCTCCAGGTCCTGTTGGCTCAAGAGGTCCTCCTGTAAGTCTTTTTTTTTTTTTTAACTAATTCTACAGTGTAGGAAATATTCTATTTTCTGGCATGCTCAGCAAAAAGGGATGACTAAATACATAACTATGGAACCAAATTTAAACTTTCCTTTGATGATATAGAAAGCAATTTAGAATCTAAAAGTTCCTTGGGGCTATGAGATTACACATCAATTAATGGGGCTGCATACAATTCTCAGTCCAAGATCAAAACAACCACAAGAACAATCTTTATTGTTCCAAGTATGCAGTGTTTGTAGATGGGATTTCTAGCTTGTAGAATGTTATAAAGTGGACTTAGTTGTTATAAATCCTATTTTGTTTTTCCAATGTGTATGTGTGTATGACCTTAATGTGTTTGTGAAGGGTCCCCAAGGCCCACGTGGTGACAAAGGTGAAACGGGTGAACGTGGCGCTAATGGCATCAAAGGACATCGTGGATTCCCTGGTAATCCAGGTGCCCCAGGTTCCCCAGTAAGTGCATCCATTTTGTTAGAAAATCCCCTCAATGCATTTTAACTAATGAGATAGGCAAATCTTAGAGACCAATGGTAGAAAATTGTTCATCTGTGCAAGTCTATGCTAAAAGAGATTAGAAATGGATTTGAGGGCTTATTTGAAATAGTAGTTGGCATGAGACAATGGGGATATTAAAGGAAAAGGAAATCATATTTTATCATGATCCCCATGCTTCTTGATCTGATCTTGAACACACAGTTTCCTAAGCCTTTTTGAAGTCTTCACTCATATTCACCTTCCTTTCCTTTCAGGGTCCCTCTGGTCACCAAGGTGCAGTAGGTAGTCCAGGACCTGCAGGCCCCAGAGTACGTACCACAGATATTGGGAGGTCCATATTTTAAAATGTTAGCACTGCAAGAAAATATTCTAGCATTGTGATATCATGATAATTTCTTAGGGACCTGTTGGACCCAGTGGGACCCCTGGCAAAGATGGAACAAGTGGACACCCTGGTCCCATTGGACCACCAGGGCCTCGAGGTAACAGAGGCGAAAGAGGATCTGAGGTAAGACATCACTTATAAATATGTGTATTTAATTTGTTTTAATTTTCACATTTTCAGAAACACTTTGCAATATTTTAAAACTGAGATAGTGAGTTAAACACGATGCAATTACCAAACCTAATTTAGGACCTGAACAATAACTTTAAGACATTCTCTCCCACATGAAGACTTCCTCATCACACTATAATGACAGGGAGAAAAAACCTTTCTTACAGTTTATGAGGTAACACTTATATCAGAATAAAGACATAGCCCAATTAATAAGATGAACTCTGCCAGCACTGATCTCATATTAGACATCTCACAATTATGATAATCTTAATGATTTACAAGTGTAAAGTACATTCCACTTCTCAAACGGCTTCCATGACTCCTGTTTTTCTACTGATACCATCATTCCTAAAACATTACTATCCCACACTTTTGGAGTAAAAAGAAGAAAAGCTATTATCCCCACAAGTTACACAATTAAAACACAAATAAGTTAAGTGGTTAGCCCCAAAACACAAAGTTAGATTCCAAAGTTGGGACCAGAATCTAAGTTTCCTGATCATAACCCCTCTGTCATGTCAGCATTAGAATTGCTTACATCATTTATACAGAAGGAAACATGTGAGATGTGTGTGTTCCAACACCAATTCTTCTTGCACACTGGAACACACTGTCATAACAATGAATTATAGTTATCATAAATTGGTTAATATTTGATCACAAAACAACCCAAATAAACTTTTACTGAAACAATTACTATGACACAATATATTAATTGTTTGTAATGCATTTTGGGGGGCTAGCAACATATTTTTTCAGTGGATACCGAACAAGTGCCCCTCAGTGATGTATGTTCTTACCCTTCCTAGGGCTCCCCAGGCCACCCAGGACAACCAGGCCCTCCTGGGCCCCCTGGTCTCCCTGGTCCATGCTGTCCTGGTACCATCACTGGCAATGGACGTGAAAAATCTGGGGGTTTTGCCCCATATTATGGAGATGAACCAATGGATTTCAAAATCAACACCGACGAGATTATGACGTCACTCAAATCAGTCAATGGACAAATAGAAAGCCTCCTTAGTCCTGATGGTTCCCGTAAAAACCCTGCTCGGAACTGCAGAGACCTGAAATTCTGCCATCCTGAACTCAAGAGTGGTACGCTGGGGAATCTTTCACACTCATGGCAACAGGATAACAAAGAAAACTGCTTATGTTAGAATTTAGGGGAAAGGAAAATTTTACTGGGAATAGAAAATATTATATAGCAGAGATCGTACTTAAAGAATGTTAGTTGAATTGAAACTCCTTGATATTCTGAGTAAGAAAATATGAATTTTGTAGGTGTACTTAAACTGTAATGTAAATTCAAAATATGCCAAATGTAGGAAAATCTAAAGACAGTTTTATAGGAATTTTAATACAAATTATAGTTTGGCATGTCTTTTCATATCATCACAAAGTTGTTTGAGTAATAAACAACGTATATCACTGTGTTTGTAATTTGATGCAGACATAATTTGTAATTTAATTATTGCAACACTTATTTATTGAAACAATTTTTATAATAAATCTAATTATCAATTTTTTCAAATTAAGAAACAATCTAAAAGTTCCTCTATTCTGCTACACTATAAAAGTACAAATACATAAAGTACAAATACATTAGCAGTCAACATTATGAATGCCTTACAAAATCATTTTGGTCCAAATCCCATTACTGGATATTATAACCAATTCCATTGTCCTTTTTGTGACTATTCAGGAGAATATTGGGTTGATCCTAACCAAGGTTGCAAGATGGATGCTATTAAAGTATACTGTAACATGGAAACTGGGGAAACGTGCATAAATGCCAGTCCTTTGACTGTTCCACGTAAGAACTGGTGGACAAATTCTGCTGCTGAGAAGAAACATGTTTGGTTTGGAGAATCCATGGATGGTGGTTTTCAGGTAAGAAAAGATATACCCTTTTTCTTTAACTTTAATCCATCTCTACTTAGCTGACATTTTTGTTCCTCCCATTTGCTCATCACAAAACAAATTTAGTTAATAAATAGAAAAGTGAAAAATTTTATATACTCAGGTAACTACTTTTATAACTTGTCTCTCAAAAGCTAAACTAGATTAAATTATTCTTCGTAAGTTACCAACTTTCCTTCAATTCTTAAGACCTTCTTTACTCTAGCATTGTATGTTATACATGCAATAAAGACATAGTCATACATAAAATATATGAACAACTTACACAATGACCATACTACACTGCATGAATCCCTTATGTATAATTGCAGCTATAATGTTTGACCAGCCTTATTTGTTCTGTATTACAGTTTAGCTATGGCAATCCTGAACTTCCTGAAGATGTCCTCGATGTCCAGCTGGCATTCCTCCGACTTCTCTCCAGCCAGGCCTCCCAGAACATCACATATCACTGCAAGAATAGCATTGCATACATGGATCATGCCAGTGGGAATGTGAAGAAAGCCTTGAGGCTGATGGGCTCAAATGACGGTGAATTCAAGGCTGAAGGAAATGGCAAATTCACCTACTCAGTTCTGGAGGATGGTTGCACTGTAAGTAACAGCATTTTTATAAGCATGCATCATAATGAACTTAGCATTTCTCATTTAATCATGCTACTTTGAAAAGAAGGAATAAAAATAATGAGGGTGAACAAAAGATGGCATTTGGTGTGAGTTATATTGAATCTACTGATCCATTCCAGGGAAGGTTAAATCACACAAAAAATGACTATATCTTCTCAACCTCCAGGTGAGAACCAGCTGATGTGAAAGCAATTGAAATTTAAATCCATGATATAAACTTTGCCAGATAATTTAGACAGTTACTATCCACTCTACATAATTGCCATCATATGGACTCAATCTAAAATCTCTTTTTAATTTTAAAGGTTAACTTTAAATCAATCATTTATTATTATCATTCATGAACAGAAGGAGAATTCACTTCTAATATTAACAGATTCCAGTGTGAGAGACCTATCCACTTCTAAGTAAACCAGCTCTATACCTAGTAACAATGACCAGAACCAAGGTTTCTGAGAATGGACTGGCCTGTGGCAATCTCCTTGTTGGGTTTACCCTGAAGCCCTATAAAGCTTTTGGTTAACAATATGGTTTATCGACTGGGAGAATTATCACTTTGAACTGGAGCAGGTCTCAGATGTATGGAAGATAATATACATGGCGAGTTGGCAACTCCCTTCAACAAAATTTTTTTTTTTAACTTTGTCAAACAGAGAAACTGTCTAAGTAATTGTAATGTCATGATCACTTACTTTTTTTTTTTTTTTTTTTTTGCTTTTTTTTACAGAAACACACTGGGGAATGGGGCAAAACAGTCTTCGAATATCGAACACGCAAGGCCGTCAGACTACCTATTGTAGATATTGCACCCTACGATATTGGTGGTCCTGATCAAGAATTTGGTGTGGACATTGGCCCTGTTTGCTTTTTATAAACCAAACTCTATCTGAAATCCCAGCAAAAAGTTTCACACTCCATATGTGTTCCTCTTGTTCTAATCTTGTCAACCAGTACAAGTGACCAAGTTCCAGTTATTTATTTCCAAAATTTTTGGAAAAAGTGTAATTTGACCAAAAAGAATACATTTTAAAATTTTATTTTATTATTTTTTTTTTGCTGTTACACCAAATACAGTTCAAATGCTTTTTGTTCTATTTTTTTACCAATTCCAATTTCAAAATGTCTCAGTGGTGCTATAATAAATAAACTTCAACACTCTTCCAATAACACTGTGTTACATTCTTTGAATACTAGCCCATTTGCAGAGCAATGACAGTGCTTACCATCAAAAGATAACCTTTCTTCTGAAATAGTCAAACATGAAATTAGAAAAGACCTTCCTGTTTCAACTACCTCAACCTGGTCAGAAACACAGATGAATTCTATAAGCCCCAGAAGATGAAAATAATTGTATAAAATACCAAAACTTATAAATTTCACTGATTAAGTTCCTAAAATATTGGTTAAAAGAAAAAGAGTAGAGTGTAGTACAAGAATTTAAAGAAATATTTTTGAAGCCATAATTATTTTAATCTTGAATATCAACTTCTTTTTAAGGTGCTTTTCCTTTTTCTTGTCATTGCTGGTCAAGATTACCAATATTTGGCAAGGCTTTAAAGACACATGTTCTGGTGCTAATGTACTTTCACTTTTAAAACTCTAGGTCAATTGTTGCTTTACGTTCAAAACACAGATGCACATCATCTGTACGTGTCTTCGGTCAAAAAGATTTCCTGGTGTGTCACTGCCGGGAACTCTTTCTCTGCAACCTGTAAAAGTCAATAACAACAACAAAAAATAAATTTTGGGGCTGCTTTTGTCACAATAACAGAGAATGTGTTGAAATTAAACTTTGTAAGCTTGTATGTGGTTGTTGATCTTTTTTTTCTTACAGACACTCATAATAAAATATCATAATAAACATTCCTGGTTTTTGTCAACTTTTCATAGATTTAAAAAATGCAAGTTTACAATCTAGTAATTTTTCTTGAAAAAAAGCATATTGAATCCTAGATCTCTGGCTTAATAATGCAATGACTTTCAGGAATATGAGATACTATAACTCATGCTGGGAACAGAGATAATGCGCAATGGGGAATCTTGCAGATTTTTAGATCATATTTAGTGGAACTCCTTGGGGCATATTGAAAACTGAGGGCTTCTATATGACACAATCCCTGGAAATAGTAACATAGTAAATTAGGGAGTCTCCAAAGTGGTAGTAATCAGGGAGGAAATTGCTGGTAATTTAGAAGGAAGTAAGCAGGGTCTGGCAAAACAGACATTAATATTAAGAACAATTGCAAGCTTAGGCTTTTTCTACCACCTCTAAACACTGCCTCATTTCCCTCTTGGGTCAGCCCCTTCTCCACCAACAAGTTATTAATCTTTTAGTTACTGCAAATGAAAATAGCATCGTCTTGCATACCTGACTTTATAGTTTGAAATGTATTCACTCTATATAATTAATAATAATAATACTTTCAAAAATAAAAATTCCATCAGTCAAATGTCAAGACTCTTAGTCTACTTATCCTCCAAGCTAGAGGCAACAAATGTTAGCAGTTTCTTGTGCATATTTTCAGAAATATTATCTATCTATCTATCATCTATCTATCTATTTGAGTCTATTTGTGTTATGCATCAGAAATTAAATTCCTTGCAGTTTCATTTTAGACATATTCAAAGCCAGCAATATTTGGTCAAGTCTTTCTCACATTGTATCACTCTGACATTGGCTCTCCTGCCTCATCTTTCATTTATAAGGACTCTTTTAACTACATCAGCCCAGCCCACAACTAGAAAATTCAGGATAATTTCCCCATTTTTAGGTTAGTTGATTAGCAACCTTAATTCCATCTGCAACCTTAATTCCTCCTTGCCTTGCCATGTAACATAACATATTCCCAGGATCCAGGGCTTAGGATGTGGACACATTTAGGAGCTATTATTCTGCCTACTTCAACAATGATGCACAGAAGTAAGGAGAATGGTGGTGGTCGTAGCTGTAATGAGGGCAGTAATAGCCAGGTTTCCAAAGAAACTTGGCCAGTAGTGCCAGAAATGTCATCCAGTGCCCAGTTCGTTGGTTTCACCAGGCTGCTTCTGGGGTGTGATTTTGAAGATGGCTCTGAATGTCAGCATTCCCTTCATAGCTGTTCATTTTATGAACCTGGGTTCTATAACTTGCTCTGAATTTCCCTGAACTTCAAATAAAATCTATAAATTGCATTTCTTAAATCAGCCCAAGTTGGTTTAGGTTGTTTGCATGAATCCAAGTGTTTTGGCCTGAGTAACTGGGAGAAAAGTTGCCAATAGCTGAGATAGAGGAGACTATCAAGGTAAAAGATTTGAGGAGCTAAAAGATTTAACAAGATGGGGCAAGTTAAATGTAGAATGCCTATCAATCATCTAAGTAAACGTGCTGAGTTGGAAGTTAGGTATAAATCTGGAGGTCAGAAGAGAGGTCCAGGTTAGAAAAATAAATTTAGGAGTTTCAGCATATATACGGCTTTTATATCCATGGAAGTAGATACAATCATTAAATAATTGAGTATAGAAAGAAAGGAGAAACTGTATAAGAACTGAATTCTGGGATATTTGAATACTTACAGGTTGGAGAAGTGAGGATGAAGCAGCTAAGGAGTTGGAGTAGGAATAAAGGGAAACCAGGAAAGTGTAGTGACCTAGGTGTGAAAAAAAAATGTTTGCTGTTTAGGGCTTCCCTGGTGGTGCAGTGGTTGAGAGTCCGCCTGCCAATGCAGGGGACACGGGTTCGTGCCCGGGTCTGGGAAGATCCCACATGCCGCGGAACAGCTGGGCCTGTGAGCCGTGGCCGCTGGGCCTGCGCATCCGGAGCCTGTGCTCCACAATGGCAGAGGCCACAACAGTGAGAGGCCTGCGTACTGCAAAAAAAAAAAAAAAAAGTTTGCTGTTTAAATTTTAAAATTATAGCATATTAAGAGGATAAGGATGCTTAAGGTTAATGTATTACAAGGCCACTAATTGCGTATTTTAAAAAGTAAGGTCACGTGAGGTTATATCACTATTCCTATGTCCTATAGATGGCAAATAATGATATAATTAAATCTTCTAATTCACAGTTATAGTATCACTTTTTTAACTCTTTGTTGATGGAAGATTGAATACAACTCTCTTTATCTTCAAGCTGGCATTTAAGCAAAAAATATTTCATTTATAAAATTTATTTTATAGGTTTTGAGGGTGAAATTTTTGCAGTCATAACAGCATTTTTGGAAAATGAAGAAAAGTAGGAAGAAAAATTAATTATCCATGTCTCACATCTGTGGATACTTCCTTAAAGTCTTCGTTGTATATGCTGACATAATTATGACAAAATACACGTGTAATTTTGTATGCTGCTTATTTCATTTAACACAATACCATTTTATCCATAAGATTTTTTTTATTTTGTTAATAATTAGGAAAAACATAAAGAAAAATAACAGTAATGGCTCCAAAGTTAGAAATAACATCAAAGTGATTGTGCTTTTATCTAGTTTATATTAAAATTTTACTTGTCTGAGTTCTATCTTAGAGGAATGTACTTATTTTTAAAAGTGAATCATAAACTGTGAAAAATATTTTCTTTTCAGGCAAAACTCTCCATTGAATCATAACTCACTAAGTGAGCTTGATACAACATTGGTGAAAATATTTTATATGATGGAGCATACATGAAAGCTCTCCCTAAATCTTTATGTTTCCCAATTTACCACACCTAAGGTCTTCAGAAATTTTTGAAGAATCACTTGTTGAGTTAATGTCATAAAGAAAAAAAGGCAATCATCTATAGCCAATATTTTTTTAAACAAATTCTTATCTGATCATATTTTTCCTCCTTTTTCTTCTCACCTCTTTAAATCTTGTTCAAAAACTATTTCCCTTTAAAATTTCACTAAAATACACAAAAGAGGAGAAATCGAAGCAGGGATAATTATTCCATGCTCACAGGACAGTGAAGAATCCAGGCTACCTAAATCTATTTATTTCAACAACAGTACTGAGCAATTATTAAATGCAAGCCTCAGAACCAAGTGCTCAAAGAGGTTCAAGGAGAATGAGATTCCATGAAATTTAGAAAATAACAATGTCATGAGATTCAACGTAGTAAGTTGTATTAGAGAGATCCAAGGCACTTAGAAAGGCCCAAGGAAGGAACAGTCATGTCTGCTTGGAGGTCCTCAGGAAAGGCTATGTGAAGTATATTTGGCAACTTATATTAGCCCAGTTTCAGATGAAGCATGGATTTCATGTGGTGGTGTAAGAGATAAGGCTGGAAGTATAGTCTGGACCAGAGAGCTTAGAAGAGTCAGGTGACAGGTTTTTGTCTTTTTTTTTTTTTTCTAATCTACATCTCAGTGTAGACCCATATAAAGGTTTTAACTATTGGAAGGCTGTTACTTGAGGAGAGCCTTGAGGTCAAGGGAAGTGTAGTGAAACAGCATCAGATTGACAGGAGATGAGGAGATACCTACTGTGGAAGAAAGAAAGATGAATCAACATCTTAGCGAAGAAGAGGATGAGACTGAAGAACCTGGGCAAGGGATCAGAACACATTTATTTTCAAAGACTAGACTGAGGAAAGAGTCACAGAGTATACACATAATTGCTGGGAAAATTAGGTTAAGAGGGGACAATGGGGACAGCAAGAGGAGGACATCAGAAGTCAGGCAAGAGATGTTTCTATTTAACACAGAAGAACTCAGCGGAAAGTTACACAACTCCAGGCTTACTCACAGCTCTCTACATGGCAGTTCACCATGACAGTGATTCCTTTGGAAGGATAGCTGAACATGATAAAATGTGTGACTGATTGGAGAATACTAGGTCAGGGGCAGTTAAGTACATTTGGAAAGTACCCTTATACAGATGGTCGATGAAATCATCTGGCTCCAGAATGAAATCATTAGGGAGCAAAACTTCCAAAGGAAAGGGGAAAAGGACAGCATGCTGTGCCTGTGGTGGGAGGGGTTATGTGGAGAAAGCATCATCAAGCGTTGGATTTGGCATCCTTGGTTTTTAATGGATTAAGAAAAGGAGGGTTTAATTTTGAGGGCTAAGGTTGTGATTAATTCAAGGGTTATGAGAAGAGAGAGGAGACTAAACAGAAGGAGGGTTATCATTTGTGCTACTGATAAAAATGATGGGGGTCTGATTTTCAAATCTTGTCTTGAGTTTAAACCACCTGGAAACTGTCCTCAGTGGCATCAGCAAGAGCACAGATTTGAAGGAATGAAGGCTGTAACTGCCTGTAAGAGCCCACAGGGCACAGCATTATTCAGAGAAACTTGTCAGATGTCTCAAGGAGGGGCTTGGACTGCATCTGCCTATCTGAATCTTTAGGGCTTACATTTGGACTACAGATGTCTTCAATTTTGTTGCATTTTTCTCATTAAAGTGACTAACAATTGTGGTCATTCTGTATCTCCAGCTGCCTTTCGTTATAAGATCTATCTCATAACAGTTTCAACTCTTGGGAAAATTGTTCACATTGCATTTCTACCTTCCTCTATTTATTACCATCTGAATCCACATTTTTTACTTCACATATGTGCAGACCAATCTCTTATAGTATTGATGGCATTTAACTGTAATTGCTTATATATGTAGGCTTTTGTTACACACTCTTTAAATTGTGGTGGATTGTATTCTTAGATAAAAATAAATGCACTCTTCGTGTTTTTGTTTTTGCTTTTAACTTGTAAGATAGTACCATGGTAAGGCATTGATGTGAATTAAATATCATTTGAGGTGTTTGTTGATGGCATCAAAATCAAATCCAGCAGAGAATTAAAAGTGTAAGTTGTACAGGATTATGCTTAATTAGTACAATTTCATCTTTAGGGATCCTTATTATAACAGTCTCACTGGTATCTTTGCTTAGCTTGATTTTAAACCAGAATTTTCATCTTTCTTCATATTTCTTTCTATTGGTCTTCTTGAGTTTAGTCATGAAAGGGCAAAAATGAGAATAGAAACTGCATTATTGCATGATGTGATGGCTCACATATCTTTAGATATAACACCCACTTTATCTCCAGAGAGATGCTCCATACACACATCAGTTACATCCTCAGCCTGTTTCCTTTTCTATTCCCCATGTTAGTAAATGTCATCATCTTCCATCCAGGTACCTAAGAAGCCAGAAACCTGAGAATAATCCTAAATCTCTTGCTGTCTCACCCTCTCACTCTTTCATCAGATTTTGTTGATTCTATTTCTTCAATCTCTTCAAGTCCATCTCTCTTTCTCCATCCTCAGTGGCATTGACTTCTCATTCCCTGTTACTTTTTCTCCGAACTTGTTCTAACTAATCTCTCTGTTGTCAGTCTCACTCACAGTAAAAATTCTCCCTGAGTATTGCTGCCGAGGTGATCTTTCCAATATGCAAATCACAATATGTAACTTCTTTGCTTAAAACTTCGGTATTTTGCAGTAAAGGTTCTATTGATATTTTGGATGGTTCAGATTTTGTTCAAAGGGATTAGCTTGCATGCAAGATATTCAACATCTTTGGCCCATCCATAAAACGCCTAGAATATTTCCCAACTGCTATAATCACAAACACCCTCCTCACACATTTCCAAGGGTTCTCTAGAGAGTATGTTCACACTCCCAGCTTATAACCAAAAATAGCTGCCGGAAAAAAAAAAAAAAAACTTCTTCAGAATAATTTTCAATCTCTTTAGCTTGACATACCTTCATGGTACCTCTTTCTACTTTAACTCCAAACAATCCCTTGTAGGCAGTCTACTGCCATGTCAGCCTAACTGGGATTCCCTGAACAAGCCACAGCTCTTAAGAACTGCATACCCTAATTTATGTTGTTCCTTATATCTGGTATGCCTTCATTGCTCAAGACACTGTCTTAACCCCTCACAACTCATTAAGAGAAAACCTTTTCCAGGTAGTCTTCTTTGCTCTCCCTCCTCTCCAAATCCCAGCCTCCTTTAGAGGGCTTAGTTCTGTGGTTCCACTGTGCATACTCCATTTAGATCAGTTATAACCATGTGTTTATTCAATTCAGTTGGTATATTGGTCTGTTTTACCCACAAAATGGTAAAATGGTAAAAACAGCCTATAAAGCATGGAATGACTTCCTGTAGCATCAACTGGATACTATATTCCAAACAAAAAATATACCAATATCCTTACATGAAATACACAAGCAAAACATGCACTCACAACAGATTCTTAGGCTATAGTGTAAATTAATCGGCCACCATTGTGAAATTGGTTTTGTTATGTGAATTTTAAGTTCCATTCTATTTTATATTTGTATCTGCAATTTTTACAAATGATATTTTAAGTTACTCATCATCTGTTAAAATTCATAGTTCTGGAAGATCTCCAGTGTATCCTCTTCTTTCTCCTACCCCCAGGTCACTTCTGGTGGCACTATCTACTCACATTTACAGGAACTCTAAGTAAACCAATTTGGTAAAATGACTGTAACTATACTTTCCACATCCAGTGGGAAAAACAGACAGAAAGTGTATGTGAGTGTTTTCCTGCATCTTCTTTTACACCTATTACAATCAAACATTTTAATATTTGTCAAATTCTGATAGATGAAATTTAATATCTTACTGTTTTGGTTGCAGTTTTTCTTTCTAATGACATTATATTTCTTCCACATGTTTATTGGCCTTTATATTATGACTTTCTGAATTATCTACATAGGATTTTGCGTAATTTTGCTTTTTTGTACTGATTTTTAAGAGTTTTTTTTTTTTGCAAGTATAGCAAGTCTTTTCTGTCATAGTTATTACAAAAATTTTCCCTGTTTAAACAAGCTCTTATGCATGCTCATTGAGTTTTATAATATAGATTTAAAATTTTAGAATCTGATATTTCAACATTTTACTTTGTTATTTATATATTTGCTTTCATTACCATTCCAAGATTATTAAACTACTCAAAATAATTTATGCAAATACTACATTTAGAGTTTTTTTAAAAAGTGAAATATTCAGTCCATTTGGGAAATGTCTTGGTTTAAGGACCAAGGAAGGAAACATTCTTTAAAATGATAAATGTCTATCAAGTAACTGTAACACCATTTATTGAATTAATGAGAATTAATTTAATTATACATTAAAAATATAATATAGACATGTATTTATATATATAAATCTAATATAGATGTATAGATTCTTGTCTAAATACTCTTCTTTTACCATGGTCAGTAGATTTTTATTATTTTTTTCATATCTAATAGGAAGAGTGACCCATCTTTACTCAGCATTTCTGTTTTGGGGGGGATTCCTTAACATTTTTCTTGCATATTTTTGATTCCAACGAGCTTTAAAATGGTTTTGTCATGTCCCATGCTTTTAAGATCCTACAGGGATTTTAAGTAAGATTGTACTAAACTTCTATTTTAATTTAGGAAAAAGAATTACATTTTTCAAATACTGAGTTTCCCTATGTGAGAAAAAGGCACAATTATGCCCATTTTATCTTATTTTACATACCTTGGTCAAAAGTTATGTTTTTTTTTCAATCAGGTTCTATAAATGTCTTATCATGTTAGGTCCTTAGTGTTGTATGTTGTTATTGCCTTTGTGGATAGAAACACTTCTTCTGTTATGTTTTCTATCTAGTAATACAAATAGAAACAGTAATCACAATACAATAGTAATAATGACATGTGCTTCATGCTAGTACGTAAATCAACTATGAATATTCTCTAAATATACTTTTCCAGTTACACAGTAGATATTTTCTCATCATTCATTCAATGAATGTATTTTGAACAAACACAAATATCAAGCAGTATGTTGGATCCTTGTAAAGAGCCCCTGCCTTTATAAAAAATACAATTAATAGAGAAGATTAAGACTAATCAAATAATCATACAATTATAGAAAGCATCATAATTTGTGCTATAAGGAAAAAATACAAGGTGCCAAGAAAATTTATAACGGGGGACGTTATCTAACCTGGGAGGTAGTGAAGAGTGAGGACTCTAGGAGGATTTCATGAGGATACAGCATTGAACAGAGCTCTAAAAGATGAGTACTAGTAAACTGGGCAAAATAAATGCAAATGCAGATGGCCTTTGACAGGATGGGGAATCTGGTTTAAGAAATGGACAGAAATTCATTGTGTGTGAAGCAGAGAATAAAGCGGATGGTGGCAAAATGAAGCTTGAGAATTAGGCAGGAAGTCAGGTCATGCCAGAGCCTCATAAAGTTTAAGTATTTTGTCTTTATCCTAGAAGCTACCAGTGAAGCTTTTTAAGGATGTGTGTGTGTGTGGGTGTGTGTGCGCGCGCGCACGTGCGCGTGCATCTCTGTGTGTTGTGTTGGATGGTGGCGGAGAGTGAGGTGACATATTCAGGTTTATATTTCAGATTGATCGCTCTGGTTCTCCTGGGAGTAATGGATCAGAAGAGGGTAAGAATGGATGCCTAAAAACCTTTTAGAAGGCTATTGAAGGAGCCCAGGTGAGAAATAATGCTAATATGAGCTAGGATAGTGGCAGTGGAGGTAGAGAGAAGGGTATGGCCATAAGGAACATTTAGGAAGCAAAATTGAAAATACTTAGCAATGCCAGGGTTCTGGCATTGTAAGGGAGAGAGAGGTGACAAGAATGACTACCAGGTTTCTGGCCTGCCTAAATGGATGAATGATGAGGCTCTTGCCTGAGATAGGGAACACAGAACATAAATCAGCTTTGAGATATAAGTATCGTAATTTTTTGAAACATAATGAGCTACTAGTACTTCTGAAATCCAAATGAAGATGGTGAGTTAAACATTTATGCATGCATTTCTTGAGCTCCCAGGAAAGATTTAGGTTATGTATATACATTGGAGCTATTGACATTAGCTAGAAATGACATGGATAAAGCCGGTGATGAAAGAAAGAGTATTGAGTGTGAAGGTAAAGAGAAAAAGACTGGTCCCTGGGGAACGCTGACATTTACATATTCAGTAAAATGATCATTGATAAAGGAGACTGAGAAGAAAAGCTGCTCTTGGGTAAGCCAGCCAGTCTGATAAAAAAAAAAAATCATCCTACTGGCATGCCCCACGCTCCATAGGCTTTTGGTTGTCTTTGCAGCATCATTGCCTTGGTTTGCCACTGTTGGACCTCAGCCCCCAAATCAGCTTTTAAGTGATTATTCTTAGTCTCTCCTAAAATTTTCATAATTTCAAAGAAAAGTGTTATCTTGAGGTGTTCTTCTTTCATGGTGGGATAGGAACTCTAAGTGAGGTGGTTCCAATGATTTTTTTTTTCCAGATTTTTCTTGCACTTGCTTTCTGCCGTATAACAACATTAATGTGAGTAGAAATGTTCTCTACAATTTCTTTGAATCTTTTTTTAATTTAAAATAAGTTACATTGAAACTGGCTCATTTGCCAAATTTTGTGTTAGGAGTCTGGGACTTTTTCAGCATTGTCTGTGTTTTCTTTGCTATTTTTCTTCCTTTCTGTTCATTTGGGGAACTTTCATTTGTATTTTTAATAAAGTAATAATAAATTAATTTCACCATCCTCCCCAGCTGCAGATTATTTCACTTTTGATTATGCAGAGTTTGGGGTGTGCGTTGGACATGACGGAAAGAAGTACACTCGTCTAATGAAACCTATAGATATGGAACAAAGGCAAGAAATTTGAGGGATTCTGGAATGGTCTGGGACAGCCTTTTATTTGTAACATTCCTGAGGTTCAAATAAGAAGTGATATTCTATAGTTGAAAATTATTAGTGCTTTTGACTTAAGAGAATCACCACGCATTTCTGGCTCATCTAGCTGAACTTGTACAACTTGTATAGGTTGGACTTGGAGGAAGTGTTACTACAAACAAAACTCACAAATCTTTAGGTATATACATATTCAAATATTCAAAATCAAGACGTGGAGCTCAAATAATAACCAATTTGGGAGAAAATATTGTGAAATAAATATTGAAGGTAAAACTCTGCAAACATTTAGGCTAAATTCATATGTGATACACTGGGACATACGTTTTATTATCACAGTTTATTCAACCATGAAAAATAAGTTGCTTTTCTCTTGTTATCAATAGTCAGTACCCTGAGATTGTTAAGGGCATAGAGAGTGATAATTAGTGTCGTGTTGCCTTTGTGAGTGATGCTGCAAATTGATTTTCTTTATAAGCCAGTATCTACATGATGAAAGGTATTTGTTGTTTTATCTTTTAAACAAATGGCAAACAAAGAATACCACAACACCTAACTTTTCACTACTGAAAATGAAATGGATCTAATATGTTCAAAGGAATTCCACGAAACGAAAACCATTGACATGACAAAAGCGTGCATTTAATTCAATGCTTTGCAGAGATACATCACTAAAGTTGTGTGCATGGCTTGTCCTTTGGGATGGTCCCAGCTGTTTATTTTTAAAGAAAAAATAAAAATGGAGCCAACAAATGCAATTAAGGAAAAAAAATCCTTGAGACATAAGGGGACCTACATGTTCTAGTCTAAGAAACATGCAAGTATTACAAAACATTCCAGATACAGTATGACAGATGAACAGTGAACAGGCACTGGAACAATGCTCCTTCTTTCAGAAACGGGAAGTGTAACAGTTATGTTTTCACAAATGGTATTGATGAAACCATCTTTATTTTTAAAGAATTTTATAAGAGGAATTTTAGCACCATCATTAAAGGAAAAATAATAATACACTTTAGCCCTGCCTATCTCCAGTCTTGGAATAATCACAGAAGCATAGCACCTTTTAGTATCTAAAATATAAACAAGACTAGTAAGTCCATCCCAGCTTGTAGAGATGAGGTAGCTCATGCTAAGAAATGTTGGGTCATTTTTCCTATGAGAGTTCAAAGGCCAAATGTTCTAATTCCAATCATCAGATTTGATTAGAATCAGCTCCACAACTCTGAGTTTCTAAATCTTTTTCTTCGTTATAGGCCTCAGGAAGATGAGATTGTACATGTGGAAGACTCTCAACTTTGGGTCCTGAACATTTTTCTTTTTTAAAGTTATGTGGAAATTATTTAGCATTCTATGTTTTCTTAAACAAGGAAGTTCAAATGTATTCAACGGTATACTCATTTAACTTCTACCTATATTGATAAAGCGAGTCAAGAGGGAAAGGTAGCTTTAAAATTGAATGAGGAAGAAGTCTAGATTCACCACACTTTACAAAAATTTAGGATTACTTTTTTTTCAGAAATTCCATTGAATATATACTATTTTAACATTCCATTTAAGACAGAGAGAAACTGATATGTTTTTCATGGTTCCCTTTAAAGAGTCTCCATGTTAGTTATACAATATCAAGACATGCATGTGGGTTTCAATCACAAGGATAAACATGTTGCTTTCATTTTTAATTGATAATCTGGAAATGAGAGGTCACAAAAGGGCACTACTTTCTATTTTTCCAACTGCAGCCACGTGAAATAAACATGTGTTGTGGTTTTACATACCCCACTCTTTAAGCTATCTGCCAGGAAGAAAGATTTTCTTATAAATACTAAGCAATTTTGTCATTACATTGAAATAAATTGAAGAAAATGGAGATTTATTTATTCAAACAGTTTACTTTTTTTAAAGGTTGTCATAATCATGGATCATCTTAAACCTAAACCGCTTATTGAAAAATATTTTAAATCAATTAAGACTTGAGGATTGTAAGTAAAATAAATATTCTGAAGGATAAGGAGGCCAGGCACTTAAGACCATATATACAATGCTGATGCAGGATCAGCCATTACTTCAAGAGTCTCAGGATCAGCTTCAAACAGTCAAAGTCCTGTGAATGGTGGTGGTCATTGAGGGTCGGGGTGGTGCTCATTGTTGATGTATCTCGGCTTGCTTCACACAAAACAAACTGGCCCAACTTCGATGCCAAATTCTTGGTCTGTACTGCCGACATCCACAGGGGCAAGATCTATAATGGGCAAGCGTGCCACATTCTGTGTTCTATATTCAAAGATGGTCTTGCCCACATTTCCATTTCGTTTCTGGAATTAAATGTTACAACGGGTTAACAGCATATACAAATTACTCCAAAGATTTTGGACAGCAGCTTCCAAACCAGTTTTTATAAGGTAAAAGCAATGATTTTTAGAGCACTATTTAAAAGTAAGAGCGCTGCTAACATGAAGTGAGATACTGGCATAACTGGCAGGCATTTCTCTCATTCTTTAAATTGAGAAAATGACCTTTATTCTTTTGCAGCTTCCCAAATGGTCACTAACAATATAAATTATGAAAGCCTTTTTGATTTTCACAAGTGAAACCATAATTCATCATTAACTATTTTCCTTTTTTATATCTAGATATGCAAGGGGAAAGACATATAAATCAGTGAAAAATGTAAGGTAACTCAGATTGATTCCATATTTTAGAATCAGGAAATCATAAGCATGGAATTGAGATTAAATAAACTAAGTAACTTGCAGGAGAACCAAAGTGAGTTTGCAAAAGAGCTGCAAGGATCCAGTCCTTTATTGTTTTGTATTAAAACCTCTACCGGTATTTCACGTACTAACACACATTCAAATTTACCCTAAGGAACAACTATAAACAAACTGCTGTTGTGTTTATATACAGGGTAAAATTGCCCCCACCTCTAGTGCCAGGGCAGTATTTTTAACAAAATGATTTTTTTCTTCAACCAGATCAATATGGATCAAAAGTACTTACAGAGCAAGTATCATGAAGAACTACATATCTGAATCTAACGTTTCCCTCTGCTTTGATTTCTAAGTCATTTGACCCTTTGAGAACCACAGCTTTCTTGAAGTTCTTAGCTTGATCATCCATGTATCCTACACTGTTTTTACAGATGTAAGTAATGTTCTGGGAGGCTTCTTTCGATAAAAGGCGCAAGAAGGTCATTTGTGTAATGGCTGCATTAGGTGACTGGTGGTCTCCATAAACAAACTAGAAAAACAAAAAGAGTCTTTGTTATATGTGTCTACCCCTCTTGAGTTCTTATGGTTGGACTAATAAAATTGGCACAAGACAGATTAACAGGAGAAAAAGAAACAACTTTAAATCAGGACACAGAGGTCTCATAGAAATGGGACCTAAGAAGTGGCCAAAGCAGGCAGCTTTTATACTTTTTAGACAAGAAAAACCAAAAAAACAATAAAACAATAAATTTGAAAGGAATTGACAGGACAAAGAAACCTAGGTTTGGGTATGTAATTGGTAAGGAATTTAAAGTTTGGGCTTGGGTAGTAAATTAATAAGGAAGTAACAAGGTTTGTTTATACAGGCTTCTTGGCTCTAAATACCCTGTCTCTGATGATAAAAATGTCTTTCTGTCCCCCAGTACAGGGACGGTACCTTTCACAAGGGAGATTTATTTCCTGCTTTCGGGGAGACAAAGAGCAGGGTCAAAGTGTCCCTCTTGCATCAACTGTTACTTAAATAACTTTAATTCAAAATAATCAACATGCCACTGAATCATATTTTGGAGCGGCCTGCCCTGGGCCCCAATATATGTAATACTGATTAGTTTTATAGTGGGATGTGTGTGTGTGTGTGTGTGTGTGTATTGATTTCAGACAAATTAATTTTGAAGAGGTTTACTTCTTTTGAAGAGTATTATTCTTTCATATAACAAGATATTATACCTATATACATAAAAATGTCTTAAAATTTTTATGAATATTCACAAATAAGAAGCTTTGTCCTTACTACCCCAAACAAGTGGTGATGAAACCAAAGCTAATTATAACTCACCAGAGAAAGTTTAAGTATTTTTAACTTTGCTTCTCTATTTGTCTAAAAAAAAATCTTGAATATTACTTTTTAGAAGAAGTTATATACTTGGGCATAGGTTTGGATATTCAATCATGTAGCAAAAATAACTCACTGTTTTTATTGTTAATTATAATAAGAATTAGGACTTAACTATTGGTATAAAATCTTTTTTAACCCGACTGTTATATACTTGTAGGAAATATGAAGTACGAGTTTTCCATTAGCTAAAACAAATAATCAAAAATAACTTCCTACAGGATATTTCCTACCCATCTTCTACTTTGAGCTTTACTTTCAATGCTCCTATATGAGCTTTTTACATAATATGCTAACTAAATTACATTTCACTTAGGTATATTTAAATTAAAAATTTTTCCTTTTCATTAAATAATGGTTGATTCTAGTATATCCTGCATATACCCATAATGTCCTCCTACTATGTTTATTATGAACAGGAATTCTGAGAAAAGGTCAGGAGCAGAGTTGAGAAGAAAATTTCAGAGTTAGGCTGCCATAAAGAGATCTGGAATAGAATCAGAATCTAAACACTGGACCATGAAAGAAACATAGAGGGGACTAGACTCAGAAAAACATCAATACAATTTACATAATCATAAAAATGCCTTAAGTTTAAATAATACTAAAAGGTTTGCAAAGTGATTCAATCATTAAAAATAATATTATAGTAATTATCTAATATTTATCCATAACTTACCAAATACTAGACACTATATTAAGCATCTTATATACACACAGAAACTATGAGATAAATATTATTGCCCTCACTTTAAAATGGCGAAACTGAAGCTCCAAAAGGTTAAGTGACTTCCTAAGGTCCCAAAGTTAGTAAGACATCCAGGTATGAGTCACCTAGGTCTTCTGACGCTAAATATACTTCCTGTCTTCCAACTATGGCAAGATCCCTTCAAGTCTACACCACAGTCAGTGTCATATGCATTAAAGGAGCTAATATGAAAAAATAATTACTTTTGTACATTCCATCAATGGGAAAATTATCATTCAAAATTTATGTTAATTTAATTCATAGTAATGTTTATGCAATGATACTGCAGTTGTAACTAATGAGAATATATCACTTCAAAATAAACCCAGTCAAAAAATAATAGCACAGTCCTAAATACATACAATAAATAATGACAAGCAATGAATACAATTTTAAGTAAATATATTAAATTACCTGAGATCCTCTATTCATATCAAGACCATACCAAACAGGCTTATTATCAGGAGATTTGCTGGCCCACCAGGTTTTACGTGGTACACTGGATGGGTTTGCTGAAATACATGTTTCTCCTGTTTCCATGTTGCAGTAAACTTTGATTGCATCTTCAACAGATCCCTGGTTAGGATCAATCCAGTATTCACCTATTTTCCAAAATAAAAATATTTGCTAAATGAAAAGAATTTCAAACATGATTATGAGTCTCTAAAAGAATTAACAGAGGGTTTGAAAATATGAAGTCATTGATTAAGGACTCTTTGAAGAGAGAATCACAGTTAAAGAAACACTCTGCAGCTAAGGAAAAAGTAACTGTTATGCATTTGGGCC
This sequence comes from Globicephala melas, assembly GCF_963455315.2. Lineage (NCBI taxonomy): Eukaryota > Metazoa > Chordata > Mammalia > Artiodactyla > Delphinidae > Globicephala > Globicephala melas. Next base: position 45,030,790 of record NC_083320.1, on the reverse strand, counting down.
CTTTCTACATGCCAGGCACCTTGCCAAAAGGTGCCTAAGGCTCAAAACACAAATGTGAAGAAAATATCATTATACCCATTTTATAAATGAGAAACTAACCCATTTTACAAATGAGAAACTATACCAAAAAGAGAGAATCCACAGTAAGTAAGCAGCTTTGCCAAAATGAACGTGTTCCCACTTAATTTGTAAAGCCAATATTTTGAAACAAATAATAATGGAAATGTAATAAAATAATGTATTCAAAACTATGAATAAAGTAAGTAAATGAGTCAAGCTACAATTAGAATGCTATGAATTATCTCACTGGCCTTATTTAGAATTGATCTTCTCATGTAGAAGAGATCCTTGAAGCAGGATATACCAAGATAGTGCTTGGTGCTAGAGATACAGTCAGTAAACACACAAACTAATAAATTTTTGTGCATATATGTCTATGTACACATCTGTGTGTATATTTTGTACATATATAAAATATATGTATATATTACATGTATATTTATATATGTATATATAAATATATACCGTTTATATAATAGAATATGTAATATATGTATAAAATATATAAATATATGTATGTATATATAAAACGTATGTATAAAATATATAAATATATGTATGTATACATAAAATATATATATAAACTATGTAGGAAAAACTGCATTTTAAATGAAATGAAGGGGCATTTATTTGATGGTGGGATGTAAGGTATAGAGTTAGTAATCGAATTGCTTATTCTGCAAAGATAACAATTTTAGCTATCCCTGTCAATATCATTTCAAATTTAACTGAAACTCTTAAGCATTTCATAGCTCATTCCTATGGCCTAGGATCTTTCTTTTCCAGGTCTTATTAGATTAATCAAAATGATAGAATTTTGCAAACTTCAGGCATGGTATATACAACTAGAGAAAAAAACTATTTAATTCCAAAATATTTTATAACATAACTATAACATAATCCTGCAGCAGAGATTACTGAAGTGTGATTTGTAGAACAGTAAATGACATGAAAAGAATTCCATATTCAAATAAATTTGGGAAATAAAATTTATACTTTATTCTACTCTTGATGATCCAACTATATGTTAGCATATTAAATCCCTGAGAATTACTGAGGTAACCAAATATATTTAACCTTGCGTAAGCAAGTATTTTGGACATTTATATCACCACAAAATTATCAATATTTTAAGACTTCTGGATGGAAATGGAACTACCACCGTGAAACTGGATCATGAATAGGCTACGTCCTCTATTAAAGCGCTTAGCTTCTCACGCCCTAATTTTTCATATCATTGGCCATCCCCACCACTAAACCACAAACTCTGTGACTGTCCACCATTTTCTCTCTTGTGTCTATCACTAAATAGAGAGTAAATAAAATATTTTGGAATGCATTGGAGAATTACATATCAGAAGCAATGAGCTTTGCTCAAATGGGCAGCTGTCTACTCACCGCTCTGCTTTGCAGAATGGCAAAGCTTTAAGTCATCACAAGTTCGGGCTGGGTGCTTTCTAGAGCCATCAGGGCTGCGCATGGTTTCGATCTGACTACTGAGTGACTTCAGGGTAGCATGCACCCCTGGGTCCGTTTTGTTTTTGTCATCAGGAGCTGCCTGATCTTCAGTAAACTCTGGAAGTGGATCTGGCATGCTCTCATCATAGTGCCCCATGATATCCCCAAGAGCAGCTGTAAGGTGGCCAGGGGGACCCGGAGGGCCAGGGGGACCAGGCTCGCCAGGAGGACCCTAATTTAAAAAAATTGGAAATACATTTAACACATTTTTTTGGTTTTTGTTTTTCTGTTGGACGCAAAGGCATTGATGGGACTTGGTGCAGAGTTACAATGCAACACCCCAATGTGATGGTACTTGGGAGATCTGTGACTCATGCCCTTTTTAAACTAGATGGTTCTGGCCTGTGAACCTGTAACATTCCAAGGGTGAGAAATGATGCATAATTGCTTTTCAGGCAACATATCTGCAAGTTGGCATCTGAGGTAAATAAAGAGCAAAGCACAAAATATTTGCTTTGATGTTTACCCTTGAAGATGCAATACACTTTATGTTAAGAATATATAGATATGCACACTCATTTCCAAACTATTCTGGGCAAGGCACAACTAAGATGTTTTAAAAGGATTTATGGACAGAAGCTGAATGAGGATATGCAGAGGAATTGTGGGTGCTAGTTCTATAAGACTACACATCAACGCCAAGGAAATACACACAAGAAACACCCGTAAGAGAATTTCCCCGTATTCCCAAATAAGGGGGAAAGCACAGGAAGTCTTTTTATGTGCATTAGTTAGTGTGTAGGTCAAAATCCTCTCTATACTAAACAAAACTGGAGGAAGTTCTCTTTGCCCTTTTTATTAGCAAAAAATAAAGAGCTGTCTTACTTTTTTTTGCCGAACAAGAACTACTAGAGCAAAAGGGAGATAAGCACAAAAATTGGCAGAGGCTAGAAAAGTGGATCCTCTCTATTAATTTCCTTCTGCATTTTCTCAAGGAAGAACTCAGCAACTTGAGAGAATTAACCGACAACCTGAAGATATGTGTGGTCCACATCTCTCGTGGGGAGTACAGTCCTGGCAGGCAGAAGGCTGGAGTTCTGTTACTGGCTCCGCCACTTGTTACATGGCTCTGGAAAGTTGCATCAACCTCTAGTGCAAACACTTCCTCACCGTCAGGAGACTTTTAAATCTGTGTGTTTTTTTTTCTTTAAGATCATATCATGATTCCATACATTCCTTTATGCTAATCTCAGGGGAGGAGATCTTTTTTCTATCAAGGACCACTAAAACACAAGATGAAGTCAATCAAGAGCCACATAAGTCAGAGGTATTCCAATTCTGTGGCTGTTTTCCATTTAAAGATAGAGAAATAAACAAATAGAAAATATTCCTCTTGATGACCACAGGAAATGTAAAGCTATTCTTTCCATGTAATAAGTAATAAATATTTGGCTTAATGGTATTGACAATAAAGGGCAGAGACAGAATAAGAAAAGGAAAATAAAACCAAAGAGGAAGAAACACGAGGGAGGGATGCATAAACTCATATACACACATGCACATATATACATACAAGCATGACAGATAGAGGAGACTTTCTCAAAGTTTGTCTTCTAAGAAGCCAAAGTCTAACTAAAGCAATTTTTATAGCTTTACATAATCCTCAAGTCAATACTACTGAAATATTTTATTAAAAGTTTTCATTGAAATCCTTTCTGAATTTCATTTTCAGTAAATAACTCTTCGATTTCAGAGGCTTCACTTTCCAGCATTTTCATGAATGAATGCATTCATCAAATCTCACATTTAGTCTATTGCCTTTTAAAGCAAAGCAACATTTCCATAATTCTAATTATAATACAGTCATAACTTACTATTTGCTTTCATTGATATCACAAGAAGTCAAGGCCTAGGTAGCTTGGACTCTGATTTTATATACTCTGAATAATCTGTATTAAAATGTTTGAAATAGCTACTTATACAGACAAGCTCTTATGTGACTTTCAGACTTGTTTTCAGGGTTCCTTGAAGTCTTTTGTCCATCATGCTGCACAGACATTCTTTAGACAGAATCCAAGCTATGAGAATCAATAGAATCAATCAATCACTTGCATACAAATCTGTGATTTTACCTCAGGGCCTGCTTCTCCGACACTGCCTCGTACACCAGGAGGCCCGATGGGCCCAAGTGGCCCAGGGTTTCCTTCTTTACCTGAAGGACCAACTGGGCCTGGAGGACCCTGTAAGCAACAAAGACTGCATTTTAGATTCTAGGAAGAAAATCTTTACAATACCTTTCTCTGATCAAAGAACTATTTCTTTATGGAATTATCAGAGTGATTTCTCATATTCGTTTTCCTAATGACTAATAAATGGAGTTCTAGCACTTTCTAATGTTTACTACTTCATCACACATGAATTTTCCACCATCCATGCAAGGTAAAAGACCAGTGTCAATTAAAAGCGTTAATGGACTGGTCATCTACTTTTACTGGTAGGCAATGTTTCATCAAATTTCATGTATTGTACTCCTAACTAGAAATTCAATTAAGTAGGAGTAAGAAAATGACAGAAGGAGCGTCTGATATAAATTAAATATGTGCGCCTAGACCCCAGAATCTCATCACATCCTAGTAATTTTGATACTGTTCTCAATTTTATGTGTGATTTGTTTGCACTGTATTTAGATACAGAAATACACTAAATACACTGTATTTAGATGCAGAAATTTTTTCTAATGATTTTCCTAAGTAATTATGTGTGTCAATTGTCTTACGGCATTAATGACCTATTAGAGGCAGCATTAATACTAATGTAGAATTTCTATAAGCTTCAAATATTGGTTTCATTTTATGATTTGCTTCCTAGTTAGCCTTATGCCAACCATTTCTGAGGAACTATTACAATTACTTAAGGGAAAAAAATAAATACAGCTTCAAAATCTATCTCCACTTCATGGTAAATCCTATTATATCATTTCAAAGAGTACAATTAAATGGAAATTTCAATAAACACAGAGTAAGAAAATGAACTAACAGATGAGTACATCCACCCTAGGTAAGAGATTTTAATGTGGGCCCATGAAGTAATATGTCATAGTTCAGGATATTTCTACTTAAAGGTAAATGTGAATGGTTTGTCTCATATGTTTGCTGCCAGCTTCAGAGAACCTAGGCCAACTCCAACTTCAGTACCATGAAAATGATACTGAAGCACTAACAGTATGCCACCAGGAGCATTATCATTTACATCTGCAACTTATTAAGTTTTGTTACTTACTCTTGGGCCAAATGGTCCTGGGATTCCAGCACTGCCTTGTTCACCATTGGGACCCTTAGTAGGAAAAAATAATGATGCCAAAATATTTATATCCTACGTTTTACCATTCTTACCTTTCTCAAATGTCCCGTCATTGACTTTAGCAACATAAACTACTTTCATAAAGTCATCAACCTCTATAATGTTTCATGAGTTGACCAATACTAAAGACAACTGTAGGAGTAATGGTGCATATATCCTTTTGCTTTATTTCTTTCCTACAAAATTACAGCAAATATATGAACAATTATATTGGATAGCTAGGTAACTAGTTATTCATCGAGATATTCTTTGAAATGAAAATAAGATACAAAAAAACCCCATCCATTTTATAGACAAACGTTCATGTCAAGATACCTGTGTATTCTCACATGCAGGGCAAATAATACTTAAAGGGATAACTTACAGGAGGCCCAGGAAGACCTTGAAGACCAGTAAAGCCTCTGTGACCCTTCTGACCTCGGTCACCTCGGTCTCCATGATCACCTTTGTCACCTCGAGGTCCTTGGGGTCCCTAGAAATAGGGTCATAGCATGGATATTGCCTGTTGAGACTGCAATTTACTACAATTTTACTTTGTGCAATTGTATTTGCTACAATTTTGGGTACTGTATTTTATATGAACTAATACATTTACTTATCTAAATAGTATTAGACCTAGGAATTTTTGTCTTTTTTCCTCAAGGAATTAAGGCAATCGTTAAAATCATAAGATGTATAATAACGCTTTCCTAAAGATTCAGTTTTTTTATGTTTATCCTACGTTCAGACTAAAATGAGGTATTTTAAAGTTTGATCTAGCCTATCTGAGACATTTTCCAAAGATTATATTTCACATTTAGCTGATATCATTATGTAAAAATACTGCCACCATATATAGATTCTTTTAAATTAAAACGTGAGTTCTTATTTACTTATGTTACTTCTAAGAATAAAATGTTTATTAAATTTGCATATGCAGACAAATTAACTAGATATGAGCTGGGACTATGTTAAGAAATTGGCCATATTTGAAAGTTGCAGAGGGAGTAGATCTTAAAAGTTCTACCACAAGAAAATAAAATTTGCAACTATGTGGGATTATAGATGTTAACTAAAGTTACTGTGGTAATCATTTCACAATATACACCTATAACAAATCATTATTACCTTAAACAAGTACGGTGTTATATGTCAATTACAGTTCAATAAAACTGGTGGAAAAATAAGAAATTGGCAAAAACTTGTTTGAACAAATGAAAGAGGAATATCATCATCGAGCTACATCCAGCCAAAGAAAACACAAAGAACTCTATGTTATCCTTATATCTGCAATATCTGTACCCAAATCAATCAACCCTGATCCTGAGAAACTAAAGAAAAAGCAATAGTTGAGAATCTAATTGTGGGACAGAAGCTACACCAAGAAGTGAAAATTATCTGATCAATCTTATCAGTCACAGACTTTTTCTTTGTTTGTAAAAGTCTCGGGTAGTAAAGGCAGCTCCAAGGGTCTAGTGGTTCACAGTAAACTGACAAGTAACACAGGGTCACCTACTACAGGGAAAGCTTCTGTTGTCTTTAAAGTTTTTCTAAAAGAGAATTGAAATTCTATCAATCTGACTTTGGAGAATGGAAGATACTATCAAATACACTGGCTCTCAGGTTAACTTTTCCCTTATTAGTTTTTTGTTCTTATTTTGTTTGGTTCTTATTTTTTAAATTGGATATCCTAATTGTCAAACAGTACGAGAATCTTCTTTATAATAAAAACAAGACTAGACCTCAGTAACTTTTACATATTGTATAAAACAATGTAAAGTTAAATACTAAAATCAGTTTGAATGTTTTTATAATGTCAGAAAGGTTATTTTAATTTAGAGATGCCCCCAAATTTCATAATTAAAATAAACTAAACCAGAAAGCACCTATTTAAATTATTAACTAGAGTTCATTTAATCATGGAAAACAAATTGTAACTGGTTAGAAAACCATTCACTTGACATGCCATGTAACTATAAAATCTTCTCTAGCCTAGCTCAAATCAAAGCTGAGAATGATGATTTAATAATAGGTCATAATTTTAAGGCTATAATTGTTCTTCATGAATATAGATATTGATATTGAATACAGATATTGATTTATATAATGGGTGTGAAAGAAACATGCCCGTAAGAGATGATTCACTCATGATAAGACATCAATATAATAATCATTAACGTCGAAGCAACTGCAAAGAGCAAAAAAATCAGAACACGGGCAGGGCAGTCTAGTTGAAAATAAAATATATTTGAATAGTACTTTTCAAGTTTACAAAGAGCTTTCAAACCCATTTTCCTATGTAATTTTTAGGAAATCTCAGAGAATGGCACTATTTCTCCTGTTATTTTGGGAGAAAATTGTGACTCTAAAAGTGTTAATTGATTATTGAAATAATTTTTAGTTAAATTCAGAGGAGCTATATTAACATTATAAAAACAAATATAAACTCCTGGGTATCATTTTAAATCAACATTTTGTTCAAAGCTTGAAGAATTTGGTAATTTTCACTTATGAGTCTTAAATTGTACTTCTTCTTTGGGAGTATATTTTACGTAAGAAGACATATATTTTAAAAAAAAACAACAGAGAACTTACAAGTAAGCCACGTTTCCCAGCTCGACCAGGTGGTCCAATAGGACCCCGAGAACCCTAGAAGAAATTTTCACAGATATTAATACAAAAATATGGAGGTATTATATAGACATAGAATTCAAGAATATATGTTTGTAGTTGAATACTTATATATGTGTATGTGTGTATCTAAGTGTATAGTTCTATGGCTAATTAATTAAAACCAGGCTGAAGTCCCTAGGTATAAGAATGTGCTCACTATAACCCCAATGACATTTCTATAGTCGATTTTATCTATGGTCTTCACTGAATGAAGATCACCTTAGTTGTTTACATAAGACATTACTTGCTTAAATTTAACATGACACATCCTTATTACATTTCCTATAAACAACAACATTTTTAGATGATGAAAGTCAAAGCATCAGGGTTTTTGAATACCTATTACCTATAGAATACCTATTACCTATACCTAATACCTATTAGAAATCAAATTTTTAAGACTAAAAAAATTAATTCCTAATTGACTGTTTATCATTCTTTGTTTAGAGTCCTTAATCAAACACACATGTCATTGAATGCAGGCATATATGTAGCTCATAATACAGTATGTTGATGTTTATAACTGTCAGTGTGAAACTGACTCTCCTTACCGGATCTCCTCTTTGTCCTGCATCTCCTGGGGCACCAACGGGACCGGGAGTTCCAGGGGCACCCTGAGAGCCTGGCAGACCTGCAGGCCCAGGGTCTCCACGATCACCCTGACAAGAAAACCATGATATTATCTTTTTAATATTAATTCTAAAACAGCTGTATTCTATATGCTCATGCTATTCATGAGAAGGAAAAATATAACTTTTTAAAACATATTTATTATTTTACTAATATTTTACTTAAATATTTTAACTATATTTGCTTATTAATAAATCAAACTGAAAAGAATGAGATATTTTCCCCCAATTTCATCCCTCCCCTCACTCTCACCCTATTATTCCCATAGTCAAGATTGCTGGACTATAGGAGTGGTCACCTCCAGAATTCAGCATGTTTCTTAGACCAATAAGCCTTCCAACTGGGGTATCCGTGCACTTGGTATAAACAAAAACTTTCCAAAGAGTGTAAAAACAGGGAAAATTCTAAGGAAACCGCTTTCCAGATTTTCAACTTCATATGTGTTCTTTCAGAAAACTGACTTGGAGCATCCTTCCCTACTTCCTCTTTAACAATCACCCTTCTCTCATTTTATGAAATAAAGGCAGATATCATACAATCTGCAATCTTATTATGCTGCAGTGCTTCGAAGAATAAACACCACTGGGCATCAAACTAAGGGACTTTTCCAGAATGCACGGTTCACTTAAGAATGAAGCAAAGAGGTATTCGGAAAGAAAGAGGTGGCTCCTTATTTTACCCAGAGGACCCCATTATGACAAGGCTCTGAATCTTACTTGTCTCTTTAAGTCAGAGATGAGATTATTGTTACATGAACGTGTATTAATATAATTACTTGACTTGAGAAACGGAGTCAGACCTTTTTTCTGACAGAAGTTAAGTCTTATTTGACTGATTAGTTTGGCAACCAGGATAAACTCTGGCAATTAGGTTGGAGAATTGATACATAATACATTGAATAAGCTGAATTGGCAACTCCAAGATTTTGAAAAAAATATATTGAAAGCACATGTACATTTAGAATTTACCAAGAATTACCTCCTTTGCAACAATTAAAACTTGTGATTAAAATAAAATGTGATGGCAACTTAAATTATGCATAGGGGTTCATAGATTTTCAAAATTATATCAGGGGTACATCAGCAAAATCTTTGAAGACTACCACACTGGACAATATATTACCGACCGAGGGAAAAACCCAGATGCCAAGAGAATTTGCATTCCTTGGCTTTACCCCAAGATTCTTCAAAACTCGTTCTTCCCCTCTCTTTGAGTGCCTACTAGATATTTTAAACAAGTTATTTGAAACACAAATGCCCAGTGGTATAGGTACGAATCATAGTTAAAGTATTTGAAAATTGAGGTTCAGAAAATATGTTCAAGATCACATAGCTAGTTACTTAATCAAGATTCCAACCAGGTCTCTCAGGTTTCAAAGCCCATTCTGCTACATTATGAGCTCCTGGAGTGGAAAGAGCCTCTGCATCATAATAGACATTAGAGAGGGGTTTTGTTTTTGCCTTCCATTTACTACTAAGTAGTCTGAGACAACTGTGTGACTGCCCAAAGGGACTAGACTTTCAGATAAAGTTGGGGATATTTTCAGTTCAGCACATGTCTAATTTAAGAACACATCATGAAATATACAATATTTAGAAAGACATGGTTTATTTCCTCATGGGGCATTCACTTTAGGAGGTGAGTAGAGAAATTTAGATGTTACGCAGCTCTATTTGTGCTGCCATACTTTTGTGAATGAGTTTGAAATTCAGACTACTTCATATGTATCCTCATCCAAAGCCTTCATGGTGCACCTTTTCCTACTGTTAATTAAAAAAATGCCATCTCACTTGGCTATGTATTCAAACTTTCATTTATAAGATCTACTCAAATTATGACATTACAAAAAATATTGTTACAATCAGAAATTTCAGGGCTGCATTGGAGCTATGAGAAGAAAGAGTAGCTTTTTACTCTTTAGTATTAAAAGATTTCAAATTTACATTACTCCAGAGTTTTTAATCAGTGAAACTGCCCTTACACGTTCTCCAACAGCACCATCCCGTCCTGGAGTACCATCATTACCAGCTGGACCCTATAAAGAATCATATTTGAAAAATGAATTAACTGAGTAATAAAAAAATCACATTCCAATTGCCAGAAAAATTACAGCATGTTTTCCACCTCTCTTCCATATTATAAATTAGCATTTATGGAAATTTCAGTAGAAGAAAGTCTGCCATCTTTCTATTACTTTGATTTGCCTGTAAAATTATTAACACATTCTTACATTTTTGGTGCCAACTTTAAATGCAGTTTTGTTTAAGACACTATTTTCCACTTACAATTCAGTGCTTATAAAGTGCAATGTTATTTCCTTTCCCCACATACATATTTCATATTCAAGTATTAAGAATGCCCAGTTATTTACTATAGCAGCTCAATTTTAAAACTGTCCTGGCATTTGCTACAAATTTGGGCTCTTCAATGTTTGGTGTGAAACAGTACTAAATCTATGTTCAGGTTGGCTTAATCAACCTCTTCAATGGTGGGCCCAGAGGAGATGCCACCAGATGGAGGAGCTCCACTACCAGAGAAGCCCCCAGACATTCCTCCTGGTGTGCCTCCTGCACTAAGTCTAAATTCATTTCTATTTTTTATTTTTAAAAAATAAAAAGTATTCAAATTCTTCTAAATAAATAGACAACAATTACATTCCCGGTATTTTATGTTTTGTTTATATTATCAGTGAATGGTTTTCCTCACATTTACTTCCCCAAATAATATCCTTAAAGTTTAAAGTAAAATATCTGTGTTTAGATATTAAATTACTTTAAAAAATATATAGTCTTCTTTTCCTATTTTATTTTGATTTTTTTCAGAACTATATTTTTACCATTTGAGCAAAAATTGCTTTGAAAGGCATTGATTGTTTCTTTCAAGAAAATGTGACACTAAATGTTTGGTGATTTACTCATTAAAGCACTGAACAGAGGAAATTCCAACCTATAACTTCTCAAATCACCTTTCAAAAGCTGATTTCCTCTCAGAAGAGACTAAGGGAACATGATCTCCATAATGTAACTTTATAGGGATATGTAAGTAAAAGCATCTCTACTTACTTTGCCCTCTTCACAAGCTGTAACAATTATATTAATCCTATCACCATAAAACTTGGCAATTTTGACAAATATGCCATTACAGAATGAAATACTAATAAGAGAAAAGGTAAATGGTTGTGTCCTTTCACCTTCAAAATAATTTGGCAACAAAATAAATCAACTAAAATACTTGGCTCCAGACTAGATGAAAGTCAGTGCAAGACACAAATCTTACTACTTTTTCTTATGTCATCATTTAGTCAACTCTCTAGGCAAGAACACATCAAGAAACATCACTAGGAAACTTCCTTCAGGTCAAATGTACAATTTCTAAATTTCTAAATTGACTTCTAAATTTTAAAAATGTCCCCGGAACACCCAGATGAGGAGGGGAGAGGGATTTTCACTGTAGTACTCACTTCAGGTCCTGGGTCTCCCACAGGGCCATTTGAGCCTGGGGGCCCCACTGGTCCAGGCGGGCCTTTATCTCCTGGTGCACCAGTTGGTCCTACTTTTCCTGGTGTGCCCTGAAATAAAAGTACAAATATGTCCACCACTTCTGAAGAAGTTTAAGGAGGCCAGTTCACATAAAGGCTACATTTATTCAAATGGCACCCCAGTCCCTCCTGCTATAGTAATAATTGTCCATTATCCCACAACACTCATGTCACTGTAGTGCCTTCCCAGAGGCATGCGCACTTCTTATCACAATCATCCTGACATATCAAAGGGAATAAAAAGCATCCTTTGTACCAAGTCAGGTTCATTTTGGTTTCTAATCTGATGTACCATTGTCATTTCCGGATGCCCTTCTTGAATCTGTGTCACTAGTAAGATTTGCTCATCTTTATTCATTTCTGCTTTGTCTGCTCACTTTACTTCTATATCCTGGCACTTTGGTCTCAGTATTGGGAGATTTTACTTCCAGGTTCCTTGGCTCACTCCTGATAACAATAAGACAGCCCTTAACTCCTGGTTTTCTGGTTTCACATCTCCACCCACATGTCCCCAGTTCCAAGGTCCCAGCAGTAAATCTCTCTGTCTACATTCCAAATAAAAACACCATTTTTTCCTCAAGCATGTAAACTTTCAGCAGTAAAATTTAGTCTCTTCAAAGCTAACAGTGAGTTAAACTTTTATCCATACTCCAGGGAATATGAAATTCTTAGCACCCTCCAGGGAACAGGAGATTACTTTCAGAATCCTTCTTTATTGTTCACCCCACTTTCACCTCCAATATTACTTTAGCTCAACTACTTCTTCCCTTTGATGGTTTATGAAAACTTACTCTCTCAACTGTGAAATATGAGTGTTTCTGTTAGGCATGCTTATTTAAAAAGAGGCTACCTACTCACCAGGAGATTATTCCCTTTCTCTAGCTCCATGGATATTTTTAATCTTTGAAGAAAGATTTAGTCACCAAAATCTATATCCTTATTTGTCTACTTCTCTAGTCCCAGGGTTAAATAACTATATTTTTCAGGGACTTTCTAAGGTACTTAAGTAAAGAATTTGACATTTAAAGTCAAAAGGTTTTTAAGATACTCAGAATCTGTGTCTAAAAAAGACTTCAAATCTATTAAGAAAAAAAAAAAGATAAATTTTCCCTTCACAAATTTTATTGCATATAATCAGATGAAATATCGACCAGCGCAGCTACTCACTGCTGGGCCTGGAAGGCCGGGCATCCCTCGCTCTCCACGCTGCCCTGGCATGCCGACGATTCCTCTTTGCCCAGTAGTTCCAGCTGGACCAGGGGGACCATCTGGACCCTAATTTTGAGGACAAACTATAATGAGGAATTCTCCAGGGAAAACTATATGCAAGCACTTTACAATAGATCACAGCTTTACAGGTTTTTTGGTATGAGAAAAAGTTCTCTGTTCCATAAAACCATACTATGTATGAGTAGTCAAGATGTGTAATCCACACTGAGCCTCTAACATTATTTAAAGGTGAGAATGGCCCATTTAGTTGGAAAGGAACTTGAAGATTAATGTGAATATTAGTAGAATAAAAGAGGTAACTATTCAGGCAAATATTTTTCCTCTTTTTAAAATGACTAGAAAATTTTTAAAACAAAGAAATAGGGCTCTATCTAAACATATTAATGTTGAGGCATTTGGATATTAAATAAAATAGTTTGGTTTAAGAAAAGGTTCTTCATTCAATACAGATATTTAACAAAAAATGTTTCCTTGTTTAGTTTCTGAACACCATATCCATGACTATTATATTTTTATATCTGTACATATACTTTTTCCTAGAGCAGAGAATTATAAATTAAAAACCTATAGGGCATAATGCATTTAAAGGATTACGAAAGTGCTCAGGATATATAAACAGTTTCTCTGTGGCAGTAATTCTTATGAATTTTTACTAGTAAATATCTCAGTTAGAGGTGGTCTAGAACAAAGATTCCAAACTTACAGGTTGCCCATCTTCTCCTGGGTCCCCTTTGTCTCCTGGGCCACCAGGGGGGCCAGCTGGTCCTCGATCTCCTACTCGTCCGTGAGAGCCGGGGTCCCCAGGAAGACCTGGAGGTCCCTCCTTCCCAGGTTCCCCTAAGGGCCCTGCAGGTCCTGGAGCTCCCTAGTACAACATAGAAAGAGACCCGGGAGGGCAAAGTGGAAGCCACGTTAGAAGACCTAATGTGATGGTCTCTGCCTCAGAGGCAGATTCCCAAGCCTCACAGGTCCATTTTTCCTGTTAGATGATCACTCAGTGGATTTAAACAAAAATAAAAAACACAGCTGCCGCACAGCTGATTCATTTCCCAGAGGAAAATCTAAATTATTTGCAATTACCTTTTAGTCATTATTAAAAGTGTGCCGACAATATTGAAAAATCAACTATACTTCAATTAAAAAATAAATAAAAGTAAAGTGATTTGGAATTGCAAAAAAAAAAAAGTGTGTTGAAGTTAACTTGAATTTTCAAACTCCATAAGGCTCTGCCCCAACAATGAATACATAATATTGATATTTTATTGTCTGACCTGATCTTATAATGAAAGAATAACTTTTATTAAAGATAATTTCAGAGATTCTTCCTAACTGAAAGAAATGATTATTAGCACACAATACTGTTACTATTTAGTGCCCAAATGAAGTAACAGTCAAACATTAAATACTTAAAAGGATTTGCAAATAAGCTCCTCCAGGAAACACTGGATGATTAAAGAAGGATTTGCTCGACAGCTTACCACTATGAATTATTGGGACAAGAGTTGTCAACATGGGATAACAACTAATTAAGGGATTAAACAAAAGAACAAATAATAACTCAATTAAATATATGCGTGTATCATTATAATATGTACATATGTATGTGTTTGTGTGTATTTTTATGTGTGTGTAAAATTACTCCACTATCAATGATTTCAATTACTGAATCGACTTACAGTAGGACCTGGAGGTCCAACTCTGCCGGCAGAACCAGGAAATCCTGTAGCACCCTGGAAATATAATATCATATAAGTAATTTTAAAATAAAAATTAATTCTATACACTTTATAGGGATTATTAATTTTACAGGGATACTTAGGCCTTTATATTCCTCTTGTTATGACCAATATATATTTTTTCTTGTATCCTATGTTTTTGGGAATGGATCTGGATTAACTAGTAGGAAGGATACTATTTTTCTCTTTCCACTTTCCATTTCTCTTGAATACATACAAGTATATTGAAGGCAAGGGCTAGAATCACATTAGTATTTTATATAACAGAATTATACAAAGTACTTTGACATTATTCATTCCCTCTTCCATAGGTAATATATTATTTATGTTACATATGAGGCAGCTGGGTCTCCAAGATCAAAAAACTAATTTTAACCCAGATCTGCATCAAAGTTAAGCGCTCCTCCCACTACTGTATAGTTATACAACTAAAAATTTGTTGTTACGGGTTCAAATGAACTTTAAAATGGCTATAAAATAATAGGTATCTGTGGCTAGCTGTGTGTAATTCCCAGAGCTTCAAACCAACTTACAGGTGGACCCTGAGTTCCTCGACCACCTTTTAGTCCAGGAACGCCATTAGGACCCTAAATAGAACGAAACAAACAAAAGATCGCTATAGGATAGAAATATGGTCTAAACACAAGGTCAAACAGTGGGCACTGGACTCAAGTTGTGTCTTTTTTATTTGAAACTTACATGAGGGCCTGGGGATCCTGCTAGACCTTGTGGTCCAGGAGAGCCAGCATCGCCCTTCTGTCCTGGCTCTCCAGGTTCACCTTTTACTCCAGGCTGCCCATCAGGACCCTACATTAATTGAACAAATAAGCAATTGATCATAACACTTATAGATATATTATTTCATGATAATTATTCCTAACATATCATTTATTCATATATGGTATAATGGTGCTTTGAAATCAGTATAAAAGCATAGAAGAAAAGAAAAAGCCCTGATAAGATCTTTGAAGACAGTCTGAAAAAATGTTACACCACCACATTTTTATTATAACAAATAAGTATATAATTCAATATAATGCAAATTCATCCATTTTGGGGCCAGTTCATGAAAATATGTATTGAAAATGAGAATATTGCCTAGAAAACTATGTTTTCCAGAATCTTGAATATACCTTCAAAACACATGACAATGATAAGTAATTAAGTTCACTGCTGTAACAAGAGGAATGTTCGTTTGTAAATTAGGGATATTTGAAAATCATACCTGGGGTCCAGCAAAACCAACGGCTCCAGTTGGGCCATTTTCACCACGAGAACCCTAGAAGAAGACAAACATTACTGTAGCTTTCACATATTATTCTAAATAGGAACAGTATTTTAAAATGCAATTATATAAATTTGTAGTGTCTTGAAATGTACATATAGAGAAAGTAGACATATTGCTTGAGGAGGACTCTTAAGCGTGATGTAAAGGGTCATAGAAGAAATTTTCCAAGGCCCAAAGTCTCAAAGAAGCTTCTAATTTCTTAGTAAATGAGCTGCCAACCTAGACTTAATAGATTGTATAGAAATAATGCAATGATTTTTTTTTAAGTTTAATGAGAATAGTAAAAGGTGAAAACCAGGAAGTTAAAAGTAACGTAATCCAACAGGCATGGTTTTATAAATATCAAGACAAAATGATGAATCGTTTTACTGCTCAAGCTCATACTAAAGAACATCAAAATACTGTCACTTACAGGATTCCCACGGGAGCCAGGTGGGCCAACTAAACCTCGAGGGCCAGGTTCTCCCTAGAAAGCAGATTTTAGATTGTTATTGTCCAAAGCAGTGGCAAAACAGTATAACCGTAGGATTTGGGCCCTATGTGTAGGGCGGATGGGAGGAGAACTCTGAGATGATCTAGTCCAACTGTCAAATTTTATGAAAGAGAAAACATTATGAAAAAGATCCAGCATTCAAATCTCAGGATTTTAAGTCCACAAAATAACAACTTGTGACATTACCTTTTCTCCAGTAGGACCTGCAGGACCAGGAGGACCCAAGGGACCCGGAAGACCCTGCAATTAACATAACATAGGCATACTGAGGAAAAGAATGCACAGAAATCTCCATGTTTAAACAAACTAACAAAGAAGGGACTATTTTGTTACAGCTGACTGCTTTTGTAAAACATTACCTATTATAAATGATATAACTGTATATTCTCAATATTTTATATAGTCTAAAACAATTTCCAATGGATTTTCTCCACAAAACGTTTTAATCTCTTTCATCCAACTCAACTCCTCCATATATAACACCGTCTTCAAACATTAGTATGAAATTAGCGCTACCCTTCAACAGTGTTTCTGTGTTTCTTAGCTTATTTAATTTTGCTAATACCTATTTGAAATGTGACAGTAGATTGAAGAGGCTTTTCTTTTTTTGTATAGAATACTATATTCTTAAATTATACTAGTGAAATATCACTCCTTTATTTTTTTTAAAAAAGTGAAATTCTACTAAAGCACTCAGTTTTCCACATTCCCCTGAGATGAAAAGGAGTTGCACTACCCACTACACTGAAGATGACGCTGTTCTCTGGCTCAGAATGTAGGGTGCTACCACATGGGGTTTTCTTGACATGAGGTTACAATCTTTAAACTGCTGCACTGTATTGGAATCCTTCCTAAGACAGGTTTTTTTCTCTCATATTTGTGTATTGCCTCTTCACAAGCTTTTGTCATTTAATTTCTGTATGCATTACTGCAGAAACTTAAGGAACAAAATGACTTTTTAATTTTATATCTGTGACAAGAACATAAGAAAACTGTGACCTTAAATTCTCTAGATCTATAATGAAACAATGTTCTGCCATCCGTTTACCTAATATACTTCCTTAAAGGATTTGATTAAATATAAAGGTGACTTTATTACATTCTCATTTTTTTCATACAGAAAAAAAGTGATTCATTTTTTTTCCTTTACCATGAGATTACAGCAAATGCTCTGCTCTGCTTCTTCCCTAAAACAACATATTTCCCTCACTAAAAATGAAGCAGTCATTGCTTAAATCTTGATCCTACTGCATTGCATTTTCATAGTTCAAAGGAACAATAGATATGTATTTCAGCTTTCTCCTTAAAATAAACTGTCAATGCATCATCTCTCCTTCAAACAGCACTTCACTACTTACTGTGCACTCCAGACCAACCATGATGTGAAATACAAACCATAAACCAGATTTACTTAGACCACTTTTTTAAAGTATTAAATCAAATATTAGATTTAATTAAAAGGCAAGAGATATTTTGAGTTCATAATTTGTTAAACTAAGTGTTTCACCCTTAATTAGCTTTCCAGAAAAAGAAAAAAGGGATAATTATCACTAAGGCTAAAACTTTTCTATAATTTACTTTATTTCTTTAATCAAAAGTTAATATAATCAATGTATTAACAGTGGCTCAATGGACAGAATCAAAATATTAACAGTGGTTCAGTGTCATCTCTTTTTTAATAGTATAACGGCTATTGTCAGGACACAGCATGACAACTAACAGCAAACCATGTCATACTGAACCAGAAACTATTTATCAAATATCAGGAACTATTTCCAGGAAATGCTGACTGTCTGAGCAACTGTAACTACCTGCTCTTACCTGAGAGGATCATTCATGTCTGAAAATATATTTTCAGTCTGATTGTCTGATTATCCTTAGAATTGCAAAGACATTCCATTTTTAAGGACATAAAGTTTGTTAAATGTCAATTTCTGGAAGGATATTAAACAATCCTTCTTTACATTTCACTTATTCAGCCTCTTTATCAATGAAAGCATTAATGGCGATTCATCATGCAGTAATTTTCTCACCCCTAACATCTAGTATATTGAGAAACATTTGTCACACCTTCGGCTACTCTGTAAAACTCTACTTGCCTGCACTGGAATGAGGTCTAAGGCAACTCACTAGAGCAGCATTTTAATAAAAATAAACATTGCCTATGAAATAAAAAGATAATAAAGATAAAGAGGGCCCCACCGCTTAAAGCACCAATCTCATATGCACAATAAAAATGTGTCTTACTTCATTCTCTCAATAATGACTATTTTTTGGCTTGTTCTAATTCAAGGTAAGCAAAATGAGTATCTGTGGTCCATCAGTGTCAAATCTCATCATTCTCCTAATCCTGACAACCATGGAAACATGAAACTTATTTTTAAAAGTTCAGGCAAATTCATATGATAATGATGATGTTGATTCCTAGCCCAGCTGCTGAAAGGAATGATTTCACTTACTCTTGCTCCATCATTTCCAGCTGTACCTTCAGAACCTTTCTCTCCTATGCCACCCTGGGAAAACATACAAAACACCATTTAATCATTTAATTGTCTTTTTCCTACACTTGCATGGAAGCTTCATGAGAGCAGGGACTTCTCTCTAATGTTCACAGCTGTATCCCCTTGAGCATAGAACAATGCCTGGGACTGAACACTTTCTAAGTACACATATACTGAAAGAATGAATGAATGAATGACTTGTGACTTAGGGTGGTAGAAGTAAAAGTCTGCCCAGGAAATCATTATCAGTAGAAAGTGTAAATGGATGAACTAAACAAACCAAACTTACTCTGTCACCCTTGGGGCCAGGAGTTCCTGCAATTCCTCTTTCTCCTGGCATACCTTGAAGACCTGGTGGGCCTGTATCTCCAGGGGTCCCAGTTGGTCCTGGACTGCCCTGAAATGAACCAACAATAAGTAAGCTCACCTATATTTTAAGGTTGAAACTATATGAAATTCCTGTTTTGGTAAATCAAAAATAGTAGAATCTTGGCAATTTCTTGTGGTTCAACCTAGTGCTTATATTTTTCATTTGGGAAAATTGACTCTGAGTTCATTTTAAAAAAATCAGATCTTGCTGTTTTGATTGTTGGTTTGTTTTCAACATTCTCTTTGGAGAAATTGGGTACCAATTCAAATAAAAATGATAGAATTGCCTTTTTATTTTCTTTTTTTGGCAACATCATAGGGATTCTAATAAAAAAAGAAGACATCACATTTAGAGAGTATTCCATTCTCTCTCTAAAGAACCCATGATATGAAGCTGGCTTTCAGGCTCATTCAGTAATTAAATTGAAGCAGATCTTCTTCAATCACTCTGGCCTTTGAAGGTAATAAGGGATCTAATATTATATGATCATGAAAAATTCTACTTCAGTTGTTTGCACTGAAGTTGGCCACACAGTCTTCTACCAATTTTAAAACAGCACCCAAAAGGAAATGGTACTGATTTTTGCCGTGTAATGTATTGTAATTTCGGATTTCAAAAGTGACATACTTTCATATATTAAGTAAGCAGAACTGTAGAAACTGAGACAAGGAAAATGGAGCATATGATTAGGAAGACATCCTAATAAATTACACTATTTTCGATTTATTAGCTCTGCTTATTAATAGAAGTCATTAATAAAAGTTATATAAATAAATATTAGAAACAGGTTTGTATATGAGAATGTATCACTACTTTATGTAGTGATCAAAAATCCCATCAAAGAAGAGATTCTTTTTTAGCTGACTCTTTAGTGCCAAAGAAAAGCCAAGAAGGTGTTCATTAAATATTTGTTGAAGAAATTATATAATCAAATATTTTGTAAAAACAAGAGAAATAAATAATAATAAATCCTAGTACCATTACGTGTTTATTGAGCAGTAATTTTAGACCATTTTAAACTACTGAGCTCACTACCATACTTACTTTTGGACCATCAGGACCATGTCCTCCAGCCATTCCCTTCTCACCAGGAAGTCCGGTTATTCCTGGTTCTCCTCTTTCCCCTGGATTTCCTCGTTCTCCCTACACAACATAGGAATGTCAAACAGTCTCAGTGCTTGATCTGAAAATGGGTTAAAAGTGCTCCTGGATGGGCTTCCCTGGTGGCGCAGTGGTTGGGAGTCCGCCTGCCAATGCAGGGGACACGGGTACGTTCCCCGGTGCGCGAAGATCCCACATGCCACGGAGCGGCTGGGCCCGTGAGCCATGGCCGCTGAGCCTGCGCGTCCGGAGCCTGTGCTCCGCAACGCGAGAGGCCGCAGCGGTGAGAGGCCCGCGTACCGCAGGAAAAAAAAAAAAAGTGTTCCTGGAAATGTGAAAAATGACTTCTACTGGGGAAAAATTTAGAAATGAGCAACTATTAAGACTCAGTTTTCTAATTTAATAAGAAATGAACTTGAAGTAAGCATATACTAGTTTCACAGCACAAAATATTTCTCATAAGATTGATTTTCATTAAGTAAAAAACTGTAACAATTAAAGCCCAGTTTAAGATAAAAGATGCTTTTTCAAACTGAAGCCAATGGACACAAAGTTAATCATGAAGAAGAAAATACTTACTCTAGGTCCTAATGGGCCAACTGCTCCAGGATCTCCAGGAACTCCCTATAAAATACATTTTTTTAAATGAAAAACTTTCAACTGAACTTTAGGTATTTATTAGAAATCTTTCCAGATCATATACCTAATTTCTTCTAACATACTATTAGAAGTCTGACTAAGCCCATAATATTGAAGAAAGAAAAATATGTACAATTTTATAAACAATGGGATATCATATACATTGGATGGAAATACTTTTCCAGAAAAGTTTATATTATACCTGAATGATTGACTTTGGGCAATGAGTTCATTCAAAATATTATCTCACAAAGATATTACTTTTAGCAACAATAAAATAAAAGCAAAAGGCCTTTTATTTCCTAATGGAATGTGAAAAACTTAACAGAGGAAAGTGAAATTAAAAGCAATGAAGTACTAATCTTTTAAATAGAACCAATTCAATTCAATTTAATAAATATTCCTTGAACATATAATATAGACAACACACTGTACTAGGAATTTTGGGTTCAAACTAATGCTGTCATCACTACATTAAAAGTTTGTTCTTAACTAAAGGAAAATTTGTCATTTAAAACTTCTCTGTTTGATAAAGACAGTAACTACATCAAGTAGGCCTCCAGTCTTGTCCCTTGAAATGTATTGTCTTCATTGTGGCATGATCTTCCTAAAACCCAAATGTAATAGTATTTCTCTCTACTTAAAAGCCCTTCATTAGCTTCCCATTACTCTAATAATAAGAACAAACTAGACTCAAATTAAGACTTTCCAGGATCAGGCCCCTGTCATTCTCCAGCCTCTTCTTCACCCTCCTCAACCTGTATTTCACATTTCTGACCTACCGAACTTTTTTCAGTGCCTAAATTCGATCATCAAGCCTTTGCACTTGCTGTTTGCATTTCCTGGAGTATTTTCTTGCCTTCCCTCCTCCCCGCTTACCATCATTCTTCCTTCAGATCTTATAAAAGATACTATTTTGTCCAGGAAACTTTTTCTAAACCCCAATGTCTGAATTAGGTGCATCTTCTAGGTTTACATACACACAGTGCCTCTCTTACCATAGCATTTAGAATATGCTACTGTTGTAACTGACTTTCTATACTCTCTGTCTCCTAGTAAAATAAAATATAAAGCAAGGTCCATGTCCATCTTGTTCAATTGGTTCAGGCCAAGGCTTAGTAGAGCTTAGCACAGAGTGCTCAGCAAATATTTCTGAACAGTTAAATGAATGAATAAATCATTAAAAGAAAAATAAATTACATAAACCTATGTGCTGGTAAAATGACAGAAATAAAATGGTAAGTTTCTGTTCATAACCGTTTATGAAGCCTCCAGTAAAATGTACAGTAAGACATATTTAGTGATTAAGAACACAGTATAAGCACATGACCTGGGTTCAAATCATATCAGCTGTGTGACTTTGGGAAAATTACTTAACATCCGTGTGCCTTATTTTCCTCATCTGTAAAATGGGCATAATAATAATAATAGTACCTAGTACATAAGAGTTGTTTTGAGGATTAAAGGAGATAATTAATTTAAAGCAAAGCAGAACAGAGCCTGACACATAGTAAGTGATATTATGTTAGCAATTTTTAGCATTGCTATCCTTATTATTTAAACACTTACCTGATCACCTGGCTTTCCACCTTCCCCAGGAGGCCCTGGAGGACCAGGAAGCCCCTAAAGCAAAAGTAAGAATATAAAATTGTGACTCTGTGGAAATTTAATAGGCCACCAGTGTTAACAGTTCACAATTCATAGAGCTCCCTGACTGTATTTTCAAGCAAAAGACATTATTTAAACACAAGTTAAGCAAAGCAAAATGAGAAACCTACATCCTCTAACATAACACAGCAGCTAGTCAGTTCGTAGGTTTAGATTTTCATTTGCACACCACTTAGCAAAAAAGAGGTAAGGATATAACAGTAGGTTCTTTATATTTGTGGAGCTTTTAATGGCTTTGAGAACAATACTTTAGGCTACTAGAATAAATATTGAAAGTTAGTCCTGACAGTTTTTTCCCCAAATTATGATTATCTATGCTATTAATATACCATCATATTTAATTAAATAAATCATGAAAATTTGTTCAACAAAAAATTTTAGACACTGTGTCAATAAAATTAGATAAGCCTCAATATAGTTAAATAAATCTTATTGAGATATTAAGAACATTTTATGATTTATAATTTGTTAATAGGTTTGGGGTTTGATCAGTTGTTCAGGGGAAATCTGTTCCTTCTCTTTGAGTAAAAATGTTTGATTTTGTCCAAATGTCTATCTTATTTACTAAAAGAGGAATGACCCCTTTGAAAATTGTAGAATTTCACGTCATTCAACCATATCTTTTTATAAAAAAGCATTTTGCTTAGGGGAAGAAGAAATGGAAGACTGAGTCAGTGCATACCTGAAAGCCAGTGGGGCCTGGAGGGCCCTGTTCTCCTCTCTCCCCAGCTAGACCCTAAGTCACGAAGGAAAGAAAACCATGAACATCAAGAGCCAGATCCTTATGTCTGCTTCCCACTTGTGTGAACCACCAGAAGTATTTATATTTATATTTTATAAAGAAATATTTATATTTCTTTGTATTTCTTCCAATCACAAGTTTTTCACTTTAGCAAGATAATAAACTAGTCCTAAATGTCAACTAATTGTACCGTTTTAAGTCCCTGATGGTGAGAAAATATCTTCTAAAGCCAGTGAAGAAACTGATAACATGTGTTCATTTTTTATCCAAACATAAATGTCTGGAGCCAACTGTAAAATTTGGGGGGAAATTGACTATTGGCATGAAAAAATCCATTACTTTTATATGTCTAATCTAAAAGGTAATTAATGTTTCCATTGTAGTTTGTTTCTCAGTGTTATAAAAATTATTAATCAAACCTTCAAAACTAGAATAACTAAAGAAAGCAAAGCTAACATTTTAAAAAAGATATTTAAATTGCCCCATTCCAAAACAAATAAACATGCCATAATATTTCTGATTAACACAATTTTAAAATCCTAGGATGAAAATATACCTCAAAGGATAAATATTATTCCTTTTAGTCCATCCAAAAAAACAAAACAAACAAACAAAAAAAACGCTTAAATAAATTTCTATAAGACACAATATTAGAAAAAAAACCCTGGTATAATCGAGTATTTATATATTTTAAATAAAATACAGTATAAAATATTTGTCAGACACTACTTTCCTCATATAATTTTCAACTGTGATAACATAGAGATGATGAGGTAGCTTTTACCATCAGCATTTCATAGAAGTTTAAAATGAAAAGACCAATAATTCTACTTAAAAAGGCAGAAGATGCCAGCACAGGAATCAAAAGAAAAGATATAACTGAAATTCTTCCATCTTGCACTTTTTTATTTACTTCCCCCCAAAACCTACCCATGAGTAAAGTCTCAGACAAACGTCACTGAAGAATGCAATGTGAATATATTCTCACTAAAACTTACATACCGGGGGGCCCACAGGACCGGAAGGACCAACTTCACCATCTTTTCCAGGAGCTCCCTAGCATCGCAGAGAGATAATTTATGAGGTGAGACCATGAGAATTTGGGTAATTTCATATATATTTTTTTCTTTAGCAGAAAATGTGTAGTTACCCTCTGCCCAGGAACACCAGCATTTCCTGCTTCTCCAGGTTTTCCAGGGTCACCCTAAAGAATCAATGCAAACTAATTTAAATTTCAATCAGTTTGCTATAAACATGTCAGCTCCAAGTGAGGATTATGATGAGATGGCAACATTATACACTGTACTCACACTGCTACCTTTGGGGCCTGGAAGACCCATACTCCCAGGCTGCCCTCTGATTCCTATGGAGCCTGGAGGACCTGGCCGGCCATCCTCTCCTGGAGCACCCTACAAAATTGACAGGAGCAATGTAAGTTTCACATAAGTTCTCTCTGAATGTTACATCACCCAAATTGTCACTTGCCTTTCCTTACTACAAAAGTTATGTAAGTTTTAAATTAAGCCACGTTTTTATTTCAGTGAATCAGGACAGTTGAGTGTTTTTAAAAACAACTGCTGAGGTATTTGAATGTTTAGAACGGAGACTTTATTCTTATTCTATACACAAGCCTCATCTTTATGTCTCTTTACATTCTCATATTAATAGGGGAAATCTTCCTTCTTTCATTTACTCTTGTTTGTGGTAATGAAAACTCAGGACTTCCATTTCACATTTGCTGTATAAGGAAAGGGCCCAGAATATATGAACTTTCAAATTTATACCCACTTATCTCTTAAATGTATAAAATTGGAAGGATATCAAGAAATGAGAATGTTGCTAACAAATTCCACTAATATTAATAAATACATCATGGAAACTTTTTCACTTATGTCAGAGAAGCAATTACAATCTCAAGCATTTATTTCAATACAACGTTATCAATTTTTGGTCATTTTGAAAATACGCAGATCCTTAATATTTACTTCCAGGAGAGGAAGGTACATTTTAAACATGTAAACATGATCAGCATCCACCTGATCAAAAATGTTAACCTTAAATAAGCATCTTACCATGTAAGTTGCATGTCTATTGAGAAATATTAATGGTGGTGGACTTCTGTTTAAATTACTTACCAAAGGTCCAAGTTTTCCTTCAGGACCTTGAACACCAGGATTTCCTGTCAGACCCTAAAAATTAAAAGCAATTGTCAGTTTGTTGCTGACCTGCAACTGGAGTAAAGATTCTAAAGAGTAAAAATAGCACTGCATTAAAAAGATCCAGTTCCGCTTTGCAATGCCCACTCTCAGTAGCCTTAGGTTCCTCTAGACAAACTCACAGGACCATCATGGGCCCCACTCAACCTGGTTTCAGGATACAGGGCAGACAACACAACATGCAACAAGGCATCACATGTGGGACTCCCCACTGGGAGGAGTCCTCACAGCACAGCCTTCAGGGCCAGACTCTAAGCCTCCCACAATGGGAGGCCCGATGTGAGAGAATCAGTCTATGTGGTGGGTGCAGGAGCCACCCTGGTTTGAAATCTCACATAACCAATATTTGTAACAGCACCTTGGACATACTATACTGGTCCCAGCAAGGTGAATGCCCAGGTACAAGTCCCTGCAAACTCAGGAAATCCAAAGCTATGCCTCCTACCAGTTTTTTTAATTCATTCATAGTCCTCCAAGTCCAAATGCAGTCTACAATCAGGGATCATTTTTACTAAAAGTAATTGAATGGTCATTCAACTGGCATTCCACCTTTATCATGTGTCTAGGGAAGAATATCGAAGATATTTATCGAAGATGAACCCAATGCCTCTTTCTCACGTAGAAGGAGAAAGGGTTGTAGGAGACTTTTACTCAAATATCTAACACTGGGTTCAGGACAAAGAACTTATGTTGAGCCAAATGTATCTTTCCATGAAGCTTTCTGTATAATCCTTTTCTCTTTAAGGGGCACTGTTGACAACTGAATATAAGGGTAATTCCATAGTTCTAATGAATTTTCAAGTGACATTTTGTTAAAATGAAATTTGTCAGGAATTCTCTGTGCTAAAAGTCACATAAGTTGTTCATCAGCAAGTAAAGAAAAATCATAAAAATTGATAAAAAGGATTTTCTTTTCATATCAAGTGGTAAAATTATTAATACATACCTCTTTGAATAAAGGAGACTAGAAGTTTTTTTTTCTATACATGATAAAAATAGCAAACCATTCATTATTTCAAAAATAATGAATCAGGTCAAACCCAAAGAAAAAAACAAAGAAATGTTCCAAGTCGCGAAAGCAAGCTATTAAAAAAAAAAAAAAAAAAAACCTTTAAGAAACCTTTAATGAATTCTCAGGAGCATATCTCCTGGGTTGATGTAGCAAAAAACTGCTGTGTTCTTACCCGAGCACCTGGAAGCCCAGGTTCCCCCGGACGTCCTGGATCCCCCTGACCTCCTTTAGGTCCTGAAGAACCTACAGGACCCCTCTCTCCTTGAGCCCCCTGTTCCAAAGCAAAGCAGAACATATCAGGAAAAAGGGAGTGCAGGGAAACAAAAGCAAGCATATATAAAATCCTTGTTTACAAATCAAACCACTGGTATAACATAAAAGAGTTTGTCAAAGTAGTTACAAAGACTTCTTTGTAAACCATGTCACTTCACATTTTGTTCTCATTTGGATTCCTTGTAGAATAGAGGTTTTTCATCATTAACTAATGAAAGTTGTGTTTAGAGCCTCACTCCAATAACCTAGATTTAGAAACCCCCAAATTTTGAAACAGTCTAAATTTCTAGATAAAGGAAAAAATATATATCGGCTAAAGGAAAGATTTATGGCCTATTCTTCTCAAGAATGTCCCTGGAAAGTTTGAAAACAAACTCCAATACACCTCCAACCATCATCCTTCTCCCCTAGACCTCTATAATGAAGAAATTGCACAAGAGGGATTTGGCAGTAGGAGTAACATCTGTGTCCAACTCTTTTCTAGATCTGGACCCATGTGGACCAAGGCTAGATCACCATGCTGGACAATGGCATCTTTTGCAACACTGCCCACAGGAGTGTCAACCTTGATAGGATAACCTTACCTTTGGTCCAGGTAAACCATCAGAGCCTGGAAAACCACGATTGCCAGGAGCACCCTACAAATGACCAAAATGTGATTCTTAATTGTGGATGTTTTTGTAATATATAACGAGTGGGTGATTTTTATTCTTAGTACTATAAGGTTTTAGGAGCTATGATCAACCCAACACAGCAATAGATATGTATAAGAAAAAATAACCTGACTATACAGAAAGACATTTTAAATTTTGAAAAATATATGTAAGTACTGAGCCAAAATTATTCAAATCAAAAAATATTTTACCACTTCATTGTAAAATTAAACATAGAGAAAAACTGATACATAGATATAGATACGAGAGGTAAAGAAATGGTACCATCTACCACAATCAAAATGTCAGTGATTGCAGGCATTAGTATTGTCTTTGATGTGAAGCCCTTTGCATTTTCTGAGGTTCCATACAAAAGTAAGGTGATATTGTTATTCTCCCTTTCAGACCTGTTTCATTATAGTCCAGTCACAGCAACCTTTTCTGGTCTTCAAAATCACTAAGCCCTTTCTGGCCTCCTGGATTTGCATTTTTTGTTTCCTCTGCTGAAAAATGCTTTTTCTCTCAAGTTTTCTTGCTGGCTCATCTTAATCTTCAGATCTTAGCTAGATGCCATCTTCTCAAAGAATCTTATTTCCTAACCACCTAACCTAATGCCACACTACTGTCATAAGTTACTCTCTACCACATCACCCTGCTATTCCCTAAGTGTATATGGCACTTATTAAAATGTGTAATTATATTTTTATTTACCTGTTAACTTGTTTATTGCTTACCTCCCCACTAAACTATTGTTTACTAGCCCCCGCATGAAGGCTGGACCCATAGCATTCTTGTTCACTGATGTATCCCAAGCACCATATACCAAATTGGCATAGAGCATTTGTTCAGTCAATATTAGATGAATGAATGAATGAACAATGATTAGACAGTTGGCTCCCTGAATTCAAAGATAGCCATACTGAACTGTGCAATGCACCTGCTAGCATTTCTCTTAATTGCTCTAGTTTTCCTCACTATTCCAAAAGTTATTCATGTACTTCCCCCACAACTATAAGAATTTATTCAATCATTCAAATTTTACCCTTTCTCCCATGGGGCCTGGAGGACCAACTGTTCCTGGATCACCTCGGGGACCTCGTTTGCCTTCTTCACCAGGTGGGCCTATTGGACCCTGAATACCATGTGGCCCCTATTGAAAACAGAAGGACAGATACCAGAAAGAGCCGTTTGACAAGGGAGTTATAGTCAAAAGATTCATTTAAATAAGTCAGTCACAAATTTTAAACTATATTAAGCAAACTATTTCCATCCAAAAGTATTATAATTCTCATTGTCATTATTTGAAGTACTTGAGTATTTTGGGCTTACATTTCTGGATAATATTCATGTTCTTCTTATCATTTAAAAGAAATAAAACCTTACCGGTTCCCCTTTTGGGCCAGCTTCTCCTTTGAAACCTGGAACTCCTGGATCACCCTAAAATAAAAACATTGATAATTTTAAGAACCAAGATATTTATCCAGCCCAACCTGCTTTAATTATTACAGTGAATGGGCCTTGAAAATTTTCTGCAGCTGAATCTGTACTGAATCAGCAGTATAATAATTTTTTTAAATTATGCAAATCTTGTAGAATGTGTGTGAAATTTTATAAAATCCAGTATAGTTAGGTAGTAGTTTGTATATTTTACAGGGGTCTTCAAAAGATTTACTTTTAAAATCTTGTTTTTAATCATGCATAGTAGGATAATTAGAATTATTCAGTTATTATTACAATTTGATAATAAAAATTAGAACTAACAATGACAACTTCAATAGATAAATCTATTTAGAGTCTATTTTAGGAAATAGATTTCTTCACCCAAAATCAAAATAATTTTATATTTATGTTCTATTTATTGAGATTTGACAACATCAAATAGGGTATTTTATCTTTAGAGTATTCAAGAGTTTTGGGTATGTATGTCTTTATAATGCCAATTGTACTATAATTTGTGGGAACCAGATTGCTAAATTGAGAACATGATAAAATCAAATGTAAAATACCAACAACACGCATGTTTTTATAAATTCGTCACTAGCATTTAAAAAGGATTTATCAGCATAATCAAATTACTTAGATCAGGATCTAAAATATTTGTTTTAAGTAGTACTAGGAAACAAAGTTTTGTTATATATCAAGCTAAAAGATACATAAGCACAACTTCTCAATGTGTTTATTTCTTAAGAACTAACCGTATATTTTTACCAATAGATAAATATATGAATATAAAACATACAAATTTATACAAAATGTGGAAACTCATTCAATATAAACAACATGTTGGAAGCACTCTTCAAGAATAAATCTTAAGAAATAGCTGTTGAACCCATTTTAGCCAAGTTGTCATTATAACCCCCCATGAAAACTCCGTATTTCCCCATACTGGCTTGCAAAGTGTCTCCATATTTGTTATGTAACTCTATAAAATTCTATGAGGTGGATCATGAAGTTATGACCTTACTATTTTAAACAAAAGAACACTAAAATTTAACATAGTGCAATAATTTTCCCCTTTGAATTTAAACATGTAAATTGTACATTAATATTTGGCTTCCACTTTACAAAAATTCCTACCTTCTTTTGTCTCATTCAAATAAGTCACATTATCTATGTTTCACTGTATCTCATTGCATATTATTTCTCTGGCGATCTTAGTTGTATTATACTAATGGATGATAATTCTTTGATGGACATTACCGGTTGGCCTCGAATTCCTGGAGGTCCAGTGCTACCCTGAGGTCCTGGAGATCCAGGGGGCCCTGCTAAGCCAGGAGGACCAGAGGTACCCGGAGAACCCTATTGGAATGCAAGAGTAACATGATGAGCAGAGACCTAGGCACAAGTCTATGGTCACTGTTCAAAGGATTGTGCCCATTTGAACCTCATGTGGCATAAATGAAGTTAGTTACTCACTGTTGGGCCTTTGGCACCAGGCGTACCATCAGTTCCCACTGCACCCTAAAAGATACAGGAAAAGTTCATGAAATATTAAGCCATATCTAGGGTGGTATTCAGATGTCCACCCATCTCACAAAAGGAGGCAGAAAAATTACCAAAAAGAAAGAAAGGAAAAATAAATCAACCACCATTATATTATAAAAATCACTTTTATGACTAATTAATTCCCTTTTCCATAAAATAGACAAAATTTGCAGAGTTGACAAGGGACATGTTTTTTTTCATGAGTTCTAAACACTCATTCAGAATTGAAAGAGAATATATTAAAATACGTTGCCTTTGCTCAATAGTTATAAAACATGTCCAGCTTTCAGTGATAATTTCTAAATATACTAGGAACTTACAGGAAGACCTTGAGAGCCAACAGGACCCGGTAGCCCAGTTTCACCTCTTTGCCCCTGAGGACCTTCAGGGCCTCGTGCCCCAGTGGGACCTGCTTCTCCCTAAAGGGGTACGAGGAAAACGTTAATTTAAGAAAATATCAGTGTGGTGTGTTTCAAAGCTGACTGCTTATTTGGAGTTTTACATTTTACACCCAATCATTTAAACGAGTCAAGAACACAAAGTAGTTTCCGGGGGTGTGTGCCTAACTTAGCTTAAGGGATGGACTCACTTCCCGCCACTCTGGATGTGATGATGCCCACAGCATGCAGAGCAGAGCAACCTGGTGAAGGTCACCTGATAGCTACCCTTGTTTCAACCCAAGATAGGGATCCAGATAGTAAATAAAAATACAGGATGCCTGGTTAAGTTTTAATTCAGATAAACAACAAATGATTTCAGAATAAGTTTGTCCCATGCAATATCTGGAACATATTTATCCTAAAAGATTGTTCTTTATTTATCTGAAATTCAAACTTAGCTGAGTTTCTGCATTTTATCTAACATATTAGGTACCTAATGTAAATCAAATCCTAGAGGGAATTCCTATTATCCTTCACTGAAATACAAAGAACTAGACGTGAAAGTTTATTCTTCATCTAGAGAGCCAGACAGCCTGGAAGAATATTACAGGTATAGCAGAATTTTGGCCAAAAACAAACACCAGGGGTGGTGGTCTTTATGTTGGGGGTGGTGGTAGGACAGGGAAACAATTTCTGAAACAGTTTTGTGAGGTGTTTGACTTTATTGAGGAGTTTTCAGTAGCCAACAGCCCGTATTAGAAAAACCCAGGAGGAGAGGGAAGTATCCAGAGTGAACTACTGTATAAACTATGATGGCTAGTGAAGTCTTAACTAGAGGCCACAGTAGGAGCAGAAACCACTTCCTGCTAAGTGAGAGTCCGGGGCATTGTGAGTATTCTTCCTTGAATTCTCTAGCCAGAGCTTGGTGTGAGGGTGGAGAGTCTTACAGAGAGAGAGAGGGAAGGGATTTTGCCTATTTTGATTGAGGTACACAGGGAGTTTGGGCCTTCCCATGTCAGAGTCAGTGGCAGCAGACTTAGGACTTCAGGGAGCAGATCAGATACAGAGGGGAATTGAAGCAGGTCCTACTCAGGGAGCAGATCAGATACAGAGGGGAATTGAAGCAGGTCCTACAGTGAGTTCTCAGTTAACGGAGGGACTGGTTAGTGAACCAACGGAGTGAATAGTGAACCATTTTAAAATAAAGCAGGCACATCCCTGTGGCACAGAATTTAAAGTCAGCATTAGAGACAGCCGAAGAATAATTTGACTTGATGACTCTCACATTTCAAAGAATACTTGAAATGTCAACTAGAGATTTTTTTGTTTGTTTATTTGTTTGTTTCGAAGTTCAAATCCAGTCTGAGTGGCCCCACTAACAAGAAGCGTGGGCCTGTACTGAGGGCATCCTCTGCCTCAGGCACTATGCTAAGGGTTTGCATATTTTCTCACTTAATCTTAAATAAAATTCCTTGAGAAAACAAGATTTAGAGAGGTGAGGTGACTGGCCACGGTTATTTTTGTACAGCAGAATCTTGTGAGCAAATCCCTTCTTCAAGATGAAGAAAATTATTGCCAAAGAAAAACCGGGTGTGAGAAAAATCAAACGTATTGTGTTGTTCAAAGTTTGAAGGTAGCGTTCTGAGTTTATTCACTAATTTAGCTAATATAATCTTAATAACCTCCCACTGTAATACATGGATTTATCATCCAAAGTGTTGAGAGAAAGAACAAGTTGTGACTCACTACAAATGTAAATCATCCCAGCAGAATACTCCAATCCATTTCCACATGGACAGCCAAATAGCCTCCCCACGCATTCCATTAATGATTGTGTAAGTTGCGGGGGTGGAGGTGGGGAGAAGGGGAGCAGAAGTGGAGGCCAATATTGTGTGGCCTTTTGATCACCTCGGATTTATTTTACTCTCCTATTGTTTAGAACATTCTGCTATTTATTACTGCCAGGCACTGTATCCAAGAATAGAGTTCAATTCAGATTAAACCTTTACCCCTCACAGCCGTTACAATTGTCTGGTGTTAGAGTCCTATTGCAACAGATTCTTTGATACTACAAGTGCATGATTATAAGTAATTCTCTTTTAATTACTTATTATATAATAATATCATATTTTTCATTTTCTTTTTTTTTCCCCTACTATAATGGACACTGAGAATACGCTAGGCTCTTTTCCTTAGTTAAGAGCGACTTCCACACTCTTCAGTGAAAGAAATGACATTCTTTACTTTGGGATTCAGGTAATTCATGTCATCAAGAGCTAAATATAGTAACATCTTACCTTCAACCCAGGATTTCCTGGAAAACCAGCAGAACCAGTTATCCCAAGAGGACCCTATTAAAAGAAACCAGAAAAATGATTAGACGTGTATTTTAATTAACATGAAATCTTTTATTCTGTACTTTGACATATAAGAATAATCCACTTAGTACTTTAAAATCACAAAGATAATAATATAATTTTATCATAAGAACCTTACAACACTGATATGAAATTGTGCTAAAAGACATGTCCAGTGGTATTAAACATAACAGAATTTCCTAGTTGTAGCATACGAGAGTCAGTCACAAACACAAATTGTTTGAAACAATTGCTTCTAGAGAAATTACTTTCTTTGTGTTAACCAAGTAATAAGGATAGTTTTTAGAAAGTTACACATTGTACCAAAATCTAGGACTTCACTTTATAAAAATGATGATTAAGAATCATCTTGATATTTTGAAGTGATTTTTTTCAGGCTAATAAAAAGTGAATATGTGTCACTATACTACATTTGGGAAGGCATGAATAGAGTCTAAACCACTGATTTAAAGCTGGATTTAAAGGAAATGAGTGTAAGAGGAATTTCATTCTAGGTTATCCTGATTCTTCTTTGAGGACTGTATTTTAAATCCATCAGTTTTGCATTAATAAAAGCCCTTTTAAATTACACTTATTTTTCCTCCCATAGGTTGTTTCCTTTTTATGAGTAACAAGGAAGAAAAGATCTTAAGGGCAAGTAATTGCAAATCCGATTTACCCTCCTAGTACTGAATATCTCCCTGAGCTCATCATGTTTTTCACCTATCCACTGTACGGACCATGTTGTATTCTTGTTCTTTTTATATACTCATCTTTCAAGACTAAGCTTAAAAGTTGTTCCTCTTTAAGTCTTTCTTGACTTCTTTGTCTCACTACTGGTGTCGGTACAGGTAGGTTCCCATACTTCGGGTTGCTTTCCCTATTACAGAAGTTAGCAATAGCATTATGCTACAATATCAATTGATATATCTCTCTTCTTTGACAGGGCAGGTTTCAAAGACAAGTACTATGTGTTTATTGTCTTTCTGTTCCAAGCACCTGGGACACAGTAGGTGCTTTGTAAATGGTAATGAATGTACAAACGGAAGAATGAATGAATAAGTGAATGAATGAATATGAAAGTAATACACTCACCATTGGCCCAGGTTTTCCAGGCATACCATGTGCACCTCGTTGTCCCTAGTTAGGAGAAGAGGCAAGATAACGGTGCATTTTCTACAGTATTTGTTGACAATTCATTTACGTTATAAAAATGTCTATGTTAAAATTGGAGAATGAATATTAAGGTTAACTGACAACTTTAACTAGGTTAATAGCAATAAAAATACACATTTATACAACATGCGTAAAGTAGCAATAAGCACATCTACCCTTACAGCAATAAGAGAGAAAAATCAAGACTGGAAATACAAACTGATTAAAATGATTCTTTTTACTTGAACATGTCACCTTCTATCAAATGAGCTCAAAGACAATGAAACTTTGAACACTGGGCTCTTCTTAATAGAATAACCCAGAGGAAGGAATGCACTCCATGTAAAACAAAAACCTAGAGCACATGTGCACACACATGTACACACACACACACAAAGGAAATTAAGTAGTAGTGAATGCTGCGGGTGTCACCCAGATCCCCCTTCAGCACAGAAATAATCATTCTACCACTGCTGGAAGTGTTATAAGCTGTGATGGCTCACAGTTGAGACCCTCCCCACAAATTGCTGAAAGGAGTTAGCTATCCCAAGGTTATGCCTTTCCATGGTCAATGCAGTGGTACAAAGGATTAGCCCCCATTCAAAACAGTCTGAAGAGCCATCCCAGCTCCACTGTTCCCATGGAATGAAAGGCTCATGAAGATTGAGGTCTCTGTTGCAAATGTAACACAGTTTAATTTCTCCCTATGGCAAATCCTGCTTATTTTATTAATTTCTTCATAGGTGTAGTTTCTTTATTTTTTTAATAAATTTATTTATTTTTGGCTGCGTTGGGCCTTCGTTGCTGAGAGTGGGTCTATTCTTTGCTGCGGTGCACGGGCTTCTCATGGTGGTGGCTTCTCTTGTTCTGGAGCACGGTCTCTAGGTGTACGGGCTTCAGTAGTTGTGGCACATGGGCTCAGTAGTTGTGGCTCATGGGCTCTAGAGAGCAGGCTCAGTAGCTGTGGTGCACAGGCTTAGATGCTCCAGGTCATGTGGGATCTTCCCAGACGAGGGCTCGAACCCATTTCCCCTGCATTGGCAGGTGGATTCTTTTTTGAATTTTATTTTATTTATTTTTTTATACAGCAGGTTCTTATTAGTCATCAATTTTATACACATCAGTGTATACATGTCAATTCCAATTGCCAAATTCATCCCACCCCCACCCCAGCTTTCCCCCCTTGGTGTCCATACATTTATTCTCTATATCTGTGTCTCAATTTCTGCCCTGCAAACCAGTTCATCTGTACCATTTGTCTAGGTTCCACATATATGCATTAATATACGATATTTGTTTTTCTCTTTCTGACTTACTTCACTCTGTATGACAGTCTCTAGATCCAACCATGTCTCAACAAATGACCCAATTTCGTTCCTTTTTATGGCTGAGTAATATTCCATTGTATATATGTACCATAACTTCTTTATCCATTCATCTGTCGATGGGCATTTAGGTTGCTTCCATGACCTGGCTATTGTAAATAGTGCTGCAATGAACATTGGGGTGCACGTGTCTTTTTGAATTATGGTTTTCTCTGGGTATAAGCCCAGCAGTGGGATTTCTGGATCATATGGTAATTCTATTTTTGGTTTTTTAAGGAACCTCCATACTGTTCTTCATAGTGGCTGTTTCAATTTACATTCTCACCAACAGTGCAAGAGGGTTCCCCTTTCTCTACACCCTCTCCAGCATTTGTTGTTTGCAAATTTTCTGATGATGCCCATTCTAACTGGTGTGAGGTGATACCTCATTGTAGTTTTTTTTTTTTTTTTTTTTTTGCGGTACGCGGGCCTCTCACTGTTGTGGCCTCTCCCATTGTGGAGCATAGGCTCCGGACGTGCAGGCTCAGCAGCCATGCCTCATGGGCCCAGCCACTCCGCGGCATGTGGGATATTCCTGGACCGGGGCATGAACCCGTGTCCCCTGCATCGGCAGGTGGACTCTCAACCACTGCGCCACCAGGGAAGCCCCCTCATTGTAGTTTTGATTTGCATTTCTCTAATAATTAGTGATGTTGAGCAGATTTTCATGTGCTTCTTGGCCATCTGTATGTCTTCTTTGTAGAAATGTCTATTTAGGTCTTCTGCGCATGTTTAGATTGGGTTGTTTGTTTTTTTAATATTGAGTTGCATGAGCTGTTTATATATTTTGGAGATTAATCCTTTGTCCATTGATTGGTTTGCAAATATTTTCTCCCATTCTGAGGGTTGTCTTTTCGTCTTGTTTATGGTTTCCTTTGCTTTGCAAATGCTTTGAAGTTTCATTAGGTCCCATTTGTTTATTTTTGTTTTTATTTCCATTACTCTAGGAGGTGGATCAAAAAAGATCTTGTGTGATTTATGTCAAAGAGTGTTCTTCCTATGTTTTCCTCTAAGAGTTTTATAGTGTCTGGTCTTACATTTAGGTCTCTAATCCATTTTGAGTTTATTTTTGTGTATGGTGTTAGGAAGTGTTCTAATTTCATTCTTTTGCACGTAGCTGTCCAGTTTTCCCAGCACCACTTATTGAAGAGACTGTCTTTTCTCCATTGTACATCCTTGCCTCCTTTGTCGTAGATTAGCTGACCATAGGTGCGTGGGTTTATCTCTGGGCTTTCTATCTTGTTCCATTAATCTTTATTTCTGCTTTTGTGCCAGTGCCATATTGTCTTGATTGCCATAGCTTTGTAGTATAGGCTGAAGTCAGGTAGTCTGATTCCTCCAGCTCTGCTTTTTTCCCTCAAGGCTGCTTTGGCTATTCGGGGTCCTTTGTGTCTCGATACAAATTTTAAGATTTTTTGTTCTACCTCTGTAAAAACTGCCATTGGTCATTTGATAGGGATTGCATTGAATCTGTAGCTTGCTTTGGATAGTATAGTCATTTTCACAATATTGATTCTTCCAATCCAAGAACATGGAATATCTCTCCATCTGTTGGTAACATCTTTAATTTCTTTCATCAGTGTCTTATAGTTTTCTGCATACAGGTCTTTTGTCTCCCTAGGTAGGTTTATTCCTAGGTATTTTATTCTTTTTGTTGCAATGGTAAATGGGAGTGTTTCCTTAATTTCTTTTTCAGATTTTTCACCATTAGTATATAGGAATGCAAGAGATTTCTGTGCATTAATGTTGTATCCTGTAACTCTATCAAATTCATTGATTAGCTCTAGTAGTTTTCTGGTGGCATCTTTAGGATTCTCTATGTATAGTATCATGTCATCTGTAAACAGTGACAGTTTTACTTCTTCTTTTCCAATCTGTATTCTGTTTATTTCTTTTTCTTCTCTGATTGCCATGGCTAGGACTTCCAAAACTATGTTGAATAATAGTGGTGAGAGTGGACATCCTTGTCTTTTTCCTGATCTTAGAGGAAATGCTTTCAGTTTTTCACCATTGAGAATGATGTTTGCTGTGGGTTTGTCATATATGGCCTTTATTATGTTGAGGTAGGTTCCCTCTATGCCCACTTTCTGGAGAGTTTTTATCATAAATGGGTTGTGAATTTTGTCGAAAGCTTTTTCTGTATCTATTGAGATGATCATATGGTTTTTCTTCTTCAATTTGTTAATATGGTGTATCACTTTCATTGATTTGCATATATTGAAGAATCCTTATATCCCTGGGCTAAATCCCACTTGATCACGGTGTATGATCCTTTTAATGTGTTGTTGGATTCTGTTTGCTAGTATTTTGTTGAGGACTTTTGTGTCTATATTCTTCAGTGATCTTGGTCTGTAATGTTCTTTATTTGTAGTATCTTTGTCTGGTTTTGGTATCAGGGTGATGGTGGCCTCATAGAATGGGTTTGGGAGTGTTCCTTCCTCTGCAATTTTTTGGAAGAGTTTGAGAAGGATGGTGTTAGCTCTTCTCTAAATGTTTTATAGAATTCACCTGTGAAGCCATCTGGTCCTGGACTTTTGTTTGTTGGAAGATTTTTAATCACAGTTTCAATTTCACTACTTGTGATTAGTCTGTTCACATTTTCTATTTCTTCCTGGTTCAGTCTTGGAAGGTTATACATTTCTAAGAATTTGTTCATTTCTTCCAGGTTGTCCATTTTATTGGCATAGAGTTGCTTGCAGTAGTCTCATGATGCTTTGCATTTCTGTAGTGTCTGTTGTAACTTCTCCTTTTTCATTTTCAATTTTATTGATTTGAGTCCTCTCCCTCTTTTTCTTGATGAGTCTCGCTAATGGTTTATCAATTTTGTTTATGTTCTCAAAGAAAGAGCTTTTAGTTTTATTGATCTTTGCTATTGTTTTCTTTGTTTCTATTTCATTTATTTCTGCTCTGATCTTTATGATTTCTTTCTTTCTGCTAACTTTGGGTTTTGTTTGTTCTTCTTTCTCTAGTTCCTTTAGGCGTAAGGTTAAATTGTTTATTTGAGATTTTTCTTGTTTCTTGAGGTAGGCTTGTATAGCTATAAACTTCCCTCTTAGAACTGCTTTTGCTTCATCCCATAGGTTTTGGATTGTTGTATTTTCATTGTCATTTGTCTCTAGGTATTTTTTGATTTCCTCTTTGATTTCTTCAGTGATCTCTTGGTTATTTAGTAACGTATTGTTTAGCCTCCATGTGTTTGTGTTTTTCACGTTTTTATCCCTGTAATTCATTTGTAATCTCATAGTGCTGTGGTCAGAAAAGATGCTTGATATGATTTCAATTTTCTAAAATTTACTGAGGCTTGATTTGTGACCTAAGATGCGATCTTCCTGGAGAATGTTCTGTGTGCACTTGAGAAGAAAGTGTAATCTGCTGTTTTTGGACGGAATGTCCTATAAATATCAATTAAATCTATCTAGTCTATTGTGTCATTTAAAGGTTCTGTTTCTTTATTTATTTTCATTTTGGATGAAATGAGGTGTTAAAATCCCCTATTAGTAATGGTGTAAGTGAGGTGTTAAAATCCCCTATTAGTATTGTGTTACTGTCAAGTTCCTGTTTTATAGTTGTTAGCAGCTGCCTTATGTATTGAGGTGCTCCTATGTTGGGTGCATATATATTTATAATTGTTATATCTTCTTCTTGGATTGATCCCTTGATCATTATGTAGTGTCCTTCCTTGTCTCTTGTAACATTCTTTATTTTAAAGTCTATTTTATCTGATATGAGTATTGCTACTCCAGCTTTCTTTTGATTTCCATTTGCATGGAATATCTTTCCATTTGCATGGAATATCTTTTTCTATCCCCTCACTTTCAGTCTGTATGTGTCCCTAGGTCTGAAGTGGGTCTCTTGTAGATGGGTGTTGTTTTTTTGTATCCATTCAGCAAGCCTGTGTCTTTTGGTCGGAGCATTTAATCCGTTCACGTTTAAGGTAATTATCGACATGTATGTTCCTACGACCATTTTCTTAATTGTTTTGCGTTTGTTTTTGTAGGTCCTTTTCTTCTCTTGTGTTTCCCATTTAGAGAAGCTCCTTTAGCATTTGTTGTAGAGCTGGTTTGGTGGTGCTGAATTCTCTTAGCTTTTGCTTGTCTGTAAAGCCTTTGATTTCTCCGTAGAATCTGAATGAGATCCTTGCTGGGTAGAGTAATCTTGGTTGTAAGTTCTTCCCTTTCATCACTTTAAGTATATCGTGCCACTCCCTTCTGGCTTGTAGAGTTTCTGCTGAGAAATCAGCTGTTAACCTTATGGGAGTTCCCTTGTATGTTATTTGTCATTTTTTCCCTTGCTGCTTTCAATAATTTTTCTTTGTCTTTGATTTTTGCCAGTTTGATTATTATGTGTCTTGGCGTGTTTCTCCTTGGGTTTGTCCTCTGTGGGACTCTCTGCGCTTCCTGGACTTGGGTGGTTATTTCCTTTCCCATGTTAGGGAAGTTTACAACTATAATCTCTTCAAATATTTTCTTGGGTCCTTTGTCTCTCTCTTCTCCTTCTGGGACCCCTAAAATGCAAATGTTGTTGCATTTAATGTTGTCCCAGAGGTCTCTTAGGCTGTCTTCATTTCTTCTCATTCTTTTTTCTTTATTCTGTTCAGCAGCAGTGAATTCCACCCTTCTGTCTTCCAGGTCACTTATCCGTTCTTCTGCCTCAGTTATTCTGCTATTGATTCCTTCTAGTGTAGTTTTCATTTCAGTTATTTTATTGTTCATCTCTGTTTGTTTGTTCTTTAATTCCTCTAGTTCTAGGTCTTTGTTAAACATTTCTTGCATCTTCTTGATCTTTGCCTCCATTCTTCTTCCAAGGTCCTGAATCATCTTCACTATCATTATTCTGAATTCTTTTTCTGGAAGTTTGCCTACCTCCACTTCATTTAGTTGTTTTTCTGGAGTGTTATCTTGTTCCTTCATCTGGTAATAGCCCTCTGCCTTTTCATCTTGTCTATCTTTCTGTGAATGTGGGTTTTGTTCCACAGGCTGCAGGATTATAGTTCTTGCTTTTGCTGTTTGCCCTCTTGGCAGGTAGATTCTTAACCACTGCACCACCAGGGAAGTCCCATAGGGTGTAGTTTCTGAGAGCATTCCGAAAACAAATTTCCTGCACACAACTCTGCTTTAATGCCATTTCCTTGGAAAATTGACCCGTATATCATTTGTGCCAGAGGTAGTCAAGAAAGCCGATGCTAAAATGGAGTTTTTAAGCTGGATTCCTCCTTGGCCAGCTGGCAATAGATGGAGTATGGTTTTCTCTTGGCGTGATGCAGTAGTAAATATTGTCTCCAGTAGTGAACTCAGATAGGGTACAAGTGTAAGGGAATGGGCTATGGGTGCAATAGCTCAGGCATTTGAGAAGGTTTAGGGGATGTAACAATTACAAAGTTAATGGAACTGCATGGGTCTTGTCAAGTGAATCTATTGGAGAAAGATGTTGAAAGGCTGATGGTAATTAATCATCAATATAAATCTCCTTAGCAGCATTTAAAAATATTGTCATCTTCTACAACCAGAAGGAAGAAAAAGTTGAAGATTAGGCCCAGGACTTTATGATAAAGGTTTAAGTGCTCTTGAGAAGGTCGAACTCTAAAATGTGGAAAGTCTACTATGCCATGGTCAGGGCCCTTGATTGGAGCAAAAGGGACCTTGAAATTTCTCATTGGGATATCTTAAGAACTTTGAAATCTCAAATACCCTGAAGCCTCTGGGCCTACAGAAGTGCTCCTTCCCACTATTAACAGCTTATACTTCTCTTTTGCTTAAAGATGAAACAAAGGCCTCTACTTTATCAGACAACATATGCCACCACCACCACCACCTGCTCCTCCCCTGGCCACCAGACCAACAATTAGCATCAAGTCACAAAATAACTGCATTGAGGAAATGCTGTTTCTGATAAAAGAGTGAAGAGACTATACACTAAAAAATCTATAAGTCTTATACATCTTGTAGAGGCAGAATCCAAGAAAGAATGTATGGGACTAGGTCCTGAAGGTACTGGATCAAGAGGGACAGGATATAAAGCTGGAGAATTTTAATGATTTGGAAGCACTCTCCCATAATACATATTTAACACCCTGATAAACACCCTGGGAAATGTTGTTAACAGGGACAATAGTTCTTAGAAACTTGGAAAGAGCAATGGCACACACTAAGTGAAGCAGAAATGCTGGAACTTCCCAGGCAGATGGTAGAATAAAGCACAGAGAAGTGAACACAGTAGATTGGACATAATATGTATGTCTGGATAAGGCAATAGCTGACTATATTCTACAATATTCTCTACACTTCCAGAGGATACTCTGCCTGTAAGTGATAAAGAATGGCCTAGTGAGAGGGTCTCACTTCTCCTGAATCAAGGCCCTGACTTTGGTATCACTGAGAAGCACTAAGGTGGTTGTCTTCTATGGGATAATAGTAGGGGATGCTATAAACCTGGGAACTTTAATTGTAACGTGGATGATAGGATATCAAAATAACAGAGGCCAGGTGGCAGTCCTTAATTGTC
Source organism: Globicephala melas (assembly GCF_963455315.2). NCBI lineage: Eukaryota > Metazoa > Chordata > Mammalia > Artiodactyla > Delphinidae > Globicephala > Globicephala melas. The sequence goes on along the minus strand of NC_083320.1, from coordinate 44,988,428 downwards.
AAAAGAAAAGTGGGTGAAATATAATGAACTGTAAGTTTGAAATATTAGCAAGTATAGCAAGTATATATTAGCAAGACTTTCAGAGAGATGTGATGAGAATGAACAAAATAACGCCCCCCTCCAGGTTCAATGTAGTTGGACAGACAGCAAGAGAATTTCTCAATCTGTACAACTAGGGAAGATGATCAGGAGACTCTAATCTTTAAAAGGGTTTATTCATAGTACTTACCTTTTAGGATTGTGATGAACAAGAGATAAAGATATTCAGAAGAATGCTTGGCAGATAATAAGTGCTTGATAAATATTACCTGTTATTATAATGTGATTACTATTCCAAAGTCTATGATTCTCCATACTGCTAAATGTTTTTATTATTTCTTAAATTCTGTATTAAAATAAGTAGGCAACAAATGTACTTTGGTTATGTAAGATGTTAACATTAACAGAAGGTAGGTATAGTGTACAAGGGTACATGGAAACTCTCTTCTATTTTTGCAACTTTTCTGTAAACCTAAATTTGTTTCAAAATAAAAAGTATAAAAATTACAAAGTAGGCAACCAGTATGTCATTCTCATTTAAAACACATATTCAGTAAAGCATTTGAGAGAGTTGAAATACACATACTTACAGGAGCACCCTGTGGCCCAAGTCTCCCTCTTTCTCCTGGCATTCCTCTTGGGCCCTGCAGATGATAAAGAAACATCTCTTGAAACATCTTACTTGAATTTCTAGGGTAGATTGATTTCACTACTCAAATCAATCAAGACTCATTATAATTGGCCTAAATAGATTTCACTTAACCTAGCTTTAATGGCCTAAATCTACAATAATCCTGATTTGATCACTGGGTACTGAAAAAGAATAAGGGCATTCAACAAATAAGAAAAGCAATGTAATGCAGGAAGCCTTTTCTATTTGAAGGGGCAATTTTTTTTTTTTTTTTTTTTTTTTTGCGGTAAGTAGGCCTCTCACTGTTGTGGCCTCTCCCGTTGCGGAGCAACAGGCTCAGGACGCGCAGGCTCAGCGGCCACGGCTCACGGGCCCAGCCGCTCCGCAGCATGTGGGATCTTCCCGGACCGGGGCACGAACCCGTGTCCCCTGCATTGGCAGGCGGACGCTCAACCACTGCGCCACCAGGGAAGCCCTGAAGGGGCAATTCTCATAGTGTGCTTGCCTTTCAGCTGATAATAAAGGATTATTTCACCAGCTAACATACGTTCTCTAGGTCTTTTTTTTTTTTTTTCATTTAAACATTCTCTTAGTATAATCTAAAAAAGCAAAGAATTGAATTTTTACGTACCATTGGACCCATGGCACCCATTGGACCAGTAGGGCCAGCTTCACCCTAAAGCAAAAATGAGATCATATTACAATATAAGAAACCTTCAGTTGATATTCATATCATTCTGTTTGTTCCATGTGTGTGTTATTTTAAAGGTTTATTTTTCAAAGTGAGCATTTGAAAGGTATACTTTCAATGAAGGACCTCAGAATTCTGCTGTAACACCTTTTCTCAAAATACAATGGAAATTTAGATTCTACAGAAATAAGTCTAAAATAAAATTGGGGATTTAAGCAAGATTGATAGAACTATCACACCTAGCCACATTAATTAGAATTAAAAAACTATTTGTCTATGTCTGATAATACTTTAGGTCAAGTAAAATTTAGAAAGCTAAAATTGACTGTAATATTCCTTTAAGATCTCTTATAGGAAGCTTAGAAATGACAAATTTAAAGCCAAATGCTTTTCCACATATGTATTTCATCGTACTTTCTACTAAAAAGTCATCTGCACTTCCTGAATGTTCTCTTTCCCTCTAGAAGCATAAATAAATTTGGGAAAGAAATGATGGCCAAAAGGCCCTAGAATTAAAAGGGTACTAAATAATGGGACTAATGAACCATCTAAAACTCTGATATTTTTAAAGAAAACAGAAAGAGTAAATGTGTTTTAGAGGGTGAATTCATAGTGCATCTTTATATAAAGATAACAGCCATCCTACATTGGTAGAAACCCAGTGCCATGGTGGCTGTTCTTGGTGGCAAAATTAAGTCATGTTGTGTACCCTGCTAAATCTATTGCCACTCATCCATGAAAGATTATATTTATCTGTTAAATTTATCTACTTAACTATTCATTTTTTATACTCCTCTTTCCTCCAGAACTATTTAAGGTGGTCCTGAAAAAAATTTTAGACTTGAAGCAGAACAGAAATGCTATAGCGAGGTTGCATTCAGATACTATACAATTACCTTGGAACCGATTGCTCCAACTTCACCTTTAGGGCCTTCAAGACCTTTGTGTCCCTGAGAAGAAAAATATAAATTTGTAATTTACTGCTTTTTTGAGCCTCAGAAATGTAAAAGAAGAACCAAAAATAAGCTCACAGAAAGTACCTTATGAAAACGGCCCTCAGATTTACAGTTGTTACTCAAAATGTTTCCAAATTCTCAACCTTTTTTGAAAGTCTATTCAAAGAAAATTAAAGTAGGGTTTCCCTCTTTAAATGATGTTTTCAATGTGCAATGTTCTCACCTTTCAAATTTTTGTGACTTCATAGAAATTTATTTTATAGCAACAAATAAAAAACCTATGGTGGCCTTAGAGAAAACAAATAATTATAGAATTTATATAGTTATAAAATATGGTTTATATCCAGGAGTGATGTTCAAAATATTTAATAACTAGTATAGAAGCAAGCATTCTAATCATAAGCTCAACCACTCAAAACAGAGGCCAGTCAATGTACACTGAGTGAATATCAACCATGCTTTCAGATAGATAGATAGATATGTAATTTCTATATATGTATGTAACATAATAGTTATATATTAATTATCCTGAGTTATAAAGAGAGAAGCATTCTATAGACTTCCATGTCTGAGTTGGGCTGAGCTGGCTAGGCACCCCCTGTGATCTAGTACACTTTATAGTATTGTGTCATTTATTCCACTATATAGTAATTGCATATTTTCTTAACTGAATATCATTAGCCTGAAGCTGAGAGTCAGCTTTGGGCATTTCTCATTTATCACTGTTTTTTCTTTTATAGCACAGTATTCATAGTATTCACAGTATTACATAGTAAGAACTCAAAATACATTTGTTTATAGAATCAAATGAAATTCAAAGGAAATGTAAAAAAAAGCATTGTGATTTTGATAACTGCAGATGACTACTACAACCACAGCCAGTTAAGGGCAATTGACAAATGGAATTGTAACGATTTTGAAGGTAAAGCTCCCCAGACCCTACTCTATAAGCCCCAGTATCTAAAAGGATTACAAAGGATTGAACTTACTCGGTGACCCTTCAGGCCTGGAAGACCAGGAGCCCCAGGAAATCCTCGAGCTCCCTGTTGAGGGTAAAAAAAAACCCAGATAAGGCATTTCAGAGTCATTAATTGCATAATACACTTTTTCTTCCAAGAAACATCTGGTACATAGTTTTTCACTAACAAACCTAAGAAGAAAAAGGAGAAGTATATTTTTACCTGTCAAAATACATCTAGGTGATCAAAAATTAGCAAGGCAAATGGAAACATGTCTTACACAGAGACACAGATTAATGTCAGGTATTGATTTGATGACATTTTTAAAATTTCAAATTATATCACTGTATTATAATTAATAAAGAATAAACAACAAGAAAATAAACCTGAGTCAAGCTGCTCAGTGTCTGAATCAAGTAGCTCAAGGTATAGGAAAAAAAATCCGAAGAACTTAAGGAAAATTATGCTTTCCCGCCTTTATATCGTGTTTTATTTGTGGTAGAAGAATAAATGTATGTGTAGCAAACCAATATGATTTATTTTTTCTGAACTTCTAAGTATTAGCAGCAGAATATGATTAGAAAGATTATATTAAAATGTGATCAGAAATTTCTTAAAATAAAATGTTCAGGAGAAGCTTGTGGATTTGTGATTGTTTAAAAAACTGAGAAAATGAAATATCCAACAGAAAAGAAAGTCAAGAAATACGAAGAGAATGGGTTGGCTCCTTGACTCAGCTTCTTCATTTCTGTTAATTCTATTCTATTCTAATTCTATGCATCCTTCACCTAAGCATATCAAATAAAAAGAACAATAAAAATCAAACACTAAATAAAATCCAAATGGCATGACTATTTTGAAATAATGCTTGAAACTTTTTCCTCATACCCTCTTAAAATAGATAAGGAACCAGTGACTTAATTATTCCCTTATTCTGGTTGACTACATTGATTAGGTTTAGAACTGAATGCTACTAATACTGCCACCAGTAGACTGAGCACCTTGTTAGCACAGACTGATGCTATCAAATATTATCAATTATTATTATTAATCTGCATATCCCTGGCACTTAGCCTTATGCCTTAGTAGTGGGCATTCAAGAATAAGCATTGAATAAACAACTGAATGAAGAAATGGTTTAACATTCATCATCTTTTCCATCTTCTTGACATTCATAGTGCTTTTCCTAAATCTTTCTTAAGGAACTTCTCTTGTACTAGCACAATCTAACAAGTTAAATCCTTCTGTTCTGTATTATCATAGACTTTACTTAGAGTTAATTGAATGAATAAATAACTCAATAAATGAAATTTGTATGATAAAAGCAAAGCAATAATTCCTCTGCGACCTCTTCCAGGGAAAATGTTTCTGTAGTGTTTTCTAGGGGGTTATCATAGTAAGGGCACATCAAACCATGCTCTCTGAACAAATAAAGTTCCACTAATTCTTCTGTTTACACAGGCTGACTTAGGAATTTGTTCACTTCAAAAACTCCCTTTAAGTTTTTCCACTGGAATGCTCCCCTTTACTGAGATTCGACTCCCCTCCATCCTGAGCAGAAACTCAGTATACACCCATCTAAGTCTATAGGGGAATTACTGAGCTATGTTATTTCAAATAATTAGTTAACTTTTGAGTTTTTGTGGTCTGCAAGGGAATTCTCATATGATTACATATCTCTAATATAACAAGAAAATAAACCAGATGTACTAGTGCTCATAAAATTTTTCTCATTCTGCTGACCCAAGACTGTCATCACACCCCAATCACACATTGTTGCATTGCACTCACAGAATGCATCTGTGACATGCTGGCAGGGCACGTTTCCTCCCCATGGAGGGCCCACGCTGTGAGTAGGTGCAAGAGTGTAGCAGGGCAGGAGGTTCAAGCCTGGATTGGTTCATGTGGACATCTGTGCTAATGGCTAAACCATATGTCTTTGTCTGCATGGACTTGTCTGTATAGAATTTTCAGGGGGAGGAAAGGAAAGGGAGAGCGGGGAGCTGGGGAACTGGTTTTGTGTTTGTAACGAAATAATCCTTACAGCCTTGTAAATTCCCTTAAAAGATCAGCATTTATTTGCTTAAAAAAATCCTAGCATTAAACCTCATCAATCTTCAGAGAGTAAAGGGAGAATAATTCAGTATTGTTGGATGTATTGGGTGGTAGAAACATTAGGATATTATCGGAAGTATAATAAGAAGGAGGCCAAATCAGTTTAGGGGATTTTGGACAAGGAAAAAGTTTAAGAGCAGGAATGTTAGAACATTTTTGCTTGCTTATCATTTTCTAATTTTCCCCATTGCCTGTGTAGTGCGTCCTAGGGGAGGACCTATCAAAGTAATATGAGTGAAGAAAGAAAGGTGGGGTCAGAGTGTGGCCAAGTGGCCCAGGTCTTGAATTCTGGTGGAGCCAGTTGCCAGGGACTTCTCCCTGTAGTAAGCCAAGCGGGAAGAAAACAGCTGTATTAGGAGAGCTGGTGATCAGTACACCTTGTCATAAGATTTTAGGGGCCAGAACACCAATCAAGAATTTCAGTCAACAATAGGGTTTGGGGAAGCAGCCGAAGAGGAATCTTGTCCACAATTTATTGTTCTAGGATATAAAAAATAAATCAATAAACTCTTTAAAGCAGTTGTTTTCAACATATGAATAATACAAAATTAAAAATACTAAAAATATCTTTAAAAGAAAAATGGGATTGATATGTTGTGAAATTTAAGTAAGTCAAGCTGGTGACTTAAATGAAAATTTGATACTCATTTTGGAAAGAATCCATGTTAGGTTATGATATAATTTTCTAGCTCTAGGAGGGTCATTCATATGGTGCCAATGCAAAGCAGGCAATTGGAATTAGCTATCACCCTGGCAAATCGTCCTGTTTCAGAATGACAGAAGAGAACATATCTTGGTGACAGTGCCTAATACATGTGCAGGCAATGAACTGCGAGGTAATTTTAAATGTTCTTTATTTTTTGAAGTTTGTCTTTACATTGTTGTATTGATCAGTATAAACTTACCGGAGATCCTGCAAATCCTACTTCACCAGCTTTTCCATTTCTACCAGGCTCACCCTTTATGGAAAAAAAGCGAAGTAGAGGGAAGCAAAGAGGAATTAAAATGTTCTCTCCTTAGACGAAATGACAAATCAATTGCAGATAAAAAGTCTTACTTAGAAAGCTCATGCCCAATGCTCTAAGCAATGTAAGAACACAGCTCTATTCCTGATGGCAATCCATTAGAACAAGTCAGTTTGTGATTTCACTCATTTATCAGAAGAAGAAATAAATATAAATTATACTGGTCTCACCTAGCTCACCATTTTATGAACATCAAAATTTACACACACACATACACACACACACATGCTATGAAATTCTACATCAACATGTAGCACTGAATTAAATAAATAGTGCTTCTTACAATGATATGTGCCATTTCTTTCTTGTGATGAAAAAAAGTTTAAGAACTACCAGAGATATTTTCTTTATGGCCAAATTCATTGTAATCCACTTAAATAAATCTCATGATACACAAAGAGAAAATATTTTCTTGGTTTAATGTCACACGGACGTTGATGGTTTACCCATAATTTTATCCTCAACTTTGGTACAACTAACAAAAGAATCCAGAAAAGCAAATCTGTTGTTATACCCTGTTCTTTGCTCTTTGATCAAAGAACAGGGTGTTCTTTGTTCTTTGATCACATGTTCTTAATGTTAAAATCTGAAGTTTAGTCATAACTTTAATTAAAAATTCAATTAAAGAAATGTAGCATTTCTTCAGTGCTCAAAATGAAGCATTTTGAGCACTGGAGAACAATATTGACACTATTTTACTAACACATTTTTAAAAATCCATTTAATGAGGGCCTCACAATGATGTTTTGGGATCAAAGCAATGTATTTTTCCTTAAGATCACTTCAAAAGCTCTACTACCAAAGGTTGTTGCTATTGTGACAATTTTAGTATCTCATGGAGAAACCATAATGGAAAACATTAAGAATGCAGGCAAGGATACAGTACCTATTATATTATTATTATAATAATATAATACCATCAAAATTAAGAGCACTTTTAAATTTTGTAAAATTCCATTCTGACTTCTCCAGTTTTTAGTGACTTTAATGACAGTTAGAAATGGAGGAAATGAAATGGGAACAAATGAATAACATTCATGCTAACACTGTAGCTCCTTCTTAGCCTCTTTCAAACTTTCAAAGCAAAATGAAGAAAGGTAGCTTACATCTTCACCAGGTTTTCCAGGAGGGCCCTCTGGTCCACGTGTACCAAGTGGACCCTAATAAAAAAATGAAACAACACAAAAGGAAAAAAAAGAACATTTACCTATATTTACCCATACCCATCAATGATATAATCCAAAATATGGCTGCAACAAACGAAAAATATCATAGAAAATAACTTTATTAATATTCTGAATTTTATGTTGTATCTGTCAGATTATGTGCTCAACAGGAAAAAAGTTCACAAATGCAAGTATCTTAGCACTTTCTGCTGACCACATTCAAAGCCTCTGAATTTAAATACTCTGCCAAAAGAAATGTATAGCTTAAGCACAGTCCATAACAGAGCGCTCCTGAATTGGACTGGAATTTCTTGCCACATTAGGAAAGAGCTGGTAATATAAATAACTCATGACATCATTATAATGGTGGACCCATATTTAACTGGGTCTACATGCTTACTTGACATTTACCATTGGTCCAGGGTCACCAGGCTCACCAGGAGGTCCTGTAGGGCCAGTACCACCCTAAAATTGAAAATAAATTATATATCTATGTATAATTTATGTATAATATGTAAGTTATATAAACAAACCAAAGAAAAACATAATACTAAATCCTACACTCTCTGCAGTATAATGCAATTGCTCAAAATGCTGGCTCTACCACTCTCTACCTGTGTGACTTTGAGTGAGTTACTTAATCTCTCTATACCTCATTTCCTAATCTGTGAAATGAGAATAATATGGTGCCTACTTCATTAGGCTGCTATAGCTCTTCAGATAACTAATGCACGTTAAGAACCTAGAATAGTGCTGGCACAGAGTGAGTGTTCAATAATGGTAGTTATCTCCCTCTTCTCCTTCTTCTTCATCAACTACAGTTGCCATTCACAATGGCAGTAATATAAAATAGCTTGAAGTAAAAGTCCACACACATGATAATGAAAATACAGTATCTTTGATTGAGCTAAGAATTCTTTTCTTTCTCTCTTTTGAAAAATCATTTCCTACTGCCTGTCAAATTGCTACAAACATTAAAATAGCTCTACATCACTATTTTATTGGTATTTGATAGGCTATAGAAAGAAAGTACAGTATTATATTCTTTTTAAAGATTCGATGGAGTGATCATCTTCACTGTTATTTTTAATAATACCACATGGTGATGTCCTATGATCTGATTTCAGAGCTCCAGAGTTGGCACGCAACTAATTATGAGAATTTTCACCATGACATGAGATAATGATGTGTTATTTCAGAAGCACAGGCACATAAAAATTCTTTGTATTGGAGATCAGTAACATAAAGAAACCAGATAATAAAACTTTAACATCATAAAGAATCTATGAAAAACATACTGCATGTATTTCTAAGTGAGTGAAAATTAACTGAATACATCCCATTTAGTGAGCATTAAAATATGCAATTCAAAGGCCAACCAAAAGCAGTCATGTCACAGAGACCTTATTTATAAATTTTTCTTTTTTTGCTACAGTATGTAATTTAATTATAAGAATACTTACCTGCTGTCCTTGTAAACCTTGAGGTCCCCTTGGGCCAACAGGACCCTTAGAAACAAATGAGAAGAAAAGTTGCATAGTGTTCATGACAATTAGTTGAAACATTTCAAAAATGTTGAATCAGCTTTAGAATCTGGAAAAGTAAAGCTCTGACAGTGAAAAGGTGATGACGTCCTTCTGTATTTACCTGGAATACAGCTAAATTCAAAAAGATTAAAGCTTGGGCAACATTTGGGATGATTTTACACACACCCTCAGTGTCATACAAAGAAATAAAGAATGTGCCTGTACACACCCAGTGTCTTTGGGACAAGAACACTTGCATTGCTTAAGGGGTGGTTCTATTAAAGCAGAACATCCAACAAAGAAAAACCGTGGCAAGCATAAAGTCATTATCAAACTGTCTATTTCATTCTTCAGCTTCACAGCAGCTAACTCTTATAACTTAAAATGAGCAAGTTGAACTAAAGGCTTATGAAACTATCAATAATAATGACTAGATTATTTTAAATGTAAGTTTAAAACTATCTGGGGCACTAAGTTTTCTGGGTTATTTCTTTCTTTCACAACATACTTAAAGTATCCACACAGGCTTTCCCCATTTAATCATGAAATGATTACACTGAGGCTTAACCAAAGGAAAAAAGGAAAATGCAATTTTAAAAATTATTAACAAATGTCTATGTAATTTTTTAAAATGTCACACTTTAAAAGGTGAAAGCAATTAAATCAAAATCTAGTTTGTTCTTATGGCAAAAACTTAAATTTTTGTTTTGGATTGATCAGATATTTAGCTAGTAAGAAAATAAAAGCTTCATTTAAAAAAAATAAACACATATGTAATTTCAACTTCAAACGGTTAAAAACTCATATATTTCAGAAAAATATCCCAAGTTAATCATTGAATGAGACCATACTGCTACTGACTTAGAATGTATATAAACAAACAATGTTTAAGTGACTTAAAATATATACAAATAATGTTTAAGTTATTTGCTGGCCTTAAGGATGGGTAGAAGGGGTGTTTATGCATTCTGACTTTACATTGTCTGAAATGTCATTAATCTGGGATGGCTTTGAATTATGTTATGAGCAAAAAAGCATGGAGAAGTTGCTTTGAAAAGTGTTAATTCATTCAATGAAATTGCACTGCTCCAAATACCCAGGTTAAAATACGTACTCAGAGAAAATGGGAATCTTTCTAGCTGCTGAAGAAATTCAAAAGAGAATGGGGATGGCCCAGTGCATAAATTTTAGAGTTGTTGGCATAAGGCAACCAGAGAGTATTAAATAGGAAATAATAAAAACTTAAAGCGGTAAAACTTCTCATTTCAAAATTTTTTCAAATAACTTTCTAACAATACCATAAAATTTTTTTTAATTTTTGAAAAGTACAGTTTTTGTTGAGGTGGTGGTGGTTATATGTTTTAAAATTCTTTATTTTCTTCAAATACTAAGTGAAAAATACAGACAGCCCTTTATTAATGTAGACAAATATTTCGCATAGTTAGGAATGGAAAACCATTGGGCTTTTAACTGGTACACACCAGGGTTTGATAAATAAATTGAATGAATGAACTGATGGATGGATATGTTTTAAGAAGACATATATCACTTCTTAACTAGCCAACTCAAACCTCTCTGCACAATGGTTTTTCCAAAGTACTTTGACTATCAGTAAAATCTGAGCTTACCACAGAGCCAGGCATCAGTCCTACTTGACTCCCAAGTCCAGACTTTTCATCCAACCCAGCCATCTGAGCTGAAAACGGCTGTAAAAGCAATGTATTGACATTATTTCCACAGTAAAAGACATATATCAACATACTTTTTAAACTGAGAAGTGTACATTCTCTGGGATTCTTAAAGAATGGCTCTTCTGAGAATCATTTTATCTGATTTTCTTCCATGGTTAGAGCATGCCAAGCATCTGAACAAAACCTAAAAGTGCCTTTAAAACATTTGTCCTAAAGATTCCAGATTCCATTTCAGAATATTTTACTTAGATGGTATCCTTCTTTGTGGCCAACTTTAAACTGTACTTATATAAGCTGATTACAATTTTACAATCCTTTTAATGAGTCCCTGAATGTTCCAAAATTGGCAACAGTTTTACCTACTCTCTTTCATATCTAAAAATCTCTGGTAACCCAATTGACCAAAGCTGCCCATACTCATTCCAGGAGTTCTATTAATTTCCAGATTTTAGTGGGAAAAGAATGTGCATATTGTTTTAAAAATAAACTGGCAATTCCTTCTACAATGTGTTGAAAATCAAATGTAAAAAATTGTTGTAAAAGAAAAATCATATTTCAGGGTTCCATAAGTTCCCTTGCTGTGCTATGCAATCTACTCATAAATCCCCTGTCTCTGCCACTAAGAATTCAAAGACGCAGGTATAGAAAGACACTTTGTTTTATTTTACTTCCGGCAGGAAACTGATATTCAGGAAATAACCAGGTAGTATTTTTAGTGTCAACTCAGTGGCTCTTTCATATACATCATCCTGGATGTGTCATCCTCCCTTGGTGTAGAGGACATGACACAGATTCTGTCAGCATTCTGAGCCTAGAGAACAAAGGATAAGGACATATTTCTCTTATCAATTCATAGTAGGAACAATATTACTGGTCCTTCAGAATCAACAGAAAGTACAAAATTCCAATGACCAGAACTGACATTGAGAAATACAAATAATTTGAAGCAGCACTTTTAAAAAGTGCTACTTCGAATTTTCCAACAATTCCCTGTGGATTTCCTAGTTTTGTTGTTATTCATAGCAGTATTGTGTTCACTTAAGCTTCTCTTGCAGTCAAGGGTCAACATCTGAACTAACGCAATTTAAAATCATAACAATAAATCAAAAACTTAATATTTTATCTAAAGATGATATTGAACAATGCACACATCTCACCCTGTTCATGCCATCGGGTCCTGGGTGAGATGGATGTCCAGGAGGTCCTGGGGCACCCGGTTGACCAGGAACACCTGGTTCTCCATCGATTCCCTGAGGACCACGAGGACCCTGGAAAAATAAGCCAGTAGAAATTAGAACCCATTGCCAAATATGTACTTAATTGAAAGCAAAAACCAGACTTCTTGATGGAGATAAAGTGTTCATTATTGTTTTAAAAATAGCAACCCAGCCACCTACAGTAATTTCATCAGCTATTCCAACACTGCAGATTTCAGCCCTGGTCACAGCCTCTACCATCGGGACATGGTACATTCTGGGTAAGAATTTTACTCTTGAAGTGTTAAACCCCCAGTAATGAGCCTTCTTGAAATAATTATAAGAGTGTATTCAGTTCATCAGTATTCTAGTATAAGCTTCCTTATTTGGTTGAGTTTTGCTGTTCAGGGTATCTCATCAACGATTTCTAAATTCACTTGTCTGTCTTAGATTAAATTAACTGTGTATGTTCTTGCTTAACTTTCCCCCACTTAAAAAAAGAATGTGATGGATCCTTGATTGGGGTTTGTGGTTTTTCTCATGTTTCTAATTTTTTAATGCTTCACATAGCTCCTGGCTCATAGTAGACACTCAGTATATGCTTATTACATTTTCACATTTCAATCCTCTACTCTAGTACTTGAAGTCTGGCACACTTTATTTTCCATACTACTCCCAAAGGTAGTCCAGACCAATGAGAAGTAGAGGGAAGGGCACGGGGACTCAGCCAAGTCTACTTCTCAGGGCGGTGAGCAATGAGTTGTAGCTGCTGAATTCCACCCTCCTCCTAGCCCACATTCTGAAGGCAGGTTGGGGAACAGCCACGTCCTCAGTTCTGGAAATGCTCCGTCCTCTAACCTTATCATTCCTACAAGCCTTGTTAACTATTTTATGGCTTTTTAACCCTAGAGATTCTTAACAGGACCAAAGAAAGGAAAGGAAGGATGAAAAAACTCAATATACTTTTACTAATTAGAAGCAGGGATCAAGAAAAATATGGTAAGTGAGTTAGAGTTTAATAGTAAAAGAATCTTCTCATGCCTAAGCATGAGGATATCTTCCAGCCCACAATAAGCAAATATAAGCTGGTACAGCAGAGGGAATAAACGCAGGACAAGCAGAGGGGGCAGACGGGGCAGTTTGCATACAACGGTTTGGGGGAGGGTGGCATAATAGCTATTCAGAAATTTAATTAATATATTTTAATGTATTTAAACACTCATGTTTGACATGTTTACTTCCTGGAGTAGTGGAATAATTAAGCAAATTTATGTGTTCAAATAGAAGTAGATCGCTTAGCCTAAGAAAACTCACATTTTGAAAACTAATTTCTCAGAAAGTTATTCTCACCCTTTAAAAATCAAACCCCTTCTGACTCCTACACCACTAACCATTCACTGCACTCTTTTTTCATTTTACACAATGGAGGCTAATTTTTCATTGCTATCTAGGACTTCTGGATCATATGAATGTGACACTGTGAGCTGGAAGTGTATATTGTCAGTGGTGGCATAGAAAACATAGTAGTCTGACCTCCTCAGACTATTACATGTGGAAAACTCTTAATGTATTTTTAAAATGTGAAATTGTTAATTGATAACCAGGTTTGGTTAATACAAAAAATGAGCTAAAACATTCTCTCTGCTCCCAAAGAGATTTCCAAAGAAAAACCAAAAACTACATTTAGTTCCAGTGCAAGTAGAGAGGGGTTTGGGCAATATTAATCCTCAAAAACTTGTGTCCTTCCCCCAGCCCTCTGTGATTAAAAATCATGTTTCAAAGTCTGCTCTGAAGACAGTTCACTTTTTCATTGACTTAATGATGCATTCTGTGCCTTCATGGTATATCCTCTAAATAGCCTACATGATTTACTTTTATACAAATTGAGATTAAAATTAATAAAAACTTGTGAAAACTATCCAAAATTAAGTGAACATAATAAGCAAGATTATAAGTGAAAATAAGAAAAAATATTATAATACATGATATTTTGCTGGTAAATATTTAAAACAAAAATTATAACTTTAGAATACATTGAAATATATATTTTCATATTTCCAAGTGTGCTGAATCACATAAGTTTTATATTAAGGTAAGTATTCTATTTATAATCATTCCTTCCCATCCCCCAGGATACTCCACTATCTCAGGCAGCAAACCACTATAAAAAGTACTTGTACATTGCCACTAGGTGGCAACATTTAAACATTCACAAATAGGAATAATAATGACCCCAAATTGTAAAGAACTTTATTCACTGATGGTTAGTAATATCACACACACACACACACACACACACACACACACACACACACTATGAAATGTTAGAGTTGGTAATAACTGGTATATTCCCCATTTTACAGATGAGGGAAGAGACCTATAGAGGTTGTGTCTTGTGCAATTAGAACTCATCACACCATTGACTGTCTACCTCCTGACAGGTTTGTCACTATGAATTTACCAGGACAATACACTTAAAACTAAGGATATGTGATGAGAGACAGTCATTATGATCATTGGCTAGTAATGAGGGCTTCAAGAGAGTATCTCTATATCAGTAGTTCTCAGTCTTAAGCAATTTGCTCCCCTCCCCCACTCCCCACTGCCAGGGGACATTTGGCAACACCAAGACACGTTTTTATTTGTTCCAATTGTATGAGGGAGGGGGGCAGGTGTTTCTACTAGCATCTAGTGGGTAGAAATCAGGAATGCTACCAAACATCCTACAATGCATAAGGAATGATCTGGCCCCAAACATCAGTGGTGTTAAGATTGAGAAACTGTGCTTTACTTCACGAGCTTTTGTAGTGTTTGATGGTAATGAAGTAAGGGGAGAAAAATGGTATTTATGACTGCAGTACCAGCCTATATTGTGTCAGCCACAGCTTTTGTCCAGGTAAGCATCTCCTGCAAGTCTTGGAACCTGAGGCAAAACATTCTACCTATAGGTATCTTATGACGTCATGCCAGTATCTTGAAAACAGCCCTGGTGGGAGTATTTACACCAGGGAAATCAGCAAAAGCTACAGGCATATTCTTTTTTTTTAAACATCTTTATTGGAGTATAATTGCTCTGCAATGGTGTGTTAGTTTCTGCTTTATAACAGTGAATCACTCCCTCCCACCCTCCCTATCCCACCCCTCTAGGTGGTCACAAAGCACCAAGCTGATCTCCCTGTGCTATGCGGCTGCTTCCCATTAGCTATCTATTTTACGTTTGGTAGTGTATATATGTCCATGCCACTCTCTCTCTTTGTCCCAGCTTACCCTTCCCCCTCCCCGTATCCTCAAGTCCATTCTCTAGTAGGTCTGTGTCTTTATTCCTGTCTTGCCCCTAGGTTCTTCATGACCTTTTTTTTTAAAAATAAGTCAGTCATTAAACATTTACCATCACACCACTGCTTGCTAGGATTAAGAGAGGAACAAATTTCCTACTTGGGTATCTGCCAGGACTGTCTTGCTTGATTCCAGGTAAATAACTACTCCTCGAAGTTTTACACACACACACACACACACACACACACACACACACACACACACGCAATTCACATTGATTGTCTCAGACTTAACCAAGATAGGAAATGGAGCATATAACATACTAAGTTGAGGAGAGAAGAGTAAGAGGACTGAGGAGTAGATTCACTGAATCCTAACAGAAATTCTGGAATTCCAGCAACTAATTCCACAGCAACTTCTACCTAGACTTAGGACTCAGTTTTATCAATTATTCTGGGCACAAGTACATTGCTACACAGTGTTTTCTGCATGACCACCCACCCTCCACCCAACTGAAGTCATCTTCCACCTGTCTCTGTCATCCTAGACCCTGGACAGACATCTGAGGATCTACCAACAGCATTTAAGCTACCAACACCGGTGAGGTAGCTCAGCAGAACAGCAAAGAAGAATGGGCCATAAGGGAAGGGAACTGGGACACAGCTTTGCTGCCCACCTACATGGCTATGAACTCCTTCCTTGGGGCCACTGTCATTTACCTGCATACCTGCAAATACCATCCATAACTCCAGCTGTGGTTTGGAAACAGTACTGGCGTCACCCTATACTTGGTGAAATGTGTAGAAGCAAAAAACAGTATCAAAGGTGAAACCAGTGGCAAGAGTTCCTAGCGACATGATCTAAAAATAGGTTTTATCCTTATTTATATATTTAAGGTTGTTTTTCCTTCCTGGCTCATCTATTTTTCCCATTTAGATATGGATAAATACATCTTTGGAAGGTTAAAAATCCATAGAGAGTTAAATTTTAGTAGATATCATTAGACAGAAAATTAAGCAGTAGAAATTTTTCTGATTGTAACACGGATAATGACAGCAATATACAAATTTGTCTAGGTATTTAGTACATAAAGCACATAAGTTTTTGAGGGTGAGATATAAAAAAAACAAAAGAATTGCTACAGTAGGACTTGGTAATAAGAGAAAAATCTGGCAGGTATTATATGATAACCTCATGTCTTATCTCAAGAATATAGAATTGATTATTTAAATTGAAAGATGTTCCCTTTGGTAATGAATTTGTTGATGTTTAAAATCACTCCTTTGATGGCTCTGCAGCAGCCGCTCAGTGAAAAAGCCAGTGTTACTTGGGAAATAAATTCATTACACAACCACTTGAAAGAAAATTTTGTCCTCTAATAATTTCTTTTTCCTTTATCCTATTTGGTTATTCCTGTAGCAACCACAGATCACAGAACTTGGGTGTTTTATCTCAACAATGCATTCTTGGCATTGTTAAGTCATGATTTACAACCTCTGAAAACAACATGAGGTACTCATTATGTTTCCTTAGATTCTACTTTATTTTAATTTGATCCCCTAAAGGACAAATAAATATCATCTGTGTTATCTAAGAAGATGTTAGGTAATTATTAGCATGTGATGCTTTCCTCTGAATCAGGATCGATATGCAATTACCGCATGACCTGAATTCTATGTCACGTTTAATAGAAATGAGAAACGAATGGTGCCACTGGCTCTTTGCTGCATCCAGGGAGCTTAGTGTAGACGGGCTTATGCAGTACACAGTACAATTCGCAAAAAGGGAACTCCACTGCCAACTTACAGGTTTTCCTTTTGGGCCTCTCTCTCCTCTTGGTCCTTGTGATCCTGGAGGTCCCTAAAACAGAAAACAATGGTTATGCCTGCAAAACACATATACTTCAGACATTTTTGTTTTAAAGGTTTACTGATATAAGAAAATTGGAAAACAGAAATATCACATTTTTTTAAAGTTTAATTCAGTTGAAGACTACAGAAAATAAACCCATGTGTATATAAAAGCTCTGTGTGCATAGAAAGGCTGTTTTTTTTAGCACTGAAGATTAAAGACTTGAAAAGAAGTGTAAAATCGTGGTGCCCAATGAGCTGTATATACTAGTTTGAACAATAACTGTAAATTTGTAAGGATTGTTTCATTGCTGTCTTGTCTCAGACACAAAAACTTACGATTCAGATTTGAGAACTACAAAATTGTACAAACTCCAGATTTCCAATTTTCTGACGGAATGTATGAGTTCATATTGGTACATGATATCCCAAACTGTTCATCACTATTCAAGTTGCTGATGAAAGCAATGGAAAGAAAGGCCTCTTCTTCTACTATTAATTTGTGTGCCTTCAAGTATCTAGTATCTTTTTTTTAACTTGATTTAGAATTGCATCATCTCCATCGTATATTTAAAATCCACTGAGAATTTTCCAAATGGTAATTGCAGTTATTTCTCTATTAAAATAACAAATGGGGCTTCCCTGGTGGCGCAGTGGTTGGGAGTCCGCCTGCCGACGCAGGGGACGCGGGTTCGTGCCCCGGTCCGGGAGGATCCCACATGCCGCGGAGCGGCTGGGCCCGTGGGGCATGGCCGCTGAGCCTGCGCGTCTGGATGACTGTGCTCTGCAACTGGAGAGGCCACAGCAGTGAAAGGCCC
Source organism: Globicephala melas (assembly GCF_963455315.2). Taxonomy (NCBI): domain Eukaryota; kingdom Metazoa; phylum Chordata; class Mammalia; order Artiodactyla; family Delphinidae; genus Globicephala; species Globicephala melas. The sequence continues at coordinate 44,970,489 of NC_083320.1, read as the reverse complement.
GCATACCGCAAAAAAAACAACAACAACAACAACAAAAAAAATGATTGGGACTTCCCTGGTGGTCCAGTGGTTAAGAATCCGCCTTCCAGTGCAGGGGGCGCGGGTTCGACGCCTGGTCGGAGAACTAAGATCACACATGCAGCGGGGCAACTAAGCCCGCGTGCTCCAGAGCCCTTGAGCCAGAACCAGAGAGCCCGCACGCTCCAGAGCCCTTGAGCCAGAACCAGAGAGCCCGCACACCGCAACTAGAGAGAAGCCCACGCACGGCAATAAAGAGCCTGCGCGCTGCAACAAAGGATCCCACACGCCACAGCTAAGACCCGATGCAGCCAAATGAATAAATATATATTTTTTAAATAACAAATTATTATATTTCAAAAGTGGCATTTTGTGCTGATATCTTAAATTAACCTTTTTTTCCCCAGAAAATGGCAGTTGCCAGGAGAATTTTATTTCTCTTCAAAAGAGTTTCAATCAAGTTGTAAAAATTAGACTGTTCATTTACTCAGGTCAACATACAGTATTGTTTAAAAGCAAAAGCTTCAGAAGGACTATAGCAGGTCTGTTAAAGCGTATCAGTATTTCACTTATGTTAATTTAATGTGTTTTAAAATTTACAGGAATTGTGTGTGCGTGTGTGTGTGTGTGTGTGTCTTATCCATCTGGTTACCTGTGAATGCTACCACTAATCCAAACCTGAAATCAATAGTCTTTTACGCTAAACCAGAAATATGCTATCTGATGCATAATTTCTCAAACTCTAATGTAATATATGATTTAATTTTATAGTAACAGATGAAATTAACAGTTTGTTTCATTAAACAGATAAAAGGAGTCTACCCTTAATCATTGTCAAACAACAGGCTAATATGCCCTAATTTCAATGAGTACAGTTAACCTAATTAGGGTTCATCAATATCATTCACTGCTGCAAAGGACTTCTTAAACTTGAGGATGTTTCAAAACAAAATGTTTCAAGAAATCAAGCATCATTATTTTATAGTCTATTGTCTTTTCATAGATATAATATCCATAAAGATTCAGTATCTCAAAGAACTTAAGAGTACCATGAATATTGGAGGAAACTACTTACTGAGGGTCCTGGACGTCCACGTATGCCTGTTACCTAAATGATAAACAAGATAATATGTAAAGATAAAGTTTCTAAAGAGTTTTCGAAAACTTAATAGTCTAACAAATAAGAAGAAGAGCAAAAGCCCAGTGAATTTTTTTAGAACAAACAGATGTTGATAGTTGATGCCCATTTCCTCCTAGCCTATAAAGCTAAGACATTATCTAATTTAAACTCTAATATAGGGAGGCAGTACTGGTATAGTGATTGAGAGCACCAATCCTGGAGCCAAGAGGCCTGGATTCAAATCCTAACTCCATCCCTTCCCTTACCAGTTGTATGACCTTGGACTAATTAATTACCGTCTCTGTACTTAAGGTCCCTCTTCTGTAAAATGGTGATAATGATTATGAAATTACCTCCCTCTCAGAGTTGTTGTGAAGACAAACAAATAAATATTTGGAAAGCGCTTAAAACAGCACCTTAGACATTGTGTTTTTAAATGAAAGAAAACAATATGAACGGTTTACTTTTTAGGGAATCTTTGTTAAAGACAAGCCAATTGAAAAGCAAAGCAAAAATGCAAATATTGTCAAATAAATCAACATGTTATACTTCTGTCTTGACAAAATGATGATAACTCCTTTAAAATCTAGGAGAGTGGTGAAGAACTTTCATCCTCTTTAATGATACACTTTTTGATCATCTACAAGTCTAAATAACTCTTAAGAACTCTTATACACTATGGAATTTAAATCAGGATAATGGCATAACATATTTCCAGAAGTGTGGCACATTAAATCATGCCTTTCCGTTTGGATTATATATGGCTATTTATACTATAAAAAATGTACATCTTAACTATCACTTTATATTCACATACATTATATTTAATTTTGTAAAACCCTAATTTACACCTTTAGTCATGTGACAATAAAAGTCAGGAAATTGTGAAAAATAAATATGAAATATTGTATTAAAGAATTGATCTAGGGGCTTCCCTGGTGGCGCAGTGGTTGAGAATCTGCCTGCCAATGCAGCAGACACGGGTTTGAGCCCTGGTCTGGGACGATCCCACATGCCCTGGTCTGGGACGATCCCAACTGGGCCCGTGAGCCACAATTACTGAGCTTGCGCGTCTGGAGCTTGTGCTCCGCAACAAGAGAGGCCGCCATAGTGAGAGGCCCGCGCACCGTGATGAAGAGTGGCCCCCGCTTGCCACAAGTAGAGAAAGCCCTCGCACAGAAACGAAGACCCAACACAGCCATAAATAAATTAAAAAAAAAAAAAAAAAAGAATTGATCTATTTTGGTTTGCTTCTTTTATACTAAAAACTTGGTTATAAAATAAATTCCCTGTTTTTGAAAGTATGTATATAAGCAATAATATATCAATACAACAAGGCTATAACTAAGTTTATCAATGGTACATGAAAGCAGTATATACATATATACTTACAACAGGCACTAATCCTGGTTCTCCTTTTTGTCCCTATGAAACAAAATAAAAGTTCAATTAGCAAAATATGTGGCTTGCTGAGCATTAACATGTCATATTAGAATATTCCACATAAACACTGGAAATTTCTGCGTAAGAAAGGTAAAAAAATAAATTGAGAAAAAAGTTAACAATCAATCTTTAAAATATTTAGTCAGACATTATTCATGAAAAAACACTAATCTCAAAGACATGAAAAGAAAATTAATCCAATGTGTGAAATGTGTAAAGTTGTTTCCCTTCAGTTTTTACAGTAAACAAACCCAAAGAGAAAATCCAGAAATGTGGACATATTTGAATTTTCACACTCATATTACATGCCACCTAGCTTTTAGTAACCTATCAGATGCCATTCCTGAAAAACCTGCCATCCCTTTTTTTTTAACTCATGGAAGAATATGAGAAATAACAAGAGATGTATGGCTGTCTTTTAAGAAAAAAAAAAGGAAAGAAAAGAAAGGACATAATAATATTAGTCAGGTAATTCTCAATATCTGTGGAAAATCTAGAAAAAACATTAACTGAACAGGAAAGTAAAAAATAACACAAGAAACTATCAGAACTTAAATAAAGTCAGGAAGTTTAATTTGCTCTTATAATAGATGTAGCTAACACAACAGATATAGATGGAATTTCTTTTGATTCTTAGAACTTTAGATTATCAAAAACTGCATTCTTATAGCATGATGTCAAGTATATAGTTTAAATAATATTGGATGAATTGAATCTTTATATACCTCTACTGTATCACGTACTTGCTTGCATTATTTATTTCAGAATTTGTCTTCCAACAGATTTTGGTCTCCCCAAGGTCGTGATTATGTCTACTTTATATTCTCAGCTGGACACACAGAAGTTCTCAATAAATTAATTAATATATTAATTTTCATTAATACACTAGGAAAAATGTTTTTTCCTAGGCAATTACAGAGAATGAATGCATTGAGGCTTATACCCAAACTATAGAAAATGCAACGATAATGAATTCTCTTTTATTAAATTTCTCCTTTTACATATACTGTTCTTATATCTGATTATATAAAGAACATGAGTTCATAGTAGGGAATTGTTAAATAGAGGAAACAGAGAGATAAACTAAATATCATACTCATGCCCAGGAGATAATCACTGTTAACATTCTGGTAATCTTAGTTTTCCATCATGTACCTGAGTTGGTTTACCTAATCAATGCCTCAGTATTTTACTCTTAGATGTTGTCTTCATTTAAAACATTATTTTACAATCTTGACAGTCTTAATGATGGACTCAATGACAGAACAGTACCCTGATTGTACTTGCTGATTCTAATGCTGAGGCAGCTAATACTCATGAAGTCAGGAATAAACTGAGAATTCAGAAGTATTGCAAATGCTTTGCAGCTCTATTTACAATAGCCAGGACATGGAAGCAACCTAAGTGTCCATCAACAGATAAATGGATAAAGAAGATGTGGCACATATATACAATGGAATATTACTCAGCCATAAAAAGAAACGAAATTGAGTTATTTGTAATGAGGTGGATGGACCTAGAGTCCGTCATACAGAATGAAGTAAGTCAGAAAGAGAAAAACAAGTACTGTATGCTAATACATATATATGGAATCTAAAAAAAAAAAAAAAAGGTTATGAAGAACCTAGGGGCAGAACAGGAATAATGATGCAGACGTAGAGAATGGACTTGAGGACACAGGGAGGGGGAAGGGTAAGCTGGGACGAAGTGAGAGAGTGGCATGGACTAATATCTACACTACAAAATGTAAAATAGATAGCTAGTGGGAAGCAGCCACATAGCACAGGGAGATCAGCTCAGTGCTTTGTGACCACTTAGAGGGGTGGGATACAGAGGGTGGGAGGGAGACACAAGAGGGAGGTAATATGGGGATATATGTATATGTATAGCTGACTCACTTTGTTATAAAGCAGAAACTAACACGCCATTGTAAAGCAATTATACTCCAATAATGATGTTTAAAAAAAAAAAAAGTATTGGAAATGGCTCTACAGAGGCAGGAGGATGCTTCAAGGTAGACTGAAGCACACCTACAAAAAGACTAGAGGAATAGGGGATCAACACATATGGGAGGCAAAGTAGAACAGGCTTATCTCTGCACTAACTTCTAGACTAGGTCTTTCCACTTTTAACATCAAAGTAATACAAATTAAGAGCTAAAAGAGCTTTTAAGAGCTAAAAGCTAACCTTTTAAGAGCTAAAAGAGCTTTCTTTGAAATATTAAGAGCATTTTAATTGTTCAGAGATGGTATGCAAATCTGTGTCCAATAAATAAAGGAGTTTATGAGAATGATACTGAAGAAAATGTTCCTTTTAGGAACAAGTCTAGAAAAACAAGTAAGAAGGGAGGAGAAATTATTTCAGGCAAAATTAGAAAAATGAGCCTCCTATTGTTCCACAATACTTGATACGGGATTAAATGTTCTCTTATCAGGTTCTGATAACAAATTTATCTAATGATTCTATGATTTTTCTTATTTTGGAAATAAGCCATATATGTAAATATTTGTTGCTTTTGTTAATATGGGCTTTGAATAAATCAATTTATGTGGAATGATAATTTTACTAAATTTGATTTCCATACCCCTGGGAAACATAAAATTCAAGTACTCAGATTCAGATGAGAATTACAGTTTATTTTACTTCTCATCTGTTATTCATCACTTAATGCTCTGTGGACATGCCTCATCACTTTTATAGCATGCCGTTACCATGGAAGCAGTCACAGCATTTTTCCCAGCATCATGTCATCTGTATTATTTGCCTCCCACAGGATTTTAACAAGGGCTCAGTAATTATTTGGGGGTTAACATGAATGAATGAATTATAAATAAAAATCAATTTTATAGAAACCAAGCACAAAATGTATTTATATAATATTACTCTGCTCTCATATTTCTGATGACGCTTGATAATAAATAACAGGGTTATGAAGACAGTAGCACATAACTAAAGCATGCTAAATTAACAGCTGTTTTGAGTGTGTCCAGCTGTCCCATTCCACCTTTGGGAAAAGGCAGTAAACTAAATGACATAGCCTGACAGTTGTCCCTCAGCAAATTGGGTGATTACTAACCAAATCAAATTGATTACATCAGGGCAGTTCTCACCGTCATTCTTTTTTTATTTCACAGATTGTTTATCTATCTACCTACCTATTCACCTATCTGTTTAGTTTGTTTGAGGCCTCTACTCAAACCTTTATGTTTCATATTTTTATAGCTTTCAGATGTAAATTAAATGTGAGCTGGAATCTGTAGTCCTTCTCCTTTAACATATATTCAAATGTAAATAGCTTCACTGATATTTATGTCAAATAAGACAAATTTATGGTGCTGCCCTCTGAACCAAAAAATGTAAAGGTGACAAGGACTCCCTCTTGATAGACAGCATCACCTTCATTTACCATGAAGGTATTGCATTGCATTATCTGATTATCACTTTACCAAAGTTCCACTGCATGCAGAGGCAAAGAATTTAAATTTGCTGTCTAAAATCTGCCATGAAAATTGGAATGACTGCTCATTTCCATTCTTGATTCCTGTGCCCAGCGCATCTGGATAAGACCAGAGCAAATTCCATAGTTTTCAACATAACCAGAAAACGGAGAGCACTTCCAAGGGAATGGAACTCTCTTCACTGACTGGGATTACCCATGTCCAGATGACAAGTGGCTAAACCACGGCTATACCCCAATATTGTCCTCTTGAGTGTAAGGCTGTCTCTCGGATTAGATTTTAGGCTCCTTGAATGTGAAGAAGGGGAGAGAAAGGAAGGTAATGTGTGTTTGGCAAAACGTTCAATTAATTCTTTTAAATGAATCTTTACTTCCCAATCAATGGGCAAGAGACTACGATTCCACTGAAGTAGAACTAATACCCTCCCTTCTCTTCCTTCCTTCCCTCCTTATTTCCTTCTGTTAGACATTCATTAGACATTTAATATATTAATTAGACCTTAATAAATAAATTAATTAGACATGAATTAGACATTTAATATATATAAGGTATATACTAAGTGCTGTGATAAATGCAAGTAATACAAAGGTTAATATGACACAGTCTCAATTCCTAAGGGATTCACAATCTTCTGGAAGAAACATCTATAAACAAAAATTAACAAAGTGAATAAACCAGAGGCATCTATAATCTATAATCAAAGTAGTTAAACTGTGCTCATATATTTATATTTGTGTGGTACTTTATACTTTACAAAAGGTTTTCAAACACTTCAAAGCACAGTCCTATGTGGATAGCGTTAGAATTTTAAAAATTTACAAAAATGAAACTATGCAAAGTAAAACTTACCTTTCTTCCTCTACCTATAAAAAGAAAAGAATAAATATGTTATTTTATTCAGATATAGTTACTGAGAATCTCCTAAATATTTATTTCAATAATTATTTTTAGAGTCAGAATTTAACTTAAACAGCTTTCCCTGTCACCAGTAGATATAATTCAAAAGTTGTTTTGGATCAATATGTTCGTAGGAGGCAAAATAATACATCCCTTTGGAAAATTCTGACGTTATGTGATTATTCTTAACATCCTTTATATAGTATTTAAAATTCATTAAATTATAACATTGACCATTAAAATTATAACTAATTATCTTCAATCAGTATGCTCTGTTTTTTATACTTTTTTGAGTAGGCTATTCATTCACATGGTTAAAAAAAACAAACCCAAAATATATTAATAAAGGTATACAATTATACAGTGAAAAGTCTTCTTGTCCCCTTTCCTCTAATTCCCACATTTCACTTCTCACAGGAGGTCACTATTATTAATTTTTCTATTATTACTCTTCCTAACCAAGAACATAATAGAACATTACATTTATTAAAGTCATCATTTGAGTTAGTAGTGTTTTAAAGTTTTCTTCAGATAGGTCTTGCAAATTTTGTATGAAGTTTATCCTTAGCCACTTTATCCTATATATTGCTATTATAAATAAGACAGTTTTATTCCTATTATTTATTCTATGAGGTAATTGTATATAGTATATCTATTAATTTGTTAATTTTATACTGCACTATTTTACTAAATTGTTTTGTAGTATTTTTTTACTCTATTCCCTCAGGTTTTGTAAGTACACAATTGTAACAAAACACTGTTACTATAAAGATGAATCATTGGACCAATTCTGAGTTGGCCCTTAGCATTAAAGGTAATGCTTCTATTATTAAATATAATAAAGCTTCTAAGCTGAGATGTAAATATTTTATGTTAATGAAATGCCATTTATTACTAAGTTACTAAGTATCTATATCAAGAATATTTATTTGCCTTTGCCAAATGTCTTCAATTATGGAGAAAAGCATGTGATTTTTTTTTAATAGATCTGCTAAGATAATTATTTTTAATTAATTATTTTTATTAATAGCTTTCCTAATATTGAATTATTCTTTTACTTAAGGAATAATCTCTACTTTTTCATGGCTAATTATCCTTTTAATGTGCTAACAGATTTAATATTTTATTTATGTTTTTTAATAAATTTAAAAATATTAAGTAAATTTATATGATTATAGTTTTCTTTTTTGTGCAATTTTGCCACATTTGGCTATCAAGGATGTACTTCATTCATAACAAGTCATTAGAAGTATGCCTTCTCTTTGCATGTTCTAGAAGAGCTTAAACAGCATTAAAATAATCTGTTTTGTAATGGTTTAGCACAATTGTGAAATCATCTGCTACATTTTGTAGGTCTATCTGCTTTACAAATTTTTCTATTTCTTCTAGGGAAATCTGTGTGCTCACTTTTTCTCCTTTTACCAGGGCTAGTTTTAGCAAATTATATTTTCCTAGAAAGGTATCCATTTCATATAGGTTTTCAAATTTATCAGCATAAAGTTGTGCAGAGAAACCTTTTATTATTCTTTTATGTTCTCTGTTTTCATTTGGTCATTTCCCCATTACCATTTCTTATTTTATGGTTAATTTATTTTGTTGATTTCCTGTAGTACTGTCTTTTGAATTTACATATTTCTACTGTGTTTCAGTTTTCTCACTTTTCAACTCATTTTTTCCTTATGAATTTCTTCTGCTTATTTTCAGCTTATTTTGTTGTTCTTTTTCTAATTTTTTGAGATGGATGCTAAATGCACATAATTTTATTCTTTCTTTTTCAATTTTTTAAGAATATAGCTGTAGATTTTTCATTATATTTTAAAAAAATGTTTCATAATGTTTTCAAGAACATTTGTATTGTTTGGTATGTTAGTCTTTCTGATGTTTGAGAAGATTCATATATTGGCTCTACTATTTAACATTATTCTTTTATATTACTCATATCTTTATTTAGACAGTTTCTGTTAGCTCTATTAAAATGAGCAGTGATAAAAATTACAGTGCTTCCTATTTGTTCTCTGACCCCCACACTTTCTTCCAGCACGCAATTTAAGACAGAAAATGCCCTAGTATTTATCTCTGTGGTGTTAAATGTGCTACTATACTTCTTCTATATGATTTGTCAGCTTTGAATGATATTCTTTGACTTCTGCCTCTTAAAGGTGAGGAATTAGCAAACTCAACTCTACTTTGCCCCTTTTTGTCTTCTCTCATTATTTATTATTAGTTGTATTATTTCTATATTGTCAGATTCAGTAACATTTACATTCCCATCGTCACCCTAAACTGCACTTTTGTTTTAGTCTCCTTCTAGAGTTAAATATATCAATGCTCATGCCAGTTCTTTGACAATTTCACCAATTAACTCTTGGTTGTCTTGGGTTTGTCCCATAGTTAGTTTCCCTAAGAAATTTATGGAAAGATTCCCAGAGTTCCTGTGTGTTTTACTGTTTTTTCCATAACTTTTATACTTGAAGGAGAGAATGGATTTATCTTTAAACTTTGGTTCCACATATTGTTTTCCTTGAGAAACATGTAGATATTGTTCCACTTTCTTCTGGTATTGAATATTATTACTATGGAGAAAACTGTGACTAATCTGAATAGTTTTTCATTTTAGAATTTATCCATTCTTTTTCACTGATTTTCCAAAAGACTCTTTTTCTTTAAAGTTTAATAACTTTACTAAGATATGTCTCTGTGCTGACTCTTCTGGGTCAATTTTTTTAGCCACTTGGTTTCCTTTCTCAATATCAAAAATGAAAGTTTAATTTTACTCCAGAAAAGTTTTATTGGATTATGTCATTATTTGTTCTGCTCTATTGCATTTATTTTTTCTTTGGGATTCTTCTTTAGGGCTATCCTTTACATATCTTCTATATTATTTTCTTTCAAATCCTTTTCCCTATTTTTTATTTTTACTTTTCTCATTTCTATTTTCTACATCCCTTATTGTATTTTCTGCAGTATCAATTCTCCTTGTGCACCTTCCTATTTCATCTTCATTTCCCTATGATGATTTGGTTATCCTTCTACTTATTTACTCATTATTTCTTCTTTTTGTATTTCTAATTTATGACGTTCTTTCTTTCAATTACTTCATTAAGTTTTATTTAGTTTATGGTTACATGGTTGGTCAGAATTTTTATCTGTTCTGTGATAGTATATTTACTAGTGTGTTCTTTATCTCATAAATTTCGTTAAACTGTCCTACATTTTTCCTTATAGTATCTTTGTATCAATGCTGTTGTCATCTCTTTTTTTTTCATTATTCATCTTGGAATAAATTGGGCTTCCGTAAACCACCTATTTGTAGGAAGTTGTGTATTTTGCTCTGTTTTTTGATATTTGCCACCATTGTCCCAACATACTACTTGCTTATTCCCACAGGTTTAATTTTGCTTTACTCCTGGGGATTCTGTGCAGATTGTATCTACTTCAGGTAGCCCTTTGGTGTCTTGTTTTTAATTCTTCCCATTATATCTTCCGTATTACCTGGCTAGAAATTAAGTTTGGGTATTTATTCCAGGCAGATTGTCACTGTTGAAAGATACCCAAGAGGATAATTGGTAAATTACTGTGTAATGTTTCCATGAAAATACTTTTGAATACTTCATCATATTTGTTGTTATTTGCAGTGAAATTTTGGGGAAAAAATAAAGCCTTGGCACTGTCTTGACAAGGATGCATGCAAGTCTCCATTCATGACTGCTAAAACAAATAACCTAAAAGTTTAATATTAATCTTACCTGGTTCACTAAAACACATAAATATGAACTTGTTTCTCTTATATGGAAGTTTTTCTAACATGTTACTCAAATACACAGGTTATGTTAAACACAGACACTTTTCTCCAAAAAAGAAGTTTTAAAAACCAGTAATTTATATCATTGTTTTCTCAAGGAAATCCATTTCATTCTCGTCTTTCTTAGCCAACATTAAAAGCATTCTGCATTTCTGAGCCACTGTAATAGAGGGTGCTGTGGCAATAAATTACATTAGAAATTATTATTCCATTACCAAGGTCAAAGCTGGCACCAGGGAAGAGAAATGTGTTTCTAGATCTCCTCTTAGATATTAATGGACTTCACAGAAAAGCAACAAATATCTTGGAGGCGCCCAGCATGGATAGGGTAACAAATGACCATCTTAAGTACTACAAGGAATTCTCAAATTAGACATAACCACTTAAAATGCAGCCAAAAAAATTCCCTGGTTTTTAAGAAGACAAGAAATAACTTTATTTTCATTACTGTTAGATAAAGTGAGTGAGAGAAATTATTAACCCCAAAGACCACTGAATAGTGGCTTGATTGTTTTCTTGGGTTGCTGAGTTCTGAGAGCAAAAAACACTGTTACTATAAAGATGAATCATTGGACCAGTTCTGAGTTGGCCCTAAGTATTCTTACCAAAATTGGTATTGCTACTTCCAGTTGTATGTGGACAGACAGGACAGCACTCCCCAGGGGGAGTTACGGGGTCAGCACATTCAAGCACATCCTGGCACTGTATCTTGTCACAAAGAATGGCGCCATTGTCACAGACACAGATCTGGCAAGGGGCAGGTTTCCAAATGTCCCTGTTTAAGTACATCTGACCATTCTGAGTGCAGGCTATTTCTTCACCATATCCTTCTAAAATAAGAAGAAAAAAAGGAGGTTAGTAATCTTCTGAAATTTTGAAATCTGGGAAATATTTAAGAAGGTGAGTCATCTTGTGGGTTCTAAAAAACTCTGGGCTAAGCAATAACTTCCTAAGGAGGCAAAACACAGATGAACTTACTTCATTAGTATTTAAAGACAAAGCATGTAATTCACAATTAAATTATTATGATACTTATATTCTAGCATGATGGGGGGAAAAGTGATCCAAAGTTAAGTATACTAAGTCAGAGAGGCTTCCCAAAGTCATTTTTGAAGATACAAATAACCAAACGTGGTAAGATCATGTCAGAAGGATCAAAATAAACCATTTGAAAAGCAGGAAAAGAACAGTTCCAAAGAGAATACAAAATTTCAGTGTCTGGTGAACCCTATGTGACTTTAAACTGACCAGAAATTTTCCATTAGTAAATCCCACAACAACAGAAGACAATATATATTCTCATACCATGAGGAAAAACTTAAATTCATTTTAAACATTAAGGTAAAAAAGAATAATGGTGACCCATTTCATGGAATAGATTTCCACTAAACATCCGAAACTAAAGGTGCTTCCTAAACTGTAGTGGAAATGCAAAGCTTATACAGGTAATGCATTCATTATCTTTGCATCAAAATTAATTAAGGAAAAAAAATTAATTAAGGAAAGTCACAACCAAAACAGTATGGTAAGCTATAACCTAATATCTGCCAAATACTTTTCTTATATCTAGATAAAAATTTAATGCAGATTTGGAAAACATACACACAATTATACACATCGTAGTTCTCTTATACATTTACTATAAAATAAACACATATATTACACCTTTAACTTTGTGATTCTTAAGAAACAAAACTATAGTATTTTAAAACATAATGTGGATCATATAATCCTTGCTTAATTCCTTCAGGAGCTTTCCAACTACTTCAATTCAAAGCTCCTTTTTCAAGCCCAAAGGCCCTCCCTCCCAGTCCTTGTACAACTTGACCCCTTTGCCTAGCACTACCTTTCCACCCCTCAACTCAGACTCTGATAGCTCACTATCATGGTTTCCTTAATTGTCACCTGCCCCCCACAATTCTTCTCTGACTACCCTATAAAAGTAGACTTCCTTCACCGAATTGAAATGCTTCACAGAACTCCTTAAAGAACCCATTCACCCATCCATCCAGTGATTCATTCATTTTGTATTATATGCAAGGTAATTAAATATTTACTAAAATGGAATGGCTAGGCAAAAATCACTGCCTTCATAAGATTTATCACAATTAGTATTCATTTTTTTTCCTTGTTTATGTTCTTATTTCCACCACTAGACAGTAAATTTTATGAAGGTAAGAACTAGTGTGTCTTGTTCGTCACGGTATTTCTAAACCTTGACATCATACCTTGCATAGAGCCAACATCCAACAAATACTTGTTCAATGGGTGGATATGAATGAATGAATGAATCTAAATTATGGTTCACTAATTTAACTGCACCAGCACTAACTTTGCACTTTACAAAAATAAAACTAAAAATTTAAAAATGCATTTACAATTAGTTTTTGAAATATATTTAGTTATATTTATATATTTATCACAATAAATATAGTCAAATGCTAATATAGAACTACGGATGAAAATGATTTCAGTTTAAAGACATTAGTCCAAATATCCATCTTCTTAACTTCAGAAAGTTTTTCTTGGATAGCATTCTTCTCACTGCTCTATGGAATACTTTGCCTCACATATTTAGTCTTTCATCACATATTTGGTAAATGGAAGATTGTTTTCAGAGCATGACACCACATCCTGGCTTCTGTGTTATTCATAAGAAGAGCACGAAGTTTCTAATCTGTTTCATTTTCATCAAAAGATATTTATCACATAATATATAGCTACTCAATAAAACAATATTGGCTCTGTCTATCCAGCGTTACTATAGGCATTTTAAACTAAGGAGAAAATAAGTATCCTGCTTTAATATGCTTTCATGCAGAACTATTTTGGAAAACATAAGAAATTTGTACATCAAATAAGCAGTGTTACTTTTAGAAGAAAAATCACTTTGAAACAATGTAGTTCCATGGTGAATGTTTTCACAAAACACAACCTATATAGAAATGGACTTACACCCATAGTCCATCGAACTACTCCATTAAGTAAAAAAAGAATAACTTTGTTCATTAAATTTTTTGATTGAGAAAGAAATATCCAATCACAAGCACTGAATACCATTGACTGAAAATGAGATACACCACAAGTTCTGTTAGCTTGCTTCTCCCTTCCCCCACCCTGGGAGGTAAAAGTGTTCACACGTATCTACTGAGGGTTAAGTGGGTATGTGCCTAGGACTGCATGTGCAAAATATTTGAAGTATATTTATTCCGTTCTCAAAAATATATACTATCATTGTGAAGTAGATCTCAATTTCACTGATGAAACAATTATATATGGGGAAGTAGTGAATGTGAAAAACAAAAAACGAGATGACATACAATGATGTTGTTGATTAAACATCATTAAAATATGTGAGAGACTCTTCAGGGGTGAGTTATCCTGTTCTCTGTGGCTCATTCATGGTTGGAATAAAAAGACACATTCTCTCAGTCTGTGTTAACTCACAGAAGGTCAGTTTCTTCCTGAAAGTTTAAGACAGCATGACCTCAATCCAACGGGCACTATATTACTTGCTTTAAATGACAGTGTTAAAAGTTAGTTTTATACTCTGAGTCATCACTGGTCCTTTTCTCCCTGAGAATTTATAATTAAATTTAATATGATGTGGAAAGTTAGTTGGAGTGCTTTTAAATGGCAAGGAGATGAAAAACCACATTCGCTGCTAAAACCTGCCCTCTCTTCCCCGGCACAGAATCCATGCACATCACAGAGGGCACAAAAACTCAGTGAACTCTGATTTTTCGTGTCTGAATGAAAGACATGTACAAAGAAACACTGGGTAGAAAATACAGGGTGTCTTGCAGTTCTCAAGTTTGTACGTGGTAGTTGTGTACCTTATGATTAGGTTGCCCCTTCTGTTTTCTACAAAGATGTTTCTTTAAATGAAAAAGAAAAGTAAAATAGGAAGCAAAATTGCAGCCAATTTACAGTAAAGTAGTCATGACATAATTATTTTATGAATGACAATATTATTAAAAAATAACTAAGTAAGAATTCTCATATGACATTCTGAGAGGGTCAATACCACCCTCCTGATTCCTCTATAGAAATCATAAAATAATGCAAGCTGACATTAACCTTAATTGAAGGTCCAGAAGTTTAAAAATTATTTCTTATAAAATCTGAAAAAGAATTCCAAAATCAAAATACTTTGAAACTTGTATTTTTTCTATGTATGTTTCTTTAATTTTCCTAAAATTGAGGAAGCCTATAGATATCTGATTGTATTGCCATTATTTTGTAATCTTCCATGGTGTTGTAACTTCCAAAAATTTTATCTTCCAAGCTACATGATTCTTTCACCCTTATCAAATGTTCCAACAAATTAAACCAATCCATTGCAAAGTCATTACCACAAACATCTTGGCACTAATCTCTTAGAGAAAAGAGATGTATTTTATCTGACCATGTTTTGTTTGAGAGTAACTCAATGTCCTGTGTTTCTCATATATCCTCAGAGATTTGTCTTCTCACAAAGATTAGGTGCTTTTAAATTTATTTGTAAGAATTCAGTTCTTAATCACTAGATGGCAGAACAAATCCACCATCTTATTATAATAGATAATTAGAAACTCAGACATCAGAACTGCTGCTGCTTGACAACTATGGCCCACACCCTAGGGCTACATTCCTTCATATAATTATACTTGTGCAAAAAAGTCTGTATAGAAATGGCCTTATTGAAACCTTTGACTGTCCAAGAGAGATGTGATTCTATTTTTAATATTAAATTATTGGGGTCTACCTAAAAATTTTGAAAAAGATATGAAATAAACGCTCCTAAGCCCATGCTGGACATTCTGTAGACATTAACTAAAGATCTTCCTTGTAGAAATAATGTGCTCGCATATCACAGAAATTTTAAATCTCTTATTCAAACAAGTGTTTGTTCAGACCATTTTCTCTCACTGGACTGTGAGCTCCTTGGGAGCCAGACATGTGTTCATCTCAGTAACCTTCACATCCAATGTCATATAATTAGTCTTTGATAAACATATTTGCTGTGTGGGTGAATGAGTGAGTGAATGAAGGAAGAAAGGACTAGTTCATCAACGTGCTTATTAAAAAGATAGCACATGAAGCTCTCATTCCTCCTTCCCTAAACTTCCCAAAGAGGATGTGCACTGAGGACCCCTATTTTGAATGATAGGGAAATGGGTCACTTGATTGTTCTTGTTAAGTATGCCCCTGACATCTAGACTTCTGTGTGGCCAGAAAGGAAGAAAACTGTGTCCGTCATAGCCGCTCACATTTTGAAAAAATTTTCAAAAAGCTATAGCAGCCCTTCAGCCTTCCTGGCCCAGTTGGTCTAGGTCCCTTTGCTGGTTATGAAGGTCTGGGTTAACATAATTTAAAGTTTCTCTAATTGTAAAAGTTTTTGAAGGGTTAGAATCACGGCACAGTCAGCTGGTGTCCTCATGAAGTGGGCAGAGAACGCTTTATGGGACAAGAGAAGCAGCAGCAGAGCAGCTCCACTGGTCCCTCTGGACCAGAGCACAGATGCTGCCTTTACCAATGCACAGAACAGCCCCAGCTGCTGGACTCAGTTCCAGAGAATGTTCCAAGGAAATCCCTCCCTTCCTTCTGCGCTCAGGCACTGTTTATCCACACAACGGAGAGATGATGAAGGGCATTCAGCTCTTCCTTTAGAGCCTTCTGACTCAATGCCAACAATTCCACATTGATCATTTCTTTTTCCTTATCTGATCCCCAACATTTAAAAAATAAGATACATATGAAGCCACCAGGGATAGCTGAGGGGGATCTGTTACATACTTTGACAAAATTTTTCCACTGCAGCCTCAAGGTCTGTGAGAGAGAGGGTGGGTGAGTATGGAGCAGGCCTGTGAAGCTTTGCATCTTTTGTTTCTTCAATCCACTTACACACTTTCACTTTCCAATGAGCCCTCTGAATTTAAATCCCTTTTTAGGATGGTTACTCAAACTAGTACTTTTTTTGTGCCCTTCTCTATTTTTTTGTACCAATTGAACAAAAGTAGCCATTTGATGATTATTTGAGCTGAGTTAAATTTCTGTTCCACTAGGACAATCATATTTAATATTCTAAAGCAATATAATAACAATTAATCTTGAAAGCTTATCTTGAAATCTGAGAAAGTAAAAAGAAGACAATGTATACATAGTATGTCAGTGAAACATACAAATAATGAGATTAGACAAACTGTACAAAGGTAGTTAGTTTCTTCAATACAGTCATGAAATGTTTCTCAATCTCATACGCAAAGGCTTTCCAGTTAACTAGTAAAACTGCCGTTTTTCCTTTACTTAAAATGGAAAAAATAAAAAGGAAAATCTTTTATATTAGGTATTACTTAAGTTTCTTTCCATGTATCATTGGGAAATCCAAATGATTGTGGCCAAAATGTGAAACTAAAATTACACACAGTGCACATGCAATGCTCATCTACAGTTTTGTCTGGAAAACCAACTTTCAGTCTGCTAATGCATTTGACATAGTTTTTTTTCTCCAACCGAAGGCTCAAACTATTGACTAGCTGTAAAAACACCACACAGAGAATTGAGCCTGCCTTATATTGAAAACACTAGAAATTTTAGTAGTAATATCTATAGCAAACCCTAGTTCTATTCTCAAATATTGATCCTAAATGAATAATTAAGTACAATTTGTGCTATGCCAAATGTATGAAATGCCTGCCTAAATGCATGAAAGGTTTCGAACTGTTTTGAATGAAGTCTGTCTGCTTAATCTCTCTCCAGCAATGACATTGCTTGAAATAAAGAAGAGAACCAAAAATCTGCCTAGCTATTTCTCTCTTCAAATGGGTAGTATCATGACTTTTATGTAGTCTGGAGATAAATTAAGTAACAAATTCCGAGCAACATGTAGTACCCACATTTCAGATTTCCTTCATCTCCTTCAAGTCTTAGCTCAAATGTCACCTTCTCCATGAAGCCTACTCTGACCGCCTTACAAAAAATTGTCACCCTCCATCTACCAATTCCTGCTCTTTTTTCTTTTAATGTGGTATTTAGCACTTTTGAACCTCCTATATTATTGTATTTGTGTCTATTTTGTGTCTCTTCATGATAGATTTATAGCTTTATAAGGACAGATACAACTTGTTCTGGCTTGTCCATTGATATATCCTGATATTCTAGAATAGTAGTCAGGATCATAGTAGATGCTCATTAAAAATTTGTTGAATTTGTTAATTGAATTGAATATTAGTTGTTTGTGTTAGCAGCTTTAGATGGTGGAGTTGTTTTGTAATTATAGAGTTATTATGTAACTAAAAAGAGTTATTGTTATATTATAAGAGAATATTTACAGAACTAAACTAGGGATATTTCATTATCCTATGTTTGGACAAGAAAAATACAAAAAATGGAATCCAAGATTTTGACCTGTAAAGCCAAAAGCCACGATTTTGACCTGTATTTAAAGTAAATAACTGTAAATACAGTTATTTAGAATAACTGTAAAGTTATTAAGGGTAATAACTTCTCAGTGCTTCTGAGAAGTTATTACCCTTAATAAGTAAATGAATGGAGATCAAATTAAAACACCCTTATGTAGAGGAAAAGAAGATTATCTATAAAGGAAAGGAACACACATTATTTTCTTAAAACATTTCTTTCTTAAAACATGTTTTAAGAAAGAAGATTTAGAGTTTTCAAAAGACTTTTCATTATTTGTTCAATCCCAGATAGCTATGGAACATTTTTTTTGTGCTAACACATTGGGTTATCTGGTGTTGAGATCAGAGAAGAATGTAGAACATTTGCTAAGCTGTAGAGGGTAAGATTTAGGTTGAACAAGAAGACATTAACTAGGTTGTTTACTTTAGTAAAGGATATGTGCCTCAGTTTCTCTACTCATTAATGTATAGGAAAAGATGAACTATGAGCCTTCACTTTTGGGTGGGATGAAATATACTAGGAGATGACAAATAAAGTTGCCTTAAATTGCTGCTGAAAGTTAATCCAAATAAATTAGTCAATCTGGAAAAAGGAATGGAGGCATTATTTAATCCATTTAACCAGTATTTATTTATCCAGAAAGTTTTAGTGAATACTTGTCTAGTACAAGAACACAGTTTAGGTGGTGGAATGAGACATTTGGAGTCCAGCTTCCTTGCCAAAAACAATCAAAATATACAGAAGTTGCAAAAGGTAATGCAACTTTCTTATAGGAGAAAAAATAAGTTTGTACACATGTATATTTCAAGAATTCATTTTGGAAAATCTGCATACAGGTTGAAATTTTTATAAACTTAATTCTATTTTCTCATTAACCTACATGAGTCCCAGCCCCTTTTGAATTATTGGTTCTTATCCTGGAAATCTTCCTCTGTGTTTTGAGAGGTTTTTGCCTAATGCTATTTATTTTAATTAACTAAAACTAAATTCTCAGGAACATCAACCTGAGGGCTTTCTAGAATCCCAAACAAAAACAATCTTCAATCATTTGGGGGAAAAAAAAAGTTATGTTTATAAAAGCAGGCTGCAAATAAGCTAGGAGTGAAAGGAATGCAGAATTCCAAAAGGCATTAATTGAAGAGTAGATTGGTCACATACTGACTGTCCTTCAATGTCCTCTTTGGTAAGAAAATGGACTTTGAACCCTAGGATAG
Source organism: Globicephala melas (assembly GCF_963455315.2). Lineage (NCBI taxonomy): Eukaryota > Metazoa > Chordata > Mammalia > Artiodactyla > Delphinidae > Globicephala > Globicephala melas. Next base: position 44,951,133 of record NC_083320.1, on the reverse strand, counting down.
TCTGAATGCAGTGAGAGAGCGGAAAGCCACAATTCACACCATCCCAGCAGCCCCCATGGTGCAGCTGCTCCACTGTGCGGTTTTTCAGGCTTCCTTGGATGTTTTAGTCTTCCAATAGCTTCGGCATTAAGAATAGTTTCAAATTATAAAGTAAATGCGCTTACTCTTGAAACAAACATCAAAGTAACATAACATATGCATTTTGATAATATAGTTTATTTACTTAACAAATATTTATTATCCATCTGTTACTTTGCCAAGCAAAGGTCAAGTTACGAATTCCTCCCCATCCTCAAGAAGCTCACAGAACAGTTAGGGAACCGTTCCAGCAATAGACTAGAAGGACACAGTTCTTTAAGTATAAAACTAGAGGCAAACCCAAGTTGTGGGAATATTTAAGAGAGGCACTTCACCGAGGCTAGAGGTCAGAGAAGTCAAAAGGGTTCTGTAATGTCTTTCCTTTAACAATTTTTTAGTTTTTTTTTTTAAGTGCTAAAACTAATATCCAAAATGATTTCTTCCAAAAATTCACTTCCAGGCGGTATAATATTATCACTCCTGGTTCATTGCTGGTAACAAGCAACGAACACTTTCTTTCTACCAACTAGCTGGGATGGATCTGAAGGAGCACAGGCACTTCCTCTCACTCATTACTTCCTGTTTTCATCTCTTTGGCATCTATTCTCTTGTCTGAGGGTAAAACAACAGCACACTTGTTTCTAAACCTCCTGATGCCTACATAGGTGGGTGTCTTAGAGGGGAGCAGGGATGTGGCTCTTCGGTGCTTGGAGCTGCCTGACAGTGCAGAAACCCGGGACAGTGGCACACAGCAACACGGGAGGAATCAGTTGCCACCGATGACTAAGTCTGGCAACACTGTGATGAGCTATAAATGCATTTTTCCAGGTCCAATTCTACAGCCATTTGGAAATTCAGCAAAGCCAAATTAAAATACCATTCCTCCAATTTAGATACAGAATTCTGGATTATGCTGCCTTGAAATTTTAGGAAGTCAAAAATTGTTGTATTGTGTAACATTTAGCTTGAAAGACAATGAGTTTCAACCATGGGTGCCAGTTTATAATTTAGAAAACAGTGAGAAATAAGGTATCAAATATCTGTGCTAGAGGTTCACTTATTTTATACTCAGCAAATCTATTCATATCCACTTTCATAGATTACATAAGCATTTATCAAGAGTCTGTGACCATATCCCATGCCAGAGAGATACAAAAGTAAAAGACATATAAGCTACTCCAGAAGAGCTTTTAGTTGAAACAATAAGAAGGAAGTTTATAAAATCATGCTTTTATAAACTTTTACTAAATATTTACTAAGGACTTTTATAAATATTTACTAAGGACTATCTAAATATAAATTATCTTCTATCCAGCTATTTCTCCAATGACCACAATTCGTCAAGGAAGCACATTGTTTATGTAAGACACTAGGTTCAAGGAATTATGGGTAAGAAATCTAAAGAGCTGAGATCACGATGAGGTGAAATTATCTGAGGAGGGGTGAACAGAAGTTGGGTCTAAAGTAGGTCTTGAAAAATGCAAGGTATTTGAGATGGTGGAGGTAAGGAAGACTCTGCCTGGGATGGGAGCAGGAACCACCTAAAAGAGGCATGGAGAGGAGGGCAAACATGTCATAACAGGAGGGAACGGTGCCGTATACGGAAAATTCTTGCTATGAATTCTTGCTATGAGTGACACTTCTTCCTCTAGGAAGGTTTTCATGACTTAACCCTTTCCCACATGTAATTTGGTCACTATCTTCTTTGTGCTCTGATCTCATCTTGTCCATACACCTGGCAAAATACCTGCAACAGTCTATTGTTTTTTTACATGTAAACTCTATCAGGCTGTACATTTCTTGAGGGTGAACACTCTTCATTTCTCTCTGTATTGTGAATGTAGAACAGTGCCTGACACATAGTACATGTCCAGTAAATGCTTATTGAATAAATGAATAAGTGAATAAATAGGAGAATGTATAAGTAGCTTTCAGGAATATTAATCTAACAACAGAATTTAAGGTGAATTGGAAGCAAATGAGACTAAAGGCCATTAGTTTAAAATGTTATACTGTAGTTAGGAGAAATAGTTTGTTCTGGGAATGAAGAGGGGTAAATCCACAAGACACCAGATAGAAAATATGTAGAATTTGATTAACTATGGATGGGATAAGGCATTGGAAAAATTAAAAAATAACTTTCGAGGTTCAGGATAGAATGGAGGAAGTAACATTTATTGGATACAGTTGTGGGTGGAATTGTGTCCCCCCAAAAGATATGTTGACCTTTTTTGGAAATAAGTCCTTAGAAGATGTAATTACTTAAGATGAGGTTGGACTAGAATAGGGTTGGTCCTTAATCCAATATGACTGGTATCCTTATAAGAAGAGGAGAAGAGAACACACAGAGAAACACAGGCACATGTGATAGAGGCAGAAATTAAAGTGCTGCAGCTACAAACCAGGGAAAATCAAGGACTGCAGGCAACCACCAGAACCTAGGAAGAGGCAAGGAAAGATTATCCCTTTACAGGTTTCTGAGAGATCATGGCCCTGCCAACACCTTGATTTTGGACTTGTAGCCTCCAGAACTGTGACACATTACATTTCTGTTTTATTAAGCCACCCAGCGTGCTATACAGCAGTCCTAGAAAACTAATAACAGATATCTGCAGGATAGGAGGATGGTCTGGACATTGAATGAAATTCAAGTTTTGGAAAGATAAATAAATTTGATTGGAAAAAATTGTAAACCCTATTTAAGGCATATTGGGATGAATACTAAGGAAGAACAATCCAGTATAAATATTAACAGCTACTATTTATTGCGTTGTAAGAGCTATGCTAAATTCCTATGTACATTTTATATTTAATCCTTAAACCACCCTGGTAGAGGCTTGGAGTCAATCAGGATCACAAAGTTAGAGAGCAGCAGAGCCAATATCTGAACAAACACGCATTCCTAATAACTATGTTCTAAGTTAGACAATTGGACTGCTACTTTAGAGAGTATTTAAAAGAAAGACAACTTTGAATACATAAGATTTACAATTCACACTCCAATTGTGGATTTTGAATGCGTGAGAGTAATAACCTGACAATCCACATGAAGGATGAAGAACAAGAGGAGTCTGGATTAACTTTAAAGAAAAATTTAAAAGAGTAAAGCATTCTTAGAAATACGAAAAGGGAGAGATCGGTTTTTTTTTTTTTAATGAATTTGTTTTCAGAGGGAAGCAAGTGAAACATACTAAGAATATGAACTCTATTCTTTCTTTCTATTCAGCTCCCAACTCTAAATGGTCAATATTTCATTTCCTGATGCTATGCCTGTATAGCCACCAAATGTTACCATCCTAATATCCTGTGAAATTTCCCCTAAGCTTTCCTGAGGCTTCACAGGATATTGATGGGGAAAACTAGCTCCATGACACAAATAAGCTTTCAGGCATTTTGATGAGTATGGATAGTAAATGACTGCATACCAACTGTTATTCAGTTCTTTTTTAGATTGGTTTATAGGGCACAGGAAATGAAATTTTCCCCCAGAAAACTCAGCTTACATTGTATAAATGTGATTCTCCTCATAGCAAACAATATACTTTATTCTATCTACTTTATTTAAACTAAAGAGGTGATGCTGATAAAGCCACTGGGGAAAAGTCAATGAAATTCAACATTAAAAAATATAATTTAAAAGGAAACCATCAAACACCTGCTTCTTAAATTACATCATATTCAGTTCTTCATTTCCTTTCATTTTTCTGAAGTCTGAACTAGACTTTACAAAAGTTAACTGTTTTCCTTTTTATAACATTTAATCTTCTGTTAAGAGCTCTGAAAATAGAAACTTTCTCCAAGAACCAATCTACAACTTCAATTTTTTCCTGTTTAATAATTATCAGTTCATCATAATCTATGTGACTGGCAATAATGATTAGAAATAAAAGTAAATAATGGAATAGATGTGATTGTACATTTTGTTTTATGTTAATAAAAGAGGGAATGTGATCTAATAAAAATGTAAACCTGACCCGTATGCATCCTAATTTAATGGAAACTAATTGGATGAATTGATATTCTTATGATGTTAATGGAACAGTAGTGATTAAGATTTATTTAATGGAACTTTTTGGCTAAATATCAAATACAAAGGCTGATGGGATTTATCATGAGCTCAGCCAGACTTTTCATGACTGGATCATATTATCAAATAAGATAATGAGATGACAAGGTGGGCTAGATACAAAAACAAACAAATAAACAAACAGAAAACCCTTACAGTATGTCTCCACCAATAGAAATCTCTCCAGAGTAGCAGAGGTTCAACTATAGGGGAATAAGGTCATTCTCAACATCTTAATTGCCAAACAGAATACATTTAGAGGCATTATTTCATGCCTATCTACATTTACCAATGACTTCTCTTAGAGTTAGGAATTCTAAGGCATAGACAAAATCATTCTCCATATCCACACAAAACTGTAAGTCCTGTATAGCAGAATTTATATATTCAACATTCTATCTCATCTCATAAAATAAGAGGCTTTTCATCTCTTATAGGCTCCCAGGTTTTGGAGTCCTTAAACTGTCCATGGAGTAAATGAAGAGTTTACCCGGAACAGGAATATGAAATATGCAGTGATAACCCTCTCTCAGCCATGACTTTGTGCTACTTTATGCCAGCCCATGTATGGTAGATTACAAAATCCACCATTTAGAGTGTTCTAAAGATGTCATAATTTTAAAAAATAATTCTTATATGGGAACTAGATTATACTTTAAATTATTGGGGACTAATTTAGTTCAACAATCATTCAGTTTGTCAACCTTAAGAGTGAAATAATTTAAAAATTAGTAAAGAAAAAAGCCAATGTGACAATCAGGTAGCAAAATGTATATTATCTAATAGTCAGTATATATGGATTGTTTACATGGCGGTATCTTGTGTGATGGAAAGAGACTATGGCAAATTTCCCTCAGTTATGAATATTAACACCAAATTAATAATTTCTATTTCAAGAATGTTGTTCATACTTAGGAACTATTTTATAATCAAAGAAGTATTTCTCTTCCTTGTAAAATTTTATTTCTTTCCACGTTGCTAAACAAGGATGGATTTCAAGAAAAGTGATATATTACATTCTGCAGAATATCTTAAGAGGAAAGAGGAAATCAGCTCTTCAGCAGTTATACTAAAATGTCAAAAAGTCCTAAAACTCAGGAAGAATAAGTTATATTTCTTAGTGAAGCATGTAAATAAAATAATGTAAATCAAATCTAATTTCCCCTATAGAGGTAGCATTGTAATTAAAATGCATTCCAAACCAAAGGCCTAACAATGGCAATGACAAAGATGACCATGCTTAGTAAAATGAAACATATACAACCCAGTGTGCTACATACGGGCCTTGAAAGGTCTTGGCAGAGTAAAGGTACGAACTGGAGTCTCCAAAGAAGTATCCACAGAAACACTCCAAGGAATGCTAAGGCCATGAGGAGAGGCAATATGGTCTTTATCCAGCCAACAAATATTGAGCACCTACTATGTGCCCTTTCTCTACCATGTACTAGAGCTGAACAAAGCAAAAAATGCCATCCTAATTCCAAATAGCTACAGCCCAATGAGGAAGACAGTCAGATAATCAAGCAATTAAAGTATGTAATGATAAGTATCTTGATAGAAATAAATACAGGATGCTAAGGGAGCACACACAAGCATTGTTTCAGGCATTTTGTAGTTGGGGGGGTTAGTCTTTCTGGTGGAAGCTGCGTGTCAGGTGCGAACTGAGAAATAGAATTTAACCAGTTGCTATATGTAACTCACTATGGTTGGAAGGAAGAGAGGGAACGAGAAGAGAAAGAAGAGGAAATAGAAATTGAACGGCAGTTTAAAGGGACAGGGATGGACGAAGTGGCACCCCTTTCTTGGCTCCACCTTCGGGGTAAGTAGTACTCTGCCAACTCAGTTCAAGACAACAAGGAATGAGAGGGCAAACTTGCAGCTCTAACTGATGAAACTTTCAGATGTAGTTTGACTCTTAATCCAGTCATTGGGAACCTCTACAAGGCAAAGTGGTACATGGGGAATGAAAATTGAGGAGCTGAGGAATGCTAAGCTTTTTGTTTTATTTTGCTTTTTTGACTTTGGCAGTAAATATTACTTATGTATTAATAACTTCTGGCAAATGACAACTTTTTTGATCCTCAAGGTTTTTCCTCTAAAAAGTAGGGTAATATACTACCCCTCACACAAGGATGTTTTGAGAACTAAACAGATGTGAAAGTGCTTTAAAAAATCAATATGTTATTCAAACACAACCATTATTATTATTTAGCACAGAGGTTCCCAGACTCCATTTACATGTATACCAAAAGCAAATTCATGTTCACTCCTCTCCCCCTCATGAGTACCTGTCAGAATCTGGCATAGTTACGAAGGAGAGAGAAGTCCTGCACTACATTATATTGGCAGAAATCCATTCATACAGGGCTATGATCACAGTGGAGGAATCCTGTTTCTCCCACAAAGCACTCCGAGGTCAAGTATTTAACAATCAGTCTTCTGGTCTGTCCACATAAACAACATCACAAAACAGAAGCACACTCAGATTTCAAAGAAGAGCAGTGATAAGACAAAGGGAGGAGGGGGAATGTGATTTCTGTAGGGCAAGAGGAATTTTTCTAGTTAGCATATGATACCAGACAAAGCTGTTATAGCAGTTAGTTGGACCTGTTAATGCCACAGAACCTGAGCTACCTGCCCACAGCAGTACTCCTCTGTTTAATGTAATCACAGCTAATTATGTGGCACTTTGACAAGAGGCTTTTTAAGTCGTCGCAGAATATTTTGTGATTTCAGCCAATATGACCCATACCTTGCCAGTTATGTTTTTTGTTTTGTTTTTTTGTTTTTTAATAAATTTATTTATTTATTTTTGGCTGTGTTGGGTCTTCGTTTCTGTGCGAGGGCTTTCTCCAGTTGCAGCGAGTGGGGGCCACTCTTCATCGCGGTGCGCAGGCCTCTCACTGTCGCGGCCTCTCATTGCGGAGCACAGGCTCCAGACGTTCAGGCTCAGCAGTTGTGGCTCACGGGCCCAGTTGCTCCGCAGCATGTGGGATCCTCCCAGACCAGGGCTCGAACCCGTGTCCCCTGTATTAGCAGGCGGATTCTCAACCACTGCGCCACCAGGGAAGCCCGCCAGTTACGTCTTTAAAAAGTAAGTGGTATTGAGCCTACAGGGTTGAGAGGCAAACCCCAGTATCATCTTTCAGAGCCATTTAAAGCTTCAGGTTACTTTTTTGTCCATAGTTTATAATATTTCAGTTCTTCCTTCAGTCAAAGATTTCACCCAAAATCAGTCCCATAAAAATTACATGGGTTTTGTGACTTTAAATGCTATGTATCCCTCAAATTGAAGGGTTTCTTTTAAATTTATTTTTAATTTCAGCCTTTATTTTAAGTTGGTACATCAGAATCTACTCAATTTTTTTTGTAATGCCAATTCCTAGACCCTACCTCTTGTGATTCTGATTCTGTTTTGCACCTGGAAATCTCTATTTTTTAAATGCTTCTCTGTATTTTGATACCAGATTTGGGAATATTACTACAGTCATCACAATAAGCACTTCCAATGATGTACTACTTTCTTTAAATGGAAGAAACAACAGGAAAACTATTGTTCCTTAGTGTAATCATGCCCATTTAGGGCCTTTCCTTCCTTATGTACAAGCTGTTAAAGAATATATTTTCTGCTCCTTCATTTTAACAACACAGATAAAAGCTAAATGCCATTCCCCTCCATAAATGATTTACCACAAAGAACTACCACAAATCTGAAATCTCACTCTATAATCATCTTTTTAAGGTATAAATGCCCTTAAAAATAAATTGATTTAATCATTATGACTCTTTGGTATTTTAGTAATAAATTTCCCTCCATTCCCCTCCATAAATGATTTACCACGAAGAACTACCACAAATCTGAAATCGCACTCTATAATCATCTTTTTAAGGTATAAATGCCCTCAAATATTAATTGATTTAATCATTATGACTCTTTGGTATTTTAGTAATAAACCTCCCTAGAAAAGTGTACAATTTAGATCAGTACAGTGAGACTCTGTTGTGAAGGTAAGAAGTTGCAAAGCTCCCTGAGAATCCATCTGTGCCTTTATGGTCCACTAGTGAGTTGTATCACTAGGTAGAATTCAGACCAGAAAAAGAAATCTCAAGGAAAACATTTCACAGGGAGAATTTAACAAGAGAAAACAATAACTACCTTATAGAAAACAGATGGCTGGCGTTAGTAAAGCTGGAAGGCTGTCAGCTGTGCCTTCGCCTATTTTCTGTGCTTTTATAAATTGGCAGGAAAAATCCCTCACATTTCACCAAAAAAGGCCCAGCTCATAAACAGTTTGCTAAAGAAATCTGAAAATCCATATTTTGAATATGAAAAATGTAAAATGATTGAAGAATATCTTTTTAGTTCCTTTTATTTTGAGAGGTAATTCTGAGACATTCCATAAATATTCAAGAATACATAGAGAAAAATGGTGTAGACAAAATAATAGTTTATATGACAAATATCATTTTTGTTTTCATTTTTTAAAACCCTCTTCTGTCTTTTACATTCAAAAACTACTAGGTGATGTTTATTTTCATAAATCACCTATTTAATCTCAAAATGGACAAAATTTGTGGTCTAGGAAATTATTTTCACGTTAGGAATCAAAGAGTGACTTAACTGTATTGTGTGCATTCATTCAAACTTAATTTATGCTAAGACTTAGGAAAAGACATTAGATTATAATTTAGCCATTTATTAAATACACATTTTATACAGTTAAATTATAGTATATAGTATACTGGGAGGTTTATAGTGATGTAAAATAAAGTTCATGCCCCCAGGGGGCATGAACATTTGAGTTGTTTTAAATTATGCCCTTGTAATGGTTCTGTCTATAGCAGTTATGAATTTTATGACCATAACTGACATTGAAGCAAAGAAATATGAAAGAAATGAGCAGTTAACTGAAGTAAGATTTATGTATTGTGATATTCTAGAGATCTTTTTTGGCCACAGAATTAAAATACTTTTCCTTCCTTAATTCCTTCAGTTCAATTCGACAAAAATGCATTTTCTATCTTCTCTGTGCCAGACACTTCCCTGGACACTGGTGATACAGTGATGGGCAACACATGCCTGAATACTTTTACTTCTGATCAGGCTCACCTGGCTTTGCATGATAATTTTCCTTCCTCTAGTAATTCATGGAAAGATGGCAGTATTTTGTAGGAAAAATCCATGTGTGTACTTTCGGATAATTTACTCCAAATCTTGTTAATCACAGAGATATCGTGAGAGGAGAGTCTATGAAAAAAATGTTTGCTTTTCACTTATAAGTGAAAAGAGATTAAATTTTGCTTGAGAATTTTAAAAAATTCATTTACTCACTTATTGAACAATTATTTATTGAGCACCTAATATGTGCTCAATTTCAAAAGGGTACCTCTATAAAAAGCTGATCATATTCAACCCTAAGTTTTGCTTTACTATCTCCTAGACTATACTCTCCACTGAGGCAGGGTGTCTGTTTTGTTCACATCTGTATTCTTGACATCTCTAGTAGGCGATGTCAGGCACAGTAGGTGTTCATTACAGCTGCATGGTTAACTAAAAGGGAAAGGGAGAAATCAAATCAGAGGAATGCTACCATATATAAATAGCCACTTTGGCTCTGAAAAGATTTCATACATATCTTTCATTTCTTCTAAAGGGATATGTCCACTTCATTTTATAGATGAAGGAGTATTTAGAGGATCAACCAGTCTACAATCTTACCTTTTGCACAGTAACTGTTAACTGTGAGTCCAGATTTAAAATCCCAAGTCACATCAAAAATCTCAGTAGATTTCTTTTTAATTCATTCAATGTATATATATTGAGTACCTGCTCTGTATTGGCACCATACCAGTGTTAGGAAGGTAAGTGTGGACAGAACATAAAAAGTCTTATCCTCAAAGAGCTTACGAACTAGTGGAGGGAAACAGAAAATAAGCAAATTAAATACATTATCATATGATCTCTCTAATAGTGACAAGTAAAGAAAACTGCAGCAAGGCAAAGACAAGGAGTGCTGGGAGAGAAGGGAATTGAATGGGAAGGGGAAACCAGGGTTAATTTTGAATAATCAGGGATGATCTCACAGATAAAGTAGAATGTAAGTAGAGATCTGAAGGAAATAATATAGTATTTTAAAATGACCATTCTTATTAGGAGAAATGTCATCTTTGAAAATTATAATCATGAACAGTGATTTCAAGTTCATTCTTGGTTATAGGAAATGACTTTGACAGTTAAGTATATTGTAAAGTTCATATAATGGGACACTTTTGTGACTTAACAGCAAATAAAATACAAAGCATTTTAAGAATTCTGTTTTGCCCTTAAATTGGTCATGCCATGTCAAAAATTTCATGAAAATATGACAATCATTCAGTGAGAAAATTAACTTTTGCTTAAAGAGTTCTCAGCTGGAAAAAAAAAAGTTTAATGAACTAGATTGTCTTAAGACACCAAAATAGATGGTTTTAGGACACTTCATTGGACAAAAGATTTAAGGGTCAAAGGTTGGGTTTGAGCTGCTGCTGGATACTGAAGGCAGCTTTAAGTACTATGCTTAGTTCACAGAGAAAGGTGTGTGTGTCACAAGCAGGGGGATTACTGTTGAGCAGAAACAATAAACAACTAGGCTTGGAGCTCACTAATAAGATGCTCAGCCTGTCTGGACCTGGGGGATAGAAAAATATATGATGATTCTTGATGCAATTTGGCTTCAGAAGAACACACTAATGATACCCTCTTTAGCCCCAAAAGGTGAAAATCTAGCAACGCTAATGAAGTGTGAATTTAAAAACCAAATTGTTGACAAGAATAAAAACTATGATTCAATTAGTTTTACAGTCTCTCCAAGAGAATTTCTTCATATATATGTAAAACTTTTTAACTAAATTTACCTCTTGTACTTGGCAAAACAAATTAGAGGGGAAAGGGAGAGACTGTATGTGTTAATCATATTTCTCATAATAATATTTGAATTTTGAACATAACATTTGAATTCTGAACAAAATACTTCTATGTAACATAATTGATAAAATAAAATATGAATACTAAATTTTGGGTTAATTCAGAAGATATTAGATTTTGATTATAAGGTATCTGTAATTCACTGACTGAGGTTCATATTTTGATTGTCTTGTATTAAAATGTCTGTTATTGGAAAGGTTAACTCACTGAATGTACGGACATGTAATTAAACATGCACATGGCAAGGTTCTTTGACCTCAAGAAGCCAGAAGAGCCACGTTTTACATCTATTTTTATGATATGTAGTCATGGCCTACTTTTTAGAGACATAAGTATAAGTTTCCTACCACATCAACATTCCAGAGTAACAGTATCATTTTGGTACAGACAACTTCAGAAAATCAGAGAGAATAAAATATCGCGTTTTAGGAAGAGTTACAATCTTGATTATATATTTTTTTAATTAAAAAAACCTTTTTGTTAATCAGATAAAATGAATTATGCATGTTTAAGGGTGTTGTGTAACTAACTTTTTAAGCCCTGGCTTCAAATATTAAGTAGAAACTAACCTAACTTTCTAATAATTTGACTGTTCTTTTATTTAAACCAAATACCGTGAATCATTTTTAAAGCATAATAGAATTAAAAAACAATGAGTGAAATTCAACTAACGAAAACGTAATATATAGCAATAAAACATGTATAATTTTTAACTACCTATCTAATTTATTGTCAGAACTCAATCAATACAGCAATTAAGTAATCACTGCCTGTGAGTGCCTGGCTATGAGCTTCAGAAGTAACAACCGGGGAGATACTTAAGCAATTACACAGAAATAAGGAGTTAAAGATGGGGTGTGCTTGGGGAGCATTCTAGAATTTGGTTTGCCTGATATTGAGTACTCTATATAGGGAATAAGTAGAAGAAATGCCAGAAAGTGTGAGTTGCGTCCAATCACAGAAATCCTGAACACCAACTAACAGTGTTGTATTTAACTTGGTTGATGATGATGTGACAGCACTGAAGTCTTTTCCTTCACTGAGCAGAAAAATGAAAGGAAGATTGAATCTCCTGAGATTGTAAACTGGGAGAATCATAGAGGAGAGAAAGTTGCCAGGCAGCAAACAGGTAGGTGGTCATTACTCTGGTCCTAGTATGTATTGGGGAGGGTTCAGCCTAAGGACAGAGGGAAAATAACAGAAAGAAGCTAGAGAGGCCATGTGAAGCCAGATAGATGTTGGTGACAGAGCCACAGGAGTTCAGAAGTTATGTTTCTTACATGGTAATGATTTTTTGGAGCAGTCTGTCCTGCCTTGAAAAGTGGAGCAACTAATTCTTCTTTTCGGTGTCTATTTCTGAACAAGAGACTGGGGAGATACATAGGAAATCACTGCCCTGTCCTCACAGACCTTACAGTCTAGTGAGGACACAGGCATGTAGAATTAATTGTTTCACCATCCTTGAAAGCTCTTCTTTCACTAATAAAAACAGAATCAAACACTGAAAATGATATGCTCATCAATGTTCTTCAGTATCAAGAAAGATTCCTAGATCTAACATTCTCTCCATGCTGCTCTGAGAGTTTTTAGTACCTCTATTCGTCCATTCTGTTCCATAAGCCACTCACTTAGAGCTTATTCACTCACCCGCCAGGAAGCCCTTACAGAGTTGATAGTAATTATAGCTTGAGCTTGAATATCATTCTATTAAAGTAGTTGACAATATAAACATAATAATCTCTCAGCAACTTGCTAGACTGTACTGGAGTGCATCATTTTCAAGAGTTTTGTATAAAGCAAATTCAAATTTGATGAACTACAGAGTAAACAAAACTACATAAAAACATCCTTTTGGAATTGGGGAGTTGCCAAACACCAAGAAATAAAGGGCAAATACCAGGAAAGTGAAGCAAATTATATAATAAATGGCAATGCAAAGTTTCATTTATTTCTCTTAAGCCTGTCCGAAAAGGAGATGGGGTAGATAATCAGTTTTAAGATTTACAAAATGAAATCCCCCTGGTCCCAATTATTCCATCATTAGTGAAAACACTAACTCCTACATGCCTTATTAACCACGTGAAATTAATACAATCTGAGAAATTACAAGAAGCATTAGTTTCAAAGTTTTGGAAAGTCATCTTGCCCTTAAGAACAGTAACCATATCTTCAGCTCCACAACCTAAGGTTTTCGGGAATATACATATAATGTATATAACAAATCTTTAAGTCATACTTTTTATTTTTGTTCTCCTATTTCTATTTTCCATTTCCACTTACATTTACAGCTGAAGTCAAATAATAAAGTACTAGCTTAATTAAAAAACCCATAACTTCTAATTCAAAGCAACCAAACAGCAAAAACAGAACCTATCACAGGTGGTCATAGATTTCTAGGGTATTATCTCAACCCCTTTAGCAACTTTTTTCTTCCCAAACCTGGATAATAACGTGTAATACATAACTTATGATGAAGATGTTTTCTGACAAAGTATTGCTACACAGGCAATTGGGTGTTCTGAACAGCAGCCCAAGTGTTTTCAATGCTCCATGAAGCTGCTGGGTACCTGATAAGAGAAACACTACCTGAGCTTGCAAATGAGGTACTACAATGATTTCTAACAAGTCCTAATCTTCTGTGTCATAAATATTGGTTACAAACAGTGAACTGAAAAACAGAAGGTAGTATTCCACTTGGCAGTTTCTTGTTCATGATAATCTGTAGGCTAAAGCGTTTCAACTGTTTCGGCTTCAAACAATTGCAAACACTATGGCCATACCTACACACTTAGGAAATTTCCAGATTAATGACAATGAACTGGTGATTCAGCATTTTGATGTTGATCTTTTTTGATTTTCTAAGAGTTATTAAAATAAAAGACAATTCAGTTTCAAAGAACTTTATGTAAATTGATAGCAGTCACAGTAATAGTAGCACTAGAAATAGCAATAGAAGCTTATATTTATTGAATACTCGATATGTGCTAAGTACTGTCCAAACTGTTTTATATTCTTGATCTCATTTAATCCTAAACATACTTTCATCCCCAGGAGGTAACAGACAGTAGCTCACAGTGATTAAACAATTTGCCCCAGGACAAAGATTCCCACACCTCAGAAGTGATAGGCCCTGGATTTGAAACCAGACAGTATTACTGCAGGTGTAAGCTTTTTCATGAAGAATGAGATCAGCAGAGAAACAAGATTTTATTAATCATACATTCTTTATCAATCACATTCATTCTCTGGATGGGCTGTAGTCAGGTGGGTGTTAGTATAAAATGATTGGCAGCATGAGAGCTGCTGAGATAGGGTTCCTGACTCAAGCTCTGGTTTCTCAGCACTGAAAGTCCAGAATCTTGATGGTTAACTTAAGCTGTATTCATCAAATTTATTTCTCTAAATGTTAATTTATGTGGCATAAGTTCATAAGAAATTAATTTATATATGATAAACCAACATACTGTTCTGCAGACCAGAAGTTTCCATTGAATTCACCAGCATCTTCTAATAGAGATATTACTATTATATATGTAAAAATATCGGGTAAAAACCCTACATCACATATATCCTTGTATGTGTGTATGTATTTACAAATACACACACATATATATACATATATATATAAAACATAGTTTTATATTGTGTATTGTGGTCGTAGATATTTCCTTTTTTACAAATGGTTATACACACTCATATTAGGCCACTAATTTTTTTATAAATACATATATACCTAATATACATGAACAAACATGGTAAAATCTTGTGGTTTTATATTTATATATACAGACAGACATGCATAAACACGGTAAAATCTTGTGTTTTTATATTTATATGTACAGACAGACATGCATAAACATGGTAAAATTTATGATGCTGACAATTATGCAATGACATGGGGAGAGGGAGGTGGTCAAATTGCTAAACCTGATTTATTTTATATACTTTTAAATTTTGTTTTTACTATTTTTATACTTAAACTTGATTTAAACCCACCTTTATTCAGGTAATTACAACCTTTTTGTTGTTGTTGTTCCTGCCATAAGTCCATTGTCTTGCCAAATATATCCAATTTAGTTCAATCAGTAAAACATGGCAAGCTACAAGCTTGCTTCATTTGCAGCTACTTATAACCTGGGCTTTATTTTTATTTTAATTGTTGATGGCTCAAACTTTTTATTTTCTTGTAATGTTCATCATTTTGAAAACAGAAGATAAATGTAAAATATGATGCTGAATTCATATTCTATATATTTAGCATACCAGAAATCTATATTCTACAATTAATAAATGTGTTCTTTATTCATTTCCCCTCTGAATAAAACTAACTGGACTGATCTCTGCATGCAAAAATACAAATATAGTGCTTTAAATATAGCAATAAGATATAGTTTATAGATCTTGAGTAAATCATTTATCATTGGCCATTTACACAAAATAACATGGTTCAAGATTTATAAAAATTGTCACAAAAAATAAAAGACATTAGAGATATCTTTTAAAGATTTAAAACTAGGCCATATAATACTGGTATCAAGGTCACACCAAAATCCAAACTCTGTGTTGGATTGTATTACTTTATGAAGTCATTTTTTTTTTTTTTTTGTGGTATGCGGGCCTCTCACTGTTGTGGTCTCTCCCGTTGCGGAGCACAGGCTCCGGACATGCAGGCTCAGCGGCCATGGCTCACGGGCCTAGCCGCTCCGTGGCATGTGGGATCTTCCCGGACCGGGGCACGAACCTGTGTCCCCTGCATCGACAGGCGGACTCTCAACCACTGTGCCACCAGCGAAGCCCTATGAAGTCATTTTATAGAAGTGGCAGGAAAACATTTCGTTCTGATCCTCACTGGAGAACCAAGGATTGGGGCAGACATCCAAATTTAGTGGGCAGGGTTCATTTTGCATATTAAGCAAATAGGGATACTTCTCACTCACATAGAGGAATATGCTTTCTTTCATTTTACTTAAAAAACATATATGTCATAGACAACCCTTTGTTTTCCCAATGTGCTAGTCATGGGTTCAAGAAGCATTTTCCTCTTTTCCTTACTACGTGAAAAACAACAGTGCATGTAAGGTGGAACCTGAACTGTTTCCTCAGTGTCCAAGAGAAAGTGAGGTGGAGGTGGGGATGGGTAGAGGGCTTATGGTAGACTGGAGGCAGTCCCCACCAAGATTTCAACCACCATTCAATGCCAGGTGATTGGTACATGAATAATGTGGGTCCACAGTTTCTCGGATAGGATAAATTTTTAAAAGAAACTAGAAATCAGTATTTGTATTTGACATCTCTCAATTTTTCAGTGTTAGTTTTGTAATTCAAATAGTTTTAAAAAACACTGTGTGGACCAAACAAAACATATATGCAGGCCCATTCAGCCTGTGAACTCCAGGTAGGGAATCTCTGGTTTAGAGTATATATTTAAGATATTGTATCCAGCCTTTACTTAGCTCTACCATTAAGGTATTCATTAATATGTCCTAATTTGCCTCTATTTTATATGATATCCCACACAAGGAAAGTTTCAGAAGAAATGCTATAAAAGCTAAGGTTATCCTACTTCCAAGCTGTCGTTGTTTCCAAAATATTTTAAAAATTCATTTATACATATACATACACACACACCCACACCCACACACACACACACACACATGTTTGTATACACACATATATTTCCTTGCTCTGTCAACTGAGAGGGTGTAAAAAGAATGACTTGTGGGCTTCCCTGGTGGCGCAGTGGTTGAGAGTCCGCCTGCCGATGCAGGGGACACGGGTTCGTGCCCTGGTCCGGGAAGATCCCACATGCCGCGGAGCGGCTGGGCCTATGAGCCATGGCCGCTGAGCCTGCGCGTCCGCAACGGGAGAGGCCACAACAGTGAGAGGCCCACGTACTGCATAAAAAAAAAAAAAGAAGAGGGGAAATTGGGTCTGGATATAGGGGAACCCTATGTACTAACTGCATAATTCTTCTGTAAATCTGAAACTTCTAAAATAAAAAATATATTTTAAAAAATGGCCAGAAGTTAAAGTATGCTGGAGTACAATTGTTTAGCATATTTATAATTATCTCGCTCTAGAAAGTGAGAATAAAAATAAGCATCAAAATTTTAAAAATAACTCATTTATACTAACAAAGAGGACTCACTTTAACATATGTACATAGTCCATAGAGTACCATACAGAACAAAGAACGAAACAAAAATTTCCCAGAACATGAAAACACAAAGAACACGCCCAAGGCCTCAAAGATGAACACAGCCTTCTGAGTCTCACTCTAGAGCTCTTTCCCGGGGAAGAAGTCGCCTTCGCCTTCTTTCCTTTATTCTGTCTTTAACAAATTAGAGTACCATTCTGAATACCAATACATTTTAAGCCTGGAGGCACATTTGTCACGTTATTATGAAACAACGATATGTTTATAGAACAGATAGATAAACACAGAGATACCACTGTGCTTCAACAAAGCTAACGATGAGGATACAGAAATTTTATGTATATATGCGTATGTGCACATATATACAAAAAGGAAGAGAGAGAATGGAGAAGTTTGTCTTTGCTCAAAATGCATAATGCTCTATTGTCAGAGCTTTAAATATCCGTACTCCTTTCCTTTTAGGATATTATCTTTACCCCTTCCCCTTGTTTTTATCATCTTATTTCTCATTGTAGAAGTTTAATGTATACTAGAAAAAACCGTTTCTGGCATCAAAAGACTCAGCTCTAGAAATTACTAGCAGGAAGACCTTGAGTAAGTTATTTATTTTTCTAAGCCTCAATTCTTCCAATTTAAAAAATGGGTTTAATAATTCTCACCTCAAATCAAATGAGATAATTTACATGAAAAAAAAGCATTGTAACCTGTTAAGTGCTACACAAATATTCCTTGTTAATTTATAAAGATTCAAATATTCTATTCTAAAATGTACTAAAAAATCATACTTTGCCCACTTGAAATTTAAAAATATTTTAAATAATAAATCAACATTCTTTTATTGAAAGGACCTAGAAAACAACCAGATGTATTCCTTATAATAGAGATGTGCTGAAAGTGAAGCATTCTGGGAATTAAAGCAGGATTGACAGGCAGAGATGGGAGATGAATGACATGAGCTAAGGATTCCAGATGGTTTAGTGTGGAGCTACAGTGTGCAACAGACCAAGGAAGACAGTGGTTAATTAGGATGCTTAAGGTCACCAGTAATAATAAGAATTACTTATTAAGTGTTTACTTTATCCAAGGCATTTTCAGATGTTATCTGATAAATGCTCACAATTATTTGAGGTAGAAATTATTTTCCTATTTCCCCATTTTACAGATAAAGGGACTGGGGCTCACAGAGGCAAATGATTTCCCCAAAGTACTGAAGAGCCAGGTTTCAAAGCTTACTTATGTGACTGCAGAAGGTGTGTTCTTTCTGTTACGTTAGCCAACAACTATGTCATTGATATACAGTAGAATGCCCATCTGTCTAGGATGATTTATTTGTGGCTCTAGTAAAAGATCTCCTCTCACTCAATAAATAAAATAAGTTTACACAGTCGCATGGGTCACATAGTTAAAGCAAACTTATAGTTAACATACTCTCATCTCTCAACTTTCCCCTGAATTCTTGATATTTACCAGTGCTGCAGGGAAAGAGTGAAATGCAATGCTAAATTTCCCCTGGATTCTTAAGGTATATTCTGACCTGTAAACAAAGTTAACTGGCCAGTTAATTGGATCAAAGAGATTATAGAGCTTAGTAGTGAAGCCATCTCTTCTAAACTTGAAGTAATCCAGTTGTCCAATATATTTCCCTTGCTTAACTTCATAATGAAGTTTATGTCAAAGACCAAAGACCAAAAGTTAAGCTTCATGATACTAAGGAAAAAAAACTGAGATGTTTTACGGATAGTCATTTTATAGATACTACCAAACTCTTCTGGAATCTCTTAAGACTTATGCTAACAGATTATATAAATTTGATGTATTTAACAGCTAAATTTTCCCCTAATCTATGTAAATATTGAAAATATTGTAAAGACTTGACAATCTACAATTAGAATAGATACAGACTATTCTAAAAGATTTAAATTAAAACTATTTAAAATGTTTTGATGTTATGATTAAAAATAATTTTAAACCAAAAATTTCATTAAAATAGTAAAATTCCTTCTACTGCAAAACAGGTTTTCTTTCCAATTAAATATGTCTAACATTTATAATCCCCCCCCAAATTCCTTTTTTTCTTATTTTTGAGATAAATTCTTAAAATTTATAAGTAAACTGTAGATTAGTATTTCCCCAAAGGCAGTCAACTAGTTCACCATAATTATAAATTTTCTATACTTGTTTATATTATGTACCATTGTTTTTGTGTATTTTCCATTAAAATTCATTTTAAGTTGACTCTTCCATTTTTGAAGCTTTAAATTTTTAACCTCAGATTTGATAAGCTATATAGTTGGGGTTTTTTTTCTAACATACAAATAAGCACATAACTTGCAAAACATAAAATGTGTGCTACCTGAAATTATCCTGTGTATCACTACAGACTAATGTCCTATGCTTTGGGAAACATTCCCATAAGATCACAGAATTTTAGAGTGTAATTTTTAAAGTTACATAAAATCATAAGCAGATTATCAATTAAGGAAAACAAATGACCCTCTATTAAAAAAGAATACTTTAGACCTATACTGAGGAGATCATATTTTTGAATGCCAATTCAGTACTATGTTCTTGCTTTATTTAAGAATGCTTAGGGCTTCCCTGGTGGCGTAGTGGTTGGGAGTCTGCCTGCTGATGCAGGGGACGCGGGTTCGTGCCCAGGTCCAGGAGGATTCCGCATGCCGCGGAGCGGCTGGGCCGGTGAGCCATGGCCGCTGGGCCTGTGCGTCCGGGGCCTGTGCTCCGCGGCGGGAGAGGCCACAGCAGTGAGTGGCCCGCATACGGCAAAAAAAAAAAAAAAAAGAATGCTTAGTAACTGAGTGCACATATTAGGAACTCAATAAATGTTGCTCTCAAAATAATAATAATTATTATTACATTCATGAATATACATTAAAGAATAATAATTTAAATCATTATTATCCGTTCCATCTCCTCAACTTTCAAAGCACACATCCTTAGATTTTATACCCACATAGAGTTAACCAGAAATTTTTCTCCATACTTTGTCTTAATCATTCTCCCTTTCTTTCTTCTTTCAATACCACAGACATCTTGCCAATTTCTTTGTACTCATGCTATCCTGCAATCTGTTTTAAATGTAGCTACTAAAACTGTCTTCTTAAATGGCACCTCAACCATGCCACCTTTCACGAACCTCAGCGATAGCCCTCAGTTGCACTCTGCCCCAGTAACAAATTCGTCCACACCTTCAGAATTGTGTCATTTTCTTCACTCTGACTGTTGCTCACTCCCTACAAACCTCATCTACTGCTTCCTTACCCACATATCCATTCTCTGGCCTTTTCAATCTCTTAAACAATTTTGAACACCAATTTAAAACCTAGATTCTTAAATAAATCTTTTTCACACGAGCCATGACTACTCACAACTCTCTCCCAACATGCAACCCATAAAATTTCCTAGGTTCTTAGCCTCTAGCTTCGTGCCACACAGGGTATACCACACAGAGTAGGCACTTCCTAAGCTACCAAACTTCCTTTACTTGCATGCATCATCTGTGCCACTATTTGGAGGGCTCCTATGTATCATTTGCATTTTGTACACTTCACAAAGCTCCAACTGAGGGGGCCAGTGGGAGATGAAATTCATTCCAAGCTCCCTTTGTCTTGCTATGAGCCCTAGCTTGAAGGCTGCACCTACTGGATGAAGGGAGGCATTTTTGTTTGCACAAGGGTACTGTCCACTTGCCTAAGATCACACAGAGGTGACACCTTCTCTAATTCACACAAATCTATGTAAAGACTAGACCTCGCCCTGTAATTGAGGTTAATATTTCACATTGTACAATTTTTCCCTAACTTAATCCCTTCCTAATACAGTCTCTCCCACATTCTGTATTAGAATGAGGCTTCTTCAAAGGCATTACTTAGTATTCATTCAACAACTAGGTCTTGAATATCTGTTATGTCCCTATACTGTCCCTTACACTTTACAAAATAAACAAAAAGAATCTTGTTATCAAACAGTTTACACTCTGATTGAGGAACCAAAGCACACGTGAAACATTTAAACTAATGTACACCATGATATGATGTGAAGACAAGTGCTCCAGGCAATGAAAGAGCAATGCATAAAGGACGGATTAACTAGGAAAGACTTCACATGAAAAACAAAATCTTAAACCAGCCTTTGAAAAAGGAGTAAGATGTGGCTAGGCTACAGAAAAGAAATGAAGACGTTACAGCACCATGGAAAATGTCCTACAAATGGAGTGTCATAGGTAGTGTGTGCTTCATCTTTAAAAACACATATAGCTAGAGAATTGAATTCCTGAAGAATCTGACATGGTAATGAAGATTAATATATTAGGGATCACCAGGGTAGAATTTTAGGTCCAATCTGTTTCCCAGATCGTTAGGGGGGAAAAGAAAACACCCTAGCACTTGTATTTGTCATCTGCAAACCAGATGGTATGGAAAGGGGTGCGGGCTCTCAAAGACATTCTTCCCCTGCAAGAAACATGCTGCTGTGATGCAAGACTCTGGAGTCTCTAAAAACAGTGAACTCAAAAGTACTTGAGAGTTTTCTCAAGAATTCAAGAAATCAAAATACAGATAAATAAAAGAAAGGAAAGAAACATGCAGTTTGACACACATGAAGAACAGGAATCTCAGTTTCAATAAGCAAGTACATAGTTGGGAATTTGCTTAGCTTTATCTAGTTAGGGGAACAAAAGTTTTATTTTTGAGCAAGGTTTTTCTTAAAAGGAGAGGGAGGAAAAACAAATAATCAGTGCTTGTTTATTGTAAATGTTGGATTAGAAAATTGGACTGTGATTTTATAAATATATCTTTAGCTTCATAAAGACTCAGAAGGCTGCCATGTCCTTGTTGTAACTGCACAATACCAAAAGATTGGGACCAAAGAAAAACAGATGTACATGATATGATATGTAATACTTTTTCAAAAAATCTGACTAAATGAACTCCATGAGCCATCTTGTTAAATTTTTAAAATATATACATTTTTATCAGAGTCTTTAAAAGTCATAATGAACTTGAGAAATGGCAAATGCTTATTATTCCAACAAATAATGTGAGACACTAGCGGGACTAACTAGTCTGTATGAATAGAATATGCTGAGCAGGAAGTATGGCTTGAGCACTGAGCAGTCCTGACTTGCTGATGTGGATGATGAATTCTCCATTTGGTTTTGAGTAGGAACAGATGCCTCACTTTCCTTTAGAAAGGAAATTACTTTCTACATAAGAGGAACTCAGCACTGCCAAATTAATAAGACAAGAGATTTCATCATCTCCTGGAATACATTAGCACGCAATTTTCCTCCTATTACAATGATTCTTACTGAATTAGCCCTTCTTTGAGTTTGGAATCTCATGGAAAGCTGAACTCTAGTCCACAACCAGCACTGCCTTCAGAGCACTGCAGAATTCTTTCTAAATTCCTACATTATGGAACAATGGAAGCCATGAGTATTTCTTTATTCTCATAAAGACTTCCTAACCCCAGACTCTCAAAAAATGGGAGATGAGAGAATATAAGAATTCTTGATTCTATAAAGTGCTAAAAATACTATATGGGAACTATGAATCCAATATAAACCTTACTCAAATGAGTAAAATAATGTGAAAAATCATTTACATCGGAAATTAAGAATAACTTATTCCTTGAGCATCTTTTCCTTGTTTAATGTTCTTACATTTCAAGGCAGTGTTCATTGAATTTCCTATTTAATAGTAAAAATACAGAATGAAAATATACTATAGTTCACTAAAATAATGAAACTAAGCTGAAAATATAAACGATTCATTCACACACCCCTAATATTTATTAAATACTTATTACAGTAGAGCACAATATATATAGGTGCTACACTTAACTCCAAGAATGCAAAGTGAATAAGACATCATCCTTCCTTTGAGTTTACAGACCAGTACAGTAGATCAACCCATAAATAATCAATTATAATAATGCATGGTTACATGTAGGAATAGAAGTGTGTATTGGATGCGTATGGTAGCCATAGGAATGGCACAAAATCCAGCTGGGGATCCAAATCAAGTAATTTGTAATGATGCATTGCTGTTTGGATCACATGCTAAGTTAGAAACTCCAAGAAGGTAAAAATCTTATCTGCACTTTCACCACTATGGAATTGGTGTCTACTACATTGCCTAGATCGTTGTGGGCACTTTAAAAATTATTGTTAGGTAATAAGCTGAAGAAGATTTTATTCAGTACAATTTCTATTGGGAAAGCACAATATTTTAAAAGAAAGAATATATTTGCTAAGTTGCTTAGAGTATAGAGAAAGCCTGCATGAAAGGTGAGGTCAGGCTACAAAGATGTATGAAATAAGGAAAGATGTTTTTTTCCTGAGAAGGAAGGTAAGGGAGAAAAAAGAGATAGCGATAAATACAGATAGAGATAGAGAGATGGAGACAGAGACAGAGAGGATTGAGGAAGGATGAAGAAAGAAATTGAGATCTTAGTCCTTAATAACATGACCCTTCCTTAGAACCCTAAATCTTCAATTAAATTATTAAATTATCACAGACTTGACATGAATGGTCTTTATCGTGTTTATGAGTAATGTGCTGACTCTCACATCTGGACTCACACAGGGCAAGACAGTAGAATTACACAGAAAGCAAAGAATCATGGATTTAGGGAAAGTTACATGAATTTAATTGAAAAGTGGCCTATAGGTAACATTTTGATTATAGTGGACATCGTGATTACATTTGAATATATGAACAATGAAGAAGATAGGAAAGATACTCCAGGAAGATCTGGGAGAAGGTACAGAGTTGTGAAATGATACCGTTTAGTAAGAACTTTACTGGGAGAGAAAAGGAAGAGTTCATGTGGGAAGTAAATCAAGTAATCAGGCACCAAATTAACAAAGGCCTTGTTTGTCAAACTAAAGAATATGAACCTTATTCTGAATGTTATAGAGAACCACTGTAAGTAAAATAATCAGAATAGTATATGACAATTCAGAAAGTGAAAACTTGATAAATTAACGATCATGTGAATTTATATTGCCATTCTCCCATAGGCAGATATGCAAGAATACAAGAGATTACAGACATCTGCTTGGTAAAACTGAATTTTCAGAGTCTAGACAGATTTGAGCAGGAATTGATGCAGGCTGTATCATGAGTGCCCATTTCTGTCTACTCATTATTTACAACAATTAGGCTCAGCATTTGGGCAAAAGAAGGAATGCCATAAAAAATAATTTAATTTTAGGAAAGAAAGTATAGGAAAATGTGGCCATGATATTAAAAAAAAGTAAAAAGAATAGTTTAAAGTAACATAAACCACAGAAAGTCTGGAGACTATTTTAAAATACAGCATTAGAAGCCCAAGATGAATTTTCTGTCACGAATCATAAAAACAAGCCAGATGCAAAAAAAGAAAAATTTTTTTTACAGCAAATCGTTACAGAACAAGCTGACTTCACAGAGAGTAAAGCAATAAGCATAAAATGTAAAGATTTCCAAATCAAGGGAGAAAAGGGTAAATTCCAAAATGTGACAGATAAGATACAAATAGAAATTAGGCAGATCAGAAAAATATCTGGGAAACTATCTTACAAGGAACATCATAGCCACTAATGAAAAGTATCCTTAAATTTGTCAAAGAAAAGGAGAAATCCAACCACAGAATCCAGAAGAATCCTAAATATAAAATGGTATATTGGGGGAATACTCTAAGAATAGTTAGTTGTTTCTGTTTAGATGTATTCACTTCATGATTTCAACATTTAAACTGTATACTGAGGTAGGCACATCAGAGGTACTAGATTCAAATTGCTAAAAATACATTAAGTGTTTTATTCATTAGAAAATTGGGCACAGATAAATATCTGTGATGCTGTAGCATCTACACAAAAATTATGAAAAAATTTAAGAGTGAATGTCGAACAGTGAGGTAAGACATGTGACCTGTCAATAACAAATTACACCAAGCCAGAAAAGGTAAACTGTCAATAATAATCCTCACTCATAAACACAGAATCCAGTGAAGACCTTGGAAATCTAAGACTCATTTCCACCAAGGCAATCTTATGGAATCTGTTATAAAGTGGGTCATAACTATGTACTTAATACAACAGAACTCACAGAGGAATCATGGTTCTGAAAGGGGAAATGGTGCTTGACTAACCTATTAGAGTTGTCAGGTTAAGTAAGAAATTTGGACAGGACAGACCTGGTGGATGTAATTTATTTACATTTTCAAAGGACCTCTGACAAGGTTCATACCAAAACTACTTGAATTTTGAGTCACCGTGAGACTTAGGAAGATGTCTTGACATGCATAAGGAGCTAGCTCAGAGTCAGGAAACAAGAAGTAGGAGGGCCAAATAAGTATTTCTTCAGGTATAGAAGTTCAAATACTGGTGCCTTCCAAGGAGTGGAGTACTGTAATTTCTTTAAACAAAGCAGTGCCCAGAGACTTCTCTAGAATCATGAGAGTGATTTTTACCTTCAAATCCATCTACAAGTCTTCCCCAATATTCTAGCACCCCAGCAAAATCTCTTGGGTAAGGAGATGGGGGGTGGGTAGAAGAGACAGAGGAGAAGGAGAAGGAAGAAAAGCCTCATCTCCTCTCTCAAGCTTTCTGGACCTCTACCAAATGAGCTGGTAGAAAAAAAATTGAGCATGTTATCACAAATCCTTAGAATTGCTACTAGACAATCCTAAACCCTTCTGGGGATTGAAAAACCAAATTGTGAGTAATTGTCAATGAAAAGTTCTGTGATGCTCTTAGTAGACACATAAAAGGGCTAATGAACTTATCTGTGGAAAATATAGTTATATTTACAGAAAAACAAATTTCCATTCATTGGGGGAAGAGGGATCCTTAGATGACAAGCTACACTATGATGGGAAAGACTCAGAAAAATAATCTGAGCTTTTGCACAGTTATCTCTGAAGATATTCCAGCAAGATGCTAGTTTAAAAAGGCAACATATTTGTCAAGAGAGAAAAGTATATAAACAAAGTAGTATCTGATACTTAAACAAAGTCACAATGTAGCTGGGCCTGGAACATGTCATGTAGCTTAGGTTGCTGCATCTAGGGAAAGATACATAGAGGTAGAAAGAATCCAGCAAAAGCCAAACACAGACCCAAGGGAGGTTGGCATTGGTATAAATAGATACAGAAGAAATGAGGCTTCCAGGCTGAGAAGAGTGTGACAGGCCAGTGGCCTCTACTTAGTCATGGAGGGTGTAAATTGAGACTGGAAAGATGTAAATATAGGTTTGAAAAGAAAAGAACATTATAAAGTTGATAATAAACATAAAATCCATATTTCCTTCCTGTATAGAATTAGAAAATTATGAAGTACTGCAACAATCAAGATTTAGCGAAATTTAGGAATGCTAGACAAAGTACAAAGATATTTGGGAGTACCTTTAAAGTCCTTCACCCCCACCTATTCTAAAATCATAGATCTAGCTGAATCTTCATTTTGCCACAAAGAGTCACTGCACAAACTTGATCCCATATAGAGATTAATAATTCATATAGACCACGGCCTTAACCAAAGATGGCATTCCTAAAATATTTGAGAGGTAATTAAGTTCATTTTAATTGTAATATGATCTTCTATAAGAAATACGAATTGCTCTCCAATGAAAGTTTGAAAAATGGAAAATATTACTCCTCCGTCAAAGCCATTTCACTCTCTTCTCATGAGAAAGAAAATTTGATTTGTGAATTTTAAGATAAAGATTTTCTCACCATTGTATCTTATATGTTGTTTCAGAAACTAGTGGTGAAGACAACTAGGAGTAAATTCCTGCAAAATTCATACAAGATTGTTTCAGAAAGTGAAATAAATACAGTAACACTTGCTGAACATTAATATTTAATTGGGTACTTAAATTTTTGGCTTTCCACAATCTAAAATAAATTACTTGTAAATATTTTTAATATTCGGCCTAAATTTCATTTAATTCTGAAAGTCTATGATTCTTTTACTAGTCAGATGAAATGCAATTTCATTTGCAGACACATCTAATAGAATAAAAACTAATGTGATACTTTACATTAAAAAAAAAAACCTTTAAGTTTCACAAGGTCCCATTTGTTTATTTTTATTTTCCTTTCTCTAGGAGGTGGGTCAAAAAGGATCTTGCTGTGATTTATTTCATAGAGTGTTCTGCCTATGTTTTCCTCTAAGACTTTTATAGTGTCTGGCCTTACATTTAGGTCTTTAATCCATTTTGAGTTTATTTTTGTGTATGGTGTTAGGGAGTGTTCTAGTTTCATTCTTTTACATGTAGCTGTCCAGTTTTTCCAGCACCACTTAATGAAGATGCTGTCTTTTCTTCATTGTATATTCTTGCCTCCTTTATCAAAGATAAGGTGACCGTATCTCTGGGCTTTCTATCCTGTTCTGTTGATCTATATTTCTGTTTTTGTGCGAGTACCATACTGTCTTGATTATTATAGCCTTGTAGTATAGTCTGAAGTCAGGGAACCTGATTCCTCCAGCTCCGTTTTTTTTTTCTCAAGATTGCTTTGGCTACCCGGGGTCTTTTGTGTTTCCATAAAAATTGTGAAATTTTTTGTTCTAGTTCTGTGAAAAATGCCATTGGTAGTTTGATAGGGATTGCCTTGAATTGGTAGATTGCTTTGGGTAGTATAGTCAGACACTATAAAACTCTTAGAGGAAAACATAGGCAGAATACTCTATGACATAAATCACAGCAAGATCCTTTTTGACCCACCTCCTAGAGAAATGGAAATAAAAACAAAAATAAACAAATGGGACCTCATGAAACTTAAAAGCTTTTGCACAGCAAAGGAAACCATAAACAAGACAAAAAGACAACCCTCAGAATGGGAGAAAATATTAGCAAACGAAGCAACTGACAAAGGATTAATCTCCAAAATATACAAGCAGCTCATGAAGCTTGATATCAAAAAAACAAAAAACCCAATCCAAAAATGGGCAGAAGACCTAAACAGACATTTCTCCAAAGAAGATATACAGATTGCCAACAAACACGTGAAAGGATGCTCAACATCACTAATCATTAGAGAAATGCAAATCAAAACTACAGTGAGGTATCACCTCACACCAGTTAGAATGGCCATCACCAAAAAAGCTACAAAAAATAAATGCTGGAGAGGGTGTGGAGAAAAGGGAACCCTCTTGCACTGTTGGCGGGAATGTAAATTGATACAGTCACTATGGAGAACAGTATGGAGGTTCCTTAAAAAACTAAAAATAGAACTACCATACGACCCAGCAATCCCACTACTGGGCATATACTCTGAGGAAACCATAATTCAAAAAGAGTCATGTACCACAATGTTCACTGCAGCACTATTTACAATAGCCAGGACATGGAAGCAACCTAAGTGTCCACTGACAGATGAATGGATAAAGAAGATGTGGCACATATATACAATGGAATATTACTCAGCCATAAAATAAATGAAATTGAGTTATTTGTAGTGAGGTGGATGGACCTAGAGTCTGTCATGCAGAGTGAAGTAAGTCAGAAAGAGAAAAACAAATACCATGTGCTAACACATATATATGGAATCTAAAAAAAATGGTTCTGAAGGACCTAGGACAGGAATAAAGACACAGATATAGAGAATGGACTTGAGGACACAGGGAGAGGGAAGGGTAAGCTGAGACGAAGTGAGAGAGTGACATTGACATATATACACTACCAAACATAAAATAGATAGCTAGTGGGAAGCACCCGCATAGCACAGGTAGATCAGCTCATGCTTTGTGAACACCTAGAGGGGTGGGATAGGGAGAGTGGGAGGGAGACGCAAGAGGGAGGGGATATGGGGATATATGTATACACATAGCTGATTCACTTTGTTATACAGCAGCAACTAACAGAGCAATGTAAAACAATTATACTCCAATAAAGATGTTAAAAGAAGAAAAGCAACAATGATTTCCCATACTATCAACCAAAAAAAACAAAACCCACATATGATAAAGGTTAATTATAAAATTAAATTGGACTTGGCTAAATATCAACATATTCTGATAATACAGAAAATGGCTCTTTTCAATGGGTTAGGATCTAAAATTCTACATTTCCCTTTTCCTTTTTAAGTATTTAGTGGTTTCAACACAGCTTGGAAGGCTAGCATTAGAAATTTCTGTTATCAAGTCATTAACCTCCAGAATAAAAACGTGGGCTTCTATAAAGACATTCCTCTTTCATAGCCAAATTTTTCTAGAGAAAAACTTTATGATAACACTTATTAAAATAGAACCTTTTATTTAGTGTTCTTTGTGAAGTCTTAGAAACTTAAACATACCCTTTGCAAAAATGATATATGTCCTATATGGCTATGTAATTACAAGCTTAGTGCAAGGGCTTTAAAATCCCTCTGTGAGGTGTATTTTATGTGTACCCTCAGTTGTTACGGTTTGCTTTAATTTATGTAATTATGTATGAGGTCAATATGGAAAACTAGCCCTCACTCATTACTGGCAAACATTCCTGAACAATGTGTGTGCCTTCAGGAATCAAACAGGCTCACAGTCCGTAACAAGGTCAAATGAAAGCAACCAACTGTTTAGCCACTAAACGGTTGTGATGTCCTAAATTACAATCGTACTTTGCAGATGGCTTAACAGGCAATAAATTATGTCCAGAATGCTCTCAGATGACAAGCAACAGCACAGGAAGTGAATAGAGTTCATGCTAATTGTCACATATCAAGGCACAAACACAAATCTTCTTATGTTATGTCAATATAAAAATCCTTGAGATATGGTGCATGGAAGAGATTTCTATTTGAAATTCAGTCAACTAGAATTCTTTGAGACACAAATATTTTCAAAGACGTAAATTTTAAAGCCCTTTAAAAGTTCTCAAAGATTGAAACGTTAGTTTGAAATGTCAATGTGTTTGTGGGCTATGAATATTTTCTATCTTTTAAGAAATAATCTAAACCAGGCTTGGGTTTTATTCCTCCATTTAAAAAAATCCTTGAAAGATAAAGAGTTTTGTATACACAATAAATGTTCCCTGAACATTTTCCCAATGTTCCCTGAACATGTTCCCAATATTCATTGGTCTGCTTGGTTAGTTCAAGAGATGGAGAATTCACCACCTAAATGGGAGCCCATTCTATTTTTACTTAGGTCAAATCATTAAAAAGATCTTCCATAGGGAATCCCATGTGGCATTTTAGAATGTTCCTATGTATAAATACAGAGCAGAGCAGTCTTTAACGTAATTCAATGAGCATATCACGGGTTATGTGGCAGCCAAAATCGACCTACCTATACTTTCTACCATATGGAGCTACCTTGGCCTGCCAGAGTTGCAAGAAATAAATCTAACTCATTTCCACACAGATGATCTCAGCAAATATTTTAAGATGCACTAACAAGGTCCTCACCTTGTTATCTTCCTTTCTTATCCTCTCTGATACTCACTCAATCACTTTACCCTTTGTATTACAATAGAATTACCACATTCTTCTCTGAACATACTTCCAAAATGTACCTTCTTTCAACTAAAATGGTCTCTATGGCAAATGGGCTTATAGTCGATCGATCCCAAAATGGTTTTATGGTTTATATTTCATAAAGGCATAATGACAAATGAAGCAATCTTCAGAGTGAAGACACTCATAATCAAGATAACAGATCCTCTCAAGGAAAGCAACAGTGAAAATAACTGGGCTTTGACTGTCTTTTTTCTGTCTTATCCATGACTGAAGACATGAATATATGGCAAATGCTTAAAGAGAAGTGATGGCCTAGACAATCTAAAAATCAAATAAACATCTGACATCTAGCTATTCCTTTTATAAGATTCCTTTGCAGTTGGCTTATTCTCCTTCCACATTGAGTTTCAAAGGTGTGTTTAAATTAAACACACTTTACATATCCCAGTAAGAAATGATATAAAAGCTATTTTTATTTTAAAAACCACTTTGCTTTTTTAAGAAAATCACATGACTATGGAATTCACCTGAAAGTTGTATTGTTGGGTCTATGATCCTAGCTTTTATATTAGAAAGAGAACTGTTCTGCTCCTTTGTTTACTTAAGAGCCTTAAAAAGATAACTTCTTATAATTCAAGGCATAACATTGTTTTCAAATTTCTAGGAGAATAAAAAGCATAATCATCTAATCTAACATAGAAGAAAATTTTATTTCAGTAAAGAAAATCTCATTGGAAACATTTTTTTAAATTGTTGATTACCTACAGTAAAAATTAAAACTAAGGAATTTTGTAAGTTTAATCCATACCACACATTGCGTTAATTGCTGTAGGTATGTTCTCTTGTTTGATACATGAATTAGATAAGCAATGACTTTCATCCCATTTTACAGATGAGATAACTGAGGCTTCACGAGGTTAATTTCTTACTCAAAGTCACAGGGATCAAGGCAGCCTGAGATTTGGATTTGCAGCTTGACTTCAGAGGCCCCACTCAAAAATGCTCTATGTACCTCCCCTGGACCAACCAAGTGCTAGATACTGTGGCTGCAACAAATACACAGAAATAAAAATGATCTCTATCACTTAGTCACTAAGGAGAGAGAGTCAAATAAATCACAATGTCAACAGAAATATTCAAAATCTCAGAGAACTGAGAAGGAGTCATCCACTCTGTTTCAAGCACTTCAACACATATGTATTCTTTTTTTTTTTTTTAGAGCAAGTATTCTTATCTCTACACTTTATAGGTACAGAACCTGAGGCTTATATGTATGATTTAAAATAGAGGATCATGCAGCTAGTCAGTGGAAGAGCTAAGATTTATACTGACAGTTTCTAACACCACGTGTAATAATAGGTAAGGTCAGCACCCTATGACTTTCAGGCTACACAAATCATGATACCAAGAAATTCTGAATTGTATCTCCGTGATGTTTCTTCAGAGAAATCAGGATGGCAACAGGCATTGGCAGCTAATGTGCTAAGTTGAAGCGGCAGGAAGATCAACACAAGGTGTAGCTCAACTCAAAATTTAGACGTCAAAGCTCCCGCAGCAAATTCACAGAGGAACTCAGCCAAGTGTCCAGGTGTGGAAAGAGCTAGTTCCCCACAGGGATCTCTTCCTGTTATCCTGGCTCCCGTTACTCCGCCCCTTGGGAAAATAGTTGTGGTATGAATTAGGTTTTTAGGTTCCAACTCCTGCAGAGGCTGGCCTTTTGGAAGAGCCTGGCTTTTTCTGGCCCAGGACCAGGCTTAGCACAGAGGTTGGAAAAAAATCTCTATTTCAGAAAAGATCTGGGGCAGAGAGGATTGTAGAGGGAAGTGGGAAAATGAAAATGATTTAGAAAGGGAAGTTCAAGGTCTCACCAAGATGTGAAGCTAGGTGGGAAATTTTATCTGTCTTGAACTGCTTAGAACTGGTTGACTAGTTTCAGATGGCAATTACTAGCCTGCATTTTAAAATCAACACACAGGTTAAAAGAATGTTGGAGTAAAAGACGCATCGTGGATATTCAGTGTGTAAAAAGAAATTCATCAAGGATGGATTTTTTATTTTCGTATTTTCTTCATCTTTTATGAAACAATTCCAACAGGGTGCCTGATATGTAGAGAAAACACCTGGTTGCCTGTGTGATTCTATTACAAGAGCTCACAAAAAGTCAACCTGGCTAAAATATCCAATCTGTGAGTCTGCCAACATTACATTCAATTCTCAGATGTCTTCCGAAAGTAGAATTTTTTCTAATTGGACAAAAACATAATGCTAATCCTGGAGGTTGGTTGATGCAGAAAAAAGGGAGAAGAAATTCATTCATGCATGCACTTCACATACGTTATTTCATTTGATTCTCACAACAGATCTTTGGCAGTGATATTATAACCTCCATTCTACAGATGAAGAAACTGGATGGTTTAGAGGTTAAACAACTCAGTCAAAGCCACCCTGGTAGTAAATGAGGAACCCAGAATTTGAAGACAAATCTGTTTGACTCCAGTCATGCAGGTTTTAATAACCCAATGATATCTAATAAACATATTAGTCAGGAAGAGGTTCCTGATTAACATATTGACAAAAATAGTTATAGGAAAGATAATGAAGGTACAGGAAGGGGTAAGTGGGGTACACAGCAGCGATAAGCTTGTGTGTGCATCCCAGGACAGAGGCAGACATACTGCTACTATTTGCAGTTAATGGGGCACCAAAGTTTGATCTCTTGGCTCAACTATCTCCCCTGTACTTATACTCTCTGGGTTCTTCTTGCCTTGCCTCCATGTGCCTAATCCCTCTTACATCAGTGCTTCACATCCTTTCTGGTTGTTCTGGCAGGACATGCTGAAGTTTTTTGGAGCAGTTGCCAAAACAAGCATTTCAACATCTGGAACTCATCCTCCATCACTTTCCCTGGTAAGATGCATTTGCCTTAAAAGGTAGTACCCATATAGACCCCCTGAGATTCCACATTACCTTTGAGTAACAATTTTCCAATATTCCGTGGCTGTGGAAA
This sequence comes from Globicephala melas, assembly GCF_963455315.2. Taxonomy (NCBI): domain Eukaryota; kingdom Metazoa; phylum Chordata; class Mammalia; order Artiodactyla; family Delphinidae; genus Globicephala; species Globicephala melas. Next base: position 44,917,418 of record NC_083320.1, on the reverse strand, counting down.
ATTGTAACCCACTGACTGCAAACTCTGGCACTTTCTATCAACTTAATAATGATGTATTTTATAAGTCAATATTATAGCATCCTAAAGTAAAATCATTTTAAAAGAAAAAATTAAAACAAATGATCAAGCAAACAAAAAAGCATACACCACACACACACACACACACACACACACACACACACACACACAACCCTCTGGATTCCTTAAAGGAGACAACCATACCAGAAACTCTATTTTTTACCCTATAAAACATGACAGTTGAAAGTCAATATCACTAATATAAACTGCAAAAGGACAATGAAATGAATACAGAGCAGCAACAACAAAAATACACTATCAAGATAAAGTCCTAGTTCAAGACTTACTAATAGAAGGACTTAAATTTTACTGAAGATGATTCTCATTTGCTAGGGGAGCCAAAATTCATGATTCCTACTTCTGCTTCTTCCACTGATATGATTTGTGTTTTTGGCAGGGATAAATCATTTCCACAAAATGACCAGGAAGATGCCTTTGACACTGGACAAGTGGGCAGTCCCCAGCATAGCAGGGCAATCCTGACTGTCCCCCTCTTCCTTCACCCTCCCTAGAACAATGCAAAACTGCAGTTTAACTCTCTGCCTCTAGAATCAATGGCCTTCTGAAGCCATCAAAGTGAACCATAATTTTTCTTTTTTCATTTTTTTTTCAGTACGCGGGCTTCTCACTGTTGTGGCCTCTCCCGCTGCGCAGCACAGGCTCCAGACGCGCAGGCTCAGCGGCCATGGCTCACAGGCCCAGCTGCTCCGTGGCATGTGGGATCTTTCCGGACCGGGGCACGAACCTGTGTCCCCTGCATCGGCAGGCGGACTCTCAACCACTGCGCCACCAGGGAAGCCCGAACCATAATTTTTAAAAGGAGAATTCTACCAAACTGTGAATTCCATGAGTTTAGCATCTCTGTCATATCATTTTTGCATATATGTTACTTGGCATAAAATCTGACCCAAAATTAGGCTTTCAGTAAATGCTTGCTGAATGAATGAAGGGCCTAATGGGTACTTAAAATGGTAGGCATGTCTCTAAAGCACACTGCGAGGTTTTTAAGTGCTCTACATCCCATCCGTATATTTTATTTATTTTATAGCACGTATTGCTCTGCATTTTGCTCTTTCTGCCAGGAATGCTCTTCCCTTGGCCTTTGACATGCCCAATTCCTTCTTCTCATTCAGATTTGTACACAAACTAAATCCACCTTATGTAAAGGAGCATCACTCTCCAGCTCTCCTGAACAGCACTGTCAAAGAGGACTTTCTGTTATGATGAAAATGTTCTATTATTTGCACTGTCCAATACAGTAGTCACTAGCCACAGTAGCAGCACTTAGATTTTAATTAATTTAAATTAAATTTAAATCGTTACAAGTGGATAGTGGATATTAGACTGGCCAGCACAGCTTCAGAACTCTACTCTGTTTTACTTCCTTTGCCACTTAGTAACTGAAATTATCTTTTTTAAAAGACATATTTTGCTCATATATTGTCTTATTCCATTGTATTAATTTTCAATTGCTGCTATAACAAACTATCACTGACTTAGTGGCTTAAAAACATCACCAATATTATTTTACAGTTCTGGAAATCCCAAATGCCAAATGGGTCTCACTGACTAAAATAAAGGTGTTGGCATTCCTTCTGGTGACTCTAGTAGAGAATTTATTCCATGGCCTTTTCCAGCTTCTGGAGGCTCCCTGTATTCCTTGACTCATGGATCCATTCCAGCTTCAAAGCCAGCAACCACAGGCCAGTTGATTCAACGTTGCCATCTCTCTGTTTCTTTCTTTCAATTCCCTCTTCTATTTTTATATTGTTGAATTTGTATCTTATTGTTGCTGTAACAAATTACTACAAACTTACTGTCTCAACCACACAAATTTATTATCTTGCAGTGTTGGAGATCAGAAGCCTGAAATAGGACCCACTGGGCTAAACTCAAGGTGTCGGCAGGGCTGTGCTCACTCTGGAGGCCCTAGAAGAGAATCCATTGCTTTGCCTTTTCCAGCATCTAAAGGCCACCTGCATTCTGTGACATGTGGCCCCTTCCTCAATTTTCATAACTAGCAATGTAGCATCTTCGTGTGTCTCTCTCTGACTCTGACTCCTGCCTTAGTCATCACATCTTCCCTGACTGCATCTGTTCTGTCTCCTTTCTTTCTCTTATAAATATCCTGTGATTACATTGGGCCCACTCAGTTAATCCAAGTTAATCTCTCTCTCTTAAAGTCAGCTAATAACCAACTATAATGCCATCAATAAACCTAATTCCCCTTTACTGTGTGAAGTAATATATCCACAGGTCACAGGGATTAGAGCATGGACTTCTTTGGAGAGCCATTATTTGCCAGCCACACCCTGGAATAAAATTCCAGTTCCATGTGGTCAGAGACCCACTCATCGCTGCATTCCCAGAGCCACAGAATTGTGTCTGTCACATTGCACTCAACAAATGTTTGTTAGAACTACCATACGACCCAGCAATCCCACTACTGGGCATATACCCTGAGAAAATCATAATTCAAAAAGAGTCATGTACCAAAATGTTCATTGCAGCTCTATTTACAATAGCCAGGACATGGAAGCAACTGAAGTGTCCATCAACAGATGAATGGATAAAGAAGATGTGGCACATATATACAATGGAATATTACTCAGCCATTAAAAGGAACGAAACTGAGTTATTGGTAGTGAGGTGGATGGACCTAGAGACTGTCATACAGAGTGAAGTAAGTCAGAAGAGAAAAACAAATACCGTATGCTAACACATATATATGGCATCTAAAAAAAAAAAAAATGGTCATGAAGAACCTAGGGGCAAGATGGGAATAAAGATGCATACCTACTAGAGAATGGACTTGAAGATACAGGGAGGGGAAGGGTAAGCTGGGACAAAACGAGAGAGTGGCATGGACATATATACACTACCAAACATAAAATAGATAGCTAGTGGGAAGCACCCGCATAGCACAGGTAGATCAACTCATGCTTTGTGAACACCTAGAGGGGTGGGATAGGGAGGGTGGGAGGAAGGGTGATGCAAGAGGGAAGAGATATGGGGACATATGTATATGTATAACTGATTCACTTTGTTATAAAGCAGAAACTAACACACCATTGTAAAGCAATTATACCCCAATAAAGATGTTAAAAAATAAATGAATAAAAATAAATATTTGTTAAATAAGTGAATTCTAAATTTCCCTTTTAGAGAATGATTTTTGACTGTGTATACTGAAGATTATAGAATTTAAAAATACAAGAATAAAACATACCATAAAATCATAATTTACATTACATTTGAAAACAAACCAATATATTATTTCTTCATTTCAACATATTTTCCTTTTATAAGGACTTGTCAATACTTGAAAGTTTCAAATATACTCAGTTTTCTGATACATATTGATGGTCTTGTCCTCATGTATTCATTTAAAAAGAGTCTGGCTATCCTGCTTTGTTGGAGAGATTGCCCCCAATGAGTCATAGGCATTATATAAGTAGAACATTATCACACATGGATGCACTAATAGAATAAAATTAATGTTACTTTTGCATACCCCAAAATATATATTGATGTGCCTCAATTATGCTTTTGTGCTAAATATTTGAGTTTGTTATCTAAGAATAAATTCCATTAAATTGCCAGTGTTAACATTATCTTCTGAAACTTTCCAAATAGCTAGTGCAAAATCCAGTGTTAATTCGCACTAGGGAATATAATAAGCATATGGTCTATTAAGTTACTCTAATAATTTGCAATAAAATAGTGGAAATATGATGGAGGATTAGTTGCCATGGTAGATGAAAAATAACATCTGGTAACAAAATGGAAAAATTCAGCCTAAGCAACTGTTAATATGACTATGTAATAGCTTTGACTATGTATATATTTTTCACTCATCTTCCCAGTGGATAGCCCTCAGCACTCAGGCTGTAATGAAACAAGGAGCTAAATGTTCTGTACAATTTAATGAAAATTAGAGAGATAGATAGATAGATAGATCACAAAGCATAGCACCATGTTCTAAATGAGCTTTTGAGATATACAAAGATCTGAATACAAATAATGCTAAAACTATTAGATCACATTAAAAATGAAAGTTGTGTAAATTTGCTTTCTTTTTTAAATTTGTTTCTTCCATGTTTATTAAAGCATATACAAATGATAACACATCTGGAAGCTTGACCCAAAACAAAAGTTAAAAACAATACAGTGGTATAGAAGAATGTAAAATATTCATTGAGATAACAGGGCATGCTAAGGACATTTAAGTAAAACGGTCCAAAAAGAACAGGAATTCAATTTCATCAATTATCTTGAACAGTAATCACAAACAGGGGATTCTGTTATTTCCTTATGCTAAAGGAAGTGCTAGTTGCACTACTCTGCCCACCTGACAGGACACAGCAAACAACATGGAATCCCAACCTAGGCTATTGTCTAAAGTGTATTTCACACATACCAGTAATAGGAAGTCTGGAACATAATGAGCTTTGGATGACAGAAATAAAATGTGGGCTAATTCTTCAGTGGAACTAAATATTTTGTGGTATTCTTGCTTGAAATAAAACTTTGCCAAGAGTTGGGTCAAAATGCCCTACTCCCTCTGGTATGTCCTGGTTTGAAGAAACAATATTTTTACCTTCAGTGAAAGCACTGAAATAATAAACAATTTTTATCTGATGTCAGTTATATATACATGACTTTTTCTTAATCTAAATAGAAAAAATATGTTATTTGTGACAATTAAATTTTAAAACATTCCCATTCTATGTTCTTGTTTTTCTCTCTCTCTAGATAAACCATGAGTTCAATGAGAGCAGGGACTGTGTCTTATACACTGTGGTATCCCTACCTGGAACACAGTAGTGTCCAATAACTGTTTGCTAAATTGTAATTAGAAAGTCAAAATTTTTAGGTAATCATACCAGTTATTAATAGATGAGTCTCTGAGAATCAGCACAGCAATGGCTGAAGATATGTGCAATGACTGACTCCATAGTAATGACTTTATTGAGTAATTTATGGAAATTTCTGTTATTTTTATGGTAACAACAAGTATTCTTATCACATTAAGGTTAAATATCATCAAGCCAAAGAGAATTTTATGCAGCTCTCTATCTAATCCATTGATCACCGTTCTCTACTTTTGTATAATACCTCACCAGCACCATAAACATTTCCTAGCACTAAAAATATTAACATAATGGAAACGCCAACAGATCACATCTATCATTTCATTAATAATAGTCAGTAGCTCCTTAGAATTAGAAAACAACATAGAACTAAAATTAGCTGAGTACAATCTAGTTAAATATATGACCTAAATGACTACTATGTAAAATTAGTTCAAAAATCAGTATATTAGAATATAAAAACTGTCTGACCTCTGGAAATTTTGCTTTGGTTGTTTACTGCCTGGACAACCACTCTCAAAGGTGAACAGGAAACTCCACACTGCCAGATCCAGTAGCTTTTCTCCATCACCCCTCCCTTGGATCTCTGTGATACTCACAATTACCACTGACTTCTTTTTAGAACACTTCTGATAGCTTCCACAACACTATATCCTCCAGTCTGTTTCTTCTCTGAAACCTTCACTCATTTCCTGACAACTCAAGCTGATTTTCCCCTCTCCTGAACTGACTCTAGGCATATTCTGAAAAGTTTAATGTATTTTTAGTTCATATTACATATCCTATTTCTTAGCCTAATTATTTCAAGTATTTACTTTCCAACTAAATTAGAAACTTCCCATGGTTAGGAATCAAGGATTCTACTTCCTAATTTATTAATAAATATATATAGGTTAAGTGCACCATAGCACTTGACTTGGTACACAGAAGTCAAATAAATATTTCTTATTGGCAGATTTAGTGATTATCAATGGCAGCATTTACACAAATTGGTAGAACACTTCTGCAGGTGACTAAATTTTTTATGTGGGATCTTCCCGGACCGGGGCACGAACCCGTGTCCCCTGCATCGGCAGGCGGACTCTCAACCACTGCGCCACCAGGGAAGCCCAGGTGACTAAATTTTTAACTCATTTGTAACTACCTTCATGGAAACTCTTACAAATGTTTTGACCAAAAATGTACTATAGCAGGAAGAAAAATATTTTCTTAGCAAATAAACATTTTCATTGCAGATCTTCCCATTAAAAATGTTTGGTTCAGGGCTTCCCTGGTGGCGCAGTGGTTGAGAGTCCGCCTGCCGATGCAGGGGACACGGGTTCGTGCCCCGGTCCGGGAAGATCCCACATGCCACGGAGCGGCTGGGCCCGTGAGCCATGGCCGCTGAGCCTGTGCGTCCGGAGCCTGTGCTCCGCAACGAGAGAGGCCACAACAGTGAGAGGCCCGCATACCAAAAAAAAAAAAAAAAAAAAGTTTGGTTCAGATGTCTGATATTTATAACTTTTGACTAATTTATTATTTTCTTTTACATCTTTATTGGAGTATAATTGCTTTACAATGGTGTGTTAGTTTCTGCTTTATAACAAAGTAAATCAGTTATACATATACATATGCTCCCATATCTCTTCCCTCTTGTGTCTCCTTCCCTCCCACCCTCCCTATCCCACCCCTCTAGGTGGTGACAAAGCCCCGAGCTGATCTCCCTGTGCTATGCAGCTGCTTCCCACTAGCTATCTATTTTACGTTTGGTAGTGTATATATGTCCATGCTACTCTCTCGTTTTGTCACAGATTACCCTTCCCCCTCCCCATATCCTCAAGTCCATTCATTAATTTATAAACCAGCTTAAGATGGTCTACATGCATGTTGGTGCCTATACATCCATCATTTCTCTTCACAAAAGTATATAACTAGTTGTATCTCTCATATTGGGGTTCTTAAATATGAAGATCATTTCTTATCCTTTCTACTTCCAATTTTTAACATGGCACTTAGGATTCAGGGATCATGGAAGCACTCAATAAATATTTGGCCAATGATGGTTTCATTAATTTTATAATCAGTGCAGTATATAAAGCCAGGTCAGAAAGCCTAATAATTTGAGGGATCTCACTGAACGCTAAACCAGCATTAGTGTTTCTTTCCAAACGTCCCTTTTGGCTCTTGCCCTGTAACACAACCTGTGATTGCGTTTGTTTTCACTGCTATGCAGATTCCAGGTTACAAGGTTTCCTATTTCACCTCAAGTAAAAAATTTTATTTGTATAAACTAAAAGTTGTATGGTTATTTCCTCCTCACTATAGTTCTTCATGATAATCTGTAACTTCCAGGTCTAAAAAAAAAAAAATCTAAGCTTCTACAAGATTGAATTATACTTTCCCTAATCATTGTCTGTCTCACTGAAGTCTCTAAGAATGCTGTCACTGAATAAAAATGATTTTCATATAGTAGTGTGGAGTGCTCTTCTTGATAAATAAAACTGTCTTCCTTTTTCCTTTTCTTCTCTCTGTGAGATACAATTGAAAGAGTCCTGGACTGGGAGCCAGAAAACCTAGGTTCTCTATCTCTATCCAACATCTGCTGCATCATTTATCCCTTGTGCATCTCAGTTTCCTCATCTGTAATCGAAGGTGCTTAGGTTTTACGTGAACATCAAATGAGTGAATGTACTTTGTGAACTGTACAATCCTACTTATATCTAGTGTGATATTATTACTAATAGAGGCAGAAAACTCTACAAATAAATGTCAACTGAATATAGACCACTGGCCAGCACAGAAAACCTTAACCTTGCCTATGAAAAAGTGAATCTTTTTTTATCGTTGTGATTTAGGAACACCTGACTTTTAGTGGGGGTGAGGTGGGGGTCAGGGGGAGTTAGAGACTGATGGAAGGTTGAACCTGACTATCCAAAGGCACAACACATTGCCCAGTTGGAAAAAGAAACATCATGTATCATGATGCAAGCATTTTGAGCAACTATTTGATATTTAACCAACATTCACAATGAAAACAAATGACTTACTGATAACTTAAATCTTCACATGATGCTAGCACAAACAGAACAATAGGTGAGACAACTGGTCTCAAAGGACATCCAGTATATATAATTTGTTTAAATTAAATTGATTCCATTTTAATTTAATATTGATGCATCAAAATGATTGAGGCATTAAAATAATTGAGGCAATAAAAAGACTTGATGTATTCAAGCATGAACAATCACACCCCTACCTCTTGTACCCCAAACGTATTTATTTCACCTGAAGCTACAACCGCATCTTTGCCTTCCTGCATCTAATGTCGAAGATACAACAGCCAATCTCCTTTTAGAGGCTAATTCCTCTCCCCTTGCACCCAGTGTTGCCCTCTCCTATATCCTGGTCAGTCTTTTCCCCCTTTCTTTCTTCTGTATCTTCGACATCTCTCCCTCCATGGGACTCTTTCTCTCAGTCTGTGAACATCCCATCCCGTCATCTGAAAACAAAACAAAAATCCTCACTTGACTCTACCTAACTATGGTCCTATATCTCTTCTTCCCTTCACAATTAAGTTGCTTAATAAATAGAGAAAGAAAAAAAATAGTCTACACCCACTGTCTCTACTGTTATTAAATACTGAATTTTTAAATAATTAGTAATAAATTATCCAAAAAAGTCATCTCTAATAATAAATGAGATCATCCCACGGTCCATTCTCCAAGCATCAAAGTACTTGTAGTTTCCTGCAAAACAATGTTAAATAACACTTCTGAGTATTGCAAATATTTTTTCCTATCTACATGCTATTTACTTGCTCCTCTTGTCTCATTTCTTCTGGTTACTGCACATTCATCACTTATATTTTGGATCTGTCTCCTCCAGGAAACTAACCTTTGCTCTCACAGGTGAACTGAATACTCCTATGCCATTCTTTTTCATCATATTTATTATATTGTTTTATAATTATTTGTTCATATGTCTATTCCCCTCATTATGGATGTCCCTTAAATACAGGAGAGTGTGTCAATCATCTTTGCATCCTTATAGCCTGACTAAAATCACTATAAATAAAATGGGTAAGTTATAAAATTAACTTTTGTTTGTACATAGTAGCCAATTAGTGTGCTTTGAAGTATGTATTTTTATGAGGATTTACCCAAAAAGGCGCTAAATACAGCTAACCTATACGTAAAAGCCGGCTCCATTTTTTTAAGTTTGCTGCTATGTACGTAAAAACAAGCAAGATTGAGTAATGTAACTAGGCAACAATCTGACAATCAATGGAGAGAAGGCATTTGACTTTAAACCATCAAGGGAAATATATTTTGTTCAAATTGTTGATCACAAACATTTATTGAAAACCTCTTATATGCATAGCACTGAATCTGTATCTGACGTTTTGGGTTTGAGAAATGGTCTTTACACTCAAGGAGCATATGACATAAGTAAGAGATCAATGACATTTATTAAGTAAAACTAAAACAATGGGCGATGCAGAAAGGTTTTATTAAGTGCTAAATATGTCATAGAAAGGAGAAGTGCTGTAGTTTAGAGAAAAAGAGCAAAGATATCTGGGATAATCAAAAGTTTTCAAAGATGACACACACCAGACTTGATTATGATTTGAAGGGTGTGGATGTGTGAAGAAGAGGCTGGAATACAGATAGAGGAAATAATGGGGTGAATGCAGGGAAATGACTGCTCAGGTGCTCCCTCCTCTGAGACCTTCCCTGGCCTCCCATCCCGCCTCCACCTCTCAGGCTGTGTGTCGGCAAGGACTAAATATTTGTTTCTGTATCATCCAGTAAAGGGCCTGGTTTACAATAGGTACTGAGTAAATATTTACTGAGTTAATGAATAATGAAGGAATGAAAGTAGGTTGCAGGGTGGGGATATACTGCCCTGTATAGAAAAGCAAGTCAAAATCATCATCACTTGAGATCAGAGCACTATTTCTTTTAAAAAAGACAAATTTTTCAGAATCATCTGAAGCAAATTCTAATGTCACTAAAACAGTTTTATAATGGTTTTTGAGGGTAGAATGGGATTTATATTCCCCAAAGAAGGAAATTATTGTCACCTGCTTTAAGATGACTGAGTATATCTCATTTATCAAAGAGTCCATTAACCTAGAACCTGACAGTTTTCTCCCACTGGCATTTCTGATTTTACATGAATGTGAGCATTTGTGAGTGCCTTTTTAAAATCTTGTCAGATTTTTAATCTAAATTTTTCATATGCCCGAATTAGACACACGTACTTCTAGTAAAGACATTTTTAAAAAAAGGCTATTTTCTATCCATAATGCCTGGGAGTGAAATTCTAGCAGGACTTGGGGACATAAATGTTTAGAGGACTAAATCAGGATCAGTGAAGTAGGAAAAGTGGGAAATAAAACACAAAAATGAATCCCTCATTTTCCCTGAAGAAAATGGGAGACAAGCAGCATGTTCCAAAAAGTTCTGTGCTCAAGAAATATCAGTGGAATAAATCAAACCTTCTAAATATTCAGACTAAACATGTACATATCTCCCAACAAACATTATTGCAAAGAAAAATGAGGGCTCAGGAACAAGTATAAAATAAGGAATCAAGAACAATCATGACAATCTCATGATCTACTCCTCAGGTAAAGCTCATAAGTTTTTAATTCCCCTTCCTGCCTCCCTCCCTCCCTCCCTCCCTTCCTTCCTTCCTTCCTTCCTTCCTTTTTTTTTTAAAGGCTAGATAGAATAGCAATTTAGTACATTCAGCAGATTGTCAGGAAAAGTAAGCAGTATCTTCATTGCAAAGACAAATCCATCAGCTTTAAGGGCGAGGGTCTAGGATGCCACTAACCTCTGACCACCATCCCACCAAAAAATATTTAGAGAGCACCAAGTCTTATGGTTGTAATAGTGTAACACAGCACTGAATGCATTTACGTATTTTCTAACTGGGAAATTCAAAATTAATCTGAAATCTACAAAATTTAATCCCAGATTATTCTGAATTTTTTTCACAATCACCTTTTACAACAGTGTCTAGAAACTTTGTTGTAAAGTCATTCACTGAAAAGCAGATCATTTTGGAAGTTGTGTTTCTTAAATGAACCATGAGTCAGGTAAATAACTAGAAACCTGGATCAAAACTTCAAATCCTAACTTAAAAGTACAGAAAGATATTACCTACAGAAATTATGCATAATGCTTCAACCCACCAAAATGCATACATGAGATTCTTCACAGTGGTATAGCACAAATCTGACCTATGTGAAGTAAGTTTATGTAAACCTTCTATAGTCATAGAATTTCAGAGCAGAAAGTGGCCCTGGATAATACACCACAGGTCTTACAAAGGAGGAAACTGAGGCCTGAGAATTTAAGTCACTTCCACAAAATCACCAGGTTAGTTCATGATAGAGCTACAATTAGAATGCACATTTCCTGTGTCCTGGTCTAGTTTTAATTTAGAATTATTTCAACAATTCATTCATGAAAGAAAGAAACAGTCTATTTAGTTGAGGCCCTCATCTCGTTAACTGCATGTTTCTCTCTGTACAAGTAGAGAGTCTTAAAATACACCAGAAAGTAGACAGGCTTGAGGGATGATGGAGCCTTTTTCTAAACACTTGGCTCAGATTGCTGTGGCTATTTATCACCAGTTTAAACTTCTGGCTCCAAGTCACCTTCTGACCCAGGGAAAAGGGATACCATGCTACAAACAGGCCCTTAGAGCTTAACTTTGATTTTGAGACAGGCTTCCTGATGAGAGATGAATAGGGAAAAAGTAACAATAATAGTGGATTCAGCCTTCTGACAGGAAGCTACATTTTTGCTTGTAGAGAGACTGCAGTCCAGTTATATTAGAAAAATCACGTTTTGTCTTTCCATCTGTTCTGTTTATCCTCAAGTCAAAGTCTCTATTCTCATTTTTTTCCTATTTAATTCCTATTTTGGGGCTTTGGGAGTTTTCTAGATAGATATGTATGTAAACAAGGTGTTTTACTCTCTGAAATTCAAGGTTTAAAAAACCCCACTAATTTTGCTTTCTTTCAGTTCTATGAAGAGCCTTATATTCCTTTGGATTACAAATATTCTCATTTACCTAAAATAAAACATTTATTTTGTATTCATCTAACTTTTCATTACAGTAAATCGTACTAAAATAATAACATTACCCTTATCGAGGCTTTTAAACCTGACACAGAATTTCCTCAGATATCATGAATTCTTCATTTTGAATCTGTGAGGTAGCAAAATAAAAAGTATTATCCCTGTTTTATAAATGAGGAAATTAAGGTTCCAACACATTATAAGGAATTTATAAGGAAAGAGTCAGAACTTTACTGGAGTTGTCTGACTCAGGGCCAGTGCTCTTTGCACCCTGTTGCTATGTTGAGTCAGTAGAAGTTGAATCAGCTCAGAGAGCTCCTTCCTCTGCATTGACCACCCAGGTGGAGGTGCATGCCATCCCTCATAAAAACATTGCCAGGGTCCAAATAAGTCTGTCTTGAACCAGTAAAATATCAAGAAAGTAAACAAATGTTTTATGTATTGAGCATAGTTTCACTTTTCTTGAACTCTACCTGAAACAAATGGGCAAACAACTGCCAAAATCATTATATTAGAAAAAAAAGAATAAAATTAAATGAGTATATGTACCACTAAGTTTGCAAAATGCATCCTAATACCAAAGTATAACTTTCAGGAGTTGTGCCAGTTTGCTTTTCCTGACTTGCTTTGTGAATAATCTGGAGCTGAGCACAGGCCTGGCCCAAGGGAAAAACATGAAATTATAAAAAAATTCCTTATTGCCATTTCAAACCTCGCAATTATACCTCTCTCTACTCCTCTCCCCCATTCCTGGCCCTGTTCTGTCCCAGGGATTCTGCTCCCCCCATCAAAATTTGAATTCAATTCTTCAATATGCAGATGAGAAAACTGAATCTCAAAGATCAGTAACTTGCTCAAGGTCACAAGGTTGCAAATGGCAAACTCAGGATTCGAATTTGAGACTCCAAAACCCAGGCTCTGTTAATTGCTTTTTTTTTTTTTTTTGCGGTATGCGGACCTCTCACTGTTGTGGTCTCTTCTGTTGCGGAGCACAGGCTCCGGACGCACAGGCTCAGTGGCCATGGCTCACGGGCCCAGCCGCTCCGCGGCATGTGGGATCTTCCCGGACTGGGACACGAACCCGTGTCCCCTGCATTGGCAGACAGACTCTCAACCACTGCGCCACCAGGGAAGCCCTGTTAATTGCTTTTTGAAAGTAAATGGAAAAGAAGAAGTTCTAAATGTAGAAACTGCTCACTGTTAAAGGTTCTAAGTGTAGAAAAATGGTAATAATTGGGAACCGAAGGAATTTCCCAGAATTAAAAAATCTCATTGTGAGATAGTGCCCTATTCCTACAGCCTATAGGCCTAGTTACGAGTATCTATGCCATTAGCTCAAAAGAACAGAGATATAGTATTGCGGTTGTGTTTATTTATTTATTCATTCTAAAATGACTACGTTTTAGGAATATAGGGTAAACAAAAAAATTAGAGAAATCAAAGAACAAAAATTAAGAGATATCATGAACTTCCCCAACCTCTCTAAAATTCTCAAAATAAATCCCACAAGACATGATACAGGAATGGTCAGGGAGCCCCACATTAGATTGGAGCCTTACATTTTAATGTATGATTTCAATGAGGCTATCTGAGCCAACTGCTAATTGGTATCCTTGTGTACCCACAGAGAACCCATCTTCCCATGCATGTATGCTTTCCATATGATGCACAATCATATGGTTCTATCCTGAAGAAACTCAGAAGTCCTCTTCGGAAACAGCCGGAATCCTGTGGGCAAATTTCCATTTTGATTATACTAAAGCAACTTTCAGTTTCTATTAGAATAGGTTTGAAGTGATTCTAATGTCTTGACTGTAGAACCCTCCACAGACAAATACAGGATGCCCATAACAGCTGTGTTTTATCCACCTATAGTGCCATAGAGTCCATCCGATACTGGGACTTTCACCCAGAGCTATGATGTCAGCTGATCCTGATGGCCAGAGAATATTGGGGAAAAAAATCATAAAAGGCAAATTACCATATATAATATAGTCAATTACAAAGGAGTAATATTTTTTAAAGGGTGCACTGGAACAATGACTAGAGAGGGCACGTGTTGTAGACTAGTTTCCCAAGGAGTAGAGAAGAAGAGGACACCAAACAGGTAAGTTTTGATAGGAGGTCAGGTTGGAAGAAAAATTCTGTAATTTGAACCAAATTTGGGAAGGAGACATGCAGATAAAGCTTCAGTGTGTGACCTTGATTCTCAGGCAGATTTCTGAATGCCTTTCCTTCAAACTGAAAGGAGGTTGAAAGCGTATTTCCCTAAAAAAAAATTTAATTTAATTTAAAAGTCACCTACTTCAAAACTATTTTCTTAAAACTGGACCTGCCTACCCTCCTGGGACTTTAGCAACATGGAACAGATGTGGAAGGGGTACAAGGTAGCTCAGGTGAATATAGCTCTGGCAAGTTTATGAAATATTTATATTCTGAATATACCAAAATACCATAAAAATACTAATTTAATTATCATAAAATACTGATTTAATTTTATTTCATCATCCTTCACATACCCAAACACAAACACTGCCAATGGAACTTTGAATGTATCCACGGATTAATCTCTTTAGAACTAATTGTTTCAATTTTGATTCATTCTCTACATAAAGGAATTAGCCTACTTTTTTAAAAAATATAACAGATTCAAAGTATCCTGAAATCTTCCCAGGCTAATAAGCACTCTGCTGGTTCAGGAATTTATCAGTTGTTTCTCAGCAAAATTCAGTTCAGTTTTACTGTGCTTAAGGGAGAAAAATAAAAATACAGACAAACACATGCCTAATCTAATGTGTAGAGATCAAGATTTAAGAGGAAATGGGGAAGGGCTGGAGAAAGAAGTGTTTTTTTGTGAACACTCAGAAAGACATAACACTTGCAGCACCTGAAAGCTTAAACACAAGCTCTTGATGGAATGTTCAGTTGTTCCTCCTTCATTGCCCCCAAGTCTCCTTTTCTTTTTTTCTGTACAAACTCATAAAAGAAGATTCTCATATCAGAATCACTCATTTGCCTTAGAATGGCCAGTGCCCTTCTGCCCTCTCAAATGAAAGTATAAGCCTTCTTTATAAAACTTCAGAGGGTTTGTGTTTTTAGCCAAAGACCAGAAAACTAGGAACTTTTTCTTTGTAGTTCATCTTCCCATGGTAACCAGTTAACCTCACTGTTCACCCACCAGTCCATCCTACCGGAAACTCTAGCTAAAAATTTAGCACTAACATGAGAAGCATAATGCTCTGAATTAAACTGTAACTTAATTATTTCTTCAATAGAAAGCTCTGGAAAGAATGAAAAAGAAAAATTTAAAAATAATTTCAAACTAGCATAAATAAATCTGATAGGTTCTTCTCCCTCGGGAGAAAATAATAAGTATATAACTGCTATTTAAGAAATACTAAATGAAAAATAAATGAAATGAAAATATTAAATCTCTATAAATAAATTGTATTTGCTAAGGGAAGCACCCATACTTTAAAATTCCATAATGAAAAACTCTAGAGCTGACAGCCACAGAACAGCTATATTGAATAACAAAGATTTAATTAAAGGAATTCATAGCTACTAATTATCTGGTGAAATTCCATGTGCACAC
Source organism: Globicephala melas (assembly GCF_963455315.2). NCBI lineage: Eukaryota > Metazoa > Chordata > Mammalia > Artiodactyla > Delphinidae > Globicephala > Globicephala melas. Next base: position 44,901,795 of record NC_083320.1, on the reverse strand, counting down.
CTCCTGCCAAGTCAAACCCATCATTCTGTTTAAGTTTGAAAAACTGAGAAGAAAGAAAAGTACAGCAAAGTAAGGAAAGTGTGAGTATAAAGAATGTGCCTACATCCTACACCAGTTTCTGCTTTCTGGAGTCAATTTCACAAAAATCTTCTGGGAGCGAAGGGAGTGAAGAAACCAGCAGCCTTTGGAAAATGAAGAGACTTGCTGCAAAGTCTGAGAAAAGACAGTCACTCCCTCTACTGTATCCAGATAGTCCTGTGAGCTGCATTGTAAATCCCTGTGCAGTGAAGCAATTCCTCTCATTCCAGATACAACACAGGGCAATGCAGTGTGGAAAATAAGGTTCCAATTTTTACTACAGACTTTTATGACTATCATATTTTCAGAAAATAAACTCTGAAACAGACAGAGCTGGTAGACAGACATGAGGTAGCACTGGGGCATGGAACGGATCGTGCTTGGCTTGCTTACATCCTGGGAACGACTACAGAGAATGAAATGCTGTGGCGGTGAGAAACAGGAGAGCAGCAGTGATGCTTCAAATCACAGAGTCATTAGAAAGTATTCAACGGAAAGAGCTTTTTGTTTCCTTTGTTTTTTCCCATATAAACCTACACAAGAAGACGCTACAATAAAGCTCTGCTATTTGCAGCGTAAAATTTATAAATGGGCTTACAATATAGGCTATTTAGATTTAGATGAAAATACTGAGGTATTGTCCAAATGACCATAGTAGAACAGTAAATAAAATTTGCATTTTAAGTTTACACTAATTTTAATCTCTTTGAGAGCAAAAGTTGTTTATTTTTTCCATAACATCTAACATTTTGGTTCTTATAATTACCCAATAAGCATTTATCATTATTGCTATACTACTAAATAGTAATGGAATAATAATATCAACTGGATAATAATGTTGGATAATGATATCAATAATCATTTGATGAGCTCCTAGTATTTGTTGGGAGCCATACTACTATGTAGGTGGTTTATATACATGATAGTCTTCAAAATAATTATTTAAGGTAAATATTACTATTCTAATTTTATAGACAAAAGCACTGGGACATAGAGCCATCAAGAAAATTGCTCAAGAATATGCAAATATAATTTGAAAATCCTGAATTTGAAATCAGTTCACTCATATTTGAATGAATAAACAGTGGGAGAGATATTTTTTAGATTTTCAAAAATATTCATTGGCATATATGCATGGAATAACTATCATATACTTAATACATAAAATAAATTTATGACATGAAGTGGAACCTGGGAAATAGACTTAAAAAAAGGAACCATGTGTGTGCACGTGTGTAGTGAGAGGTGAGAACTACAGGCAATTTCTATTTTGAGGCAAAGAATGATAGTGACTGTGACTAAAATTCTAGAAATGGGCCAGATCATGGAAGGTCTTGTATGCCTTGCTTAGGAGCTTGAACATTATTCTTTCCTCAAGTTATGGGAGTCAATGGAAGATTTTAAGGAAGGTAATGAGGTAATCAGATTTTAGTTTTATATCACAGTGGCAACAGAGGAGGTCTCTATAGGTGTGGCTGGGAAGTAGTCACATGGGAGGCAAGAGACAAAGTTAGATGTTACTGCAGTAAATTGTAGTAATACTGCAATATGATGATGAGAGCCTAAACTTAGGCATTTGTAGTAGAGAGAGAGAGGAGGTATATATGAGGAATATTTAGCAGGTAAAATGGTAGAGTTTAGTGACTGATTAGACTTTTGCTTGAATAACCAGGTAGGATGATCTTGCCTTTAACTGACATAAAGAATACATGAGAGGGCTTCCCTGGTGGCGCAGTGGTTGGGAGTCCGCCTGACGATGCAGGGGACACGGGTTCGTGCCCCGGTCCGGGAGGATCCCACATGCCGCGGAGCGGCTGGGCCCGTGACCCATGGCCGCTGAGCATGCGCATCCAGAGCCTGTGCTCTGCAACGGGAGAGGCCACAGTGAGAGGCCCGCGTATCGCATTAAAAAAAAAAAAAAAAAGAATACATGAGAAAGATGATCCTGTCTTGGAGGGAAGATAATGAATTGAGTTTGGGATACACTGAACTTGAAGTGGTTATGGACCATCCAGTGGGAAACTGGGTATTCTGAAGTAGATGTGGACGGTCAGGGTTGGAGAGAGAGATTTGAGAATGATCAGCAATTAGCTGTTAACCAAAACCCTGCAAGTAAGATTCCTAGATACTCTAGGGAGAGAATATGCAGAAAGGACCAGTGGACAAAATCCTATGAGAAAACAAAGTGCTAAGGGATAAATAAGGAGAAGGAGCCCATGAAGCTGAGAGGGAAAGGTCAGGAAGGTAGAGGGAGAATCTTCAGAGCACCGCCTTTCAGGAAAGTTGGAGTGGTCAATGGTAGGTGAAAGAAGCCCACTGTAACATCACACATTACCAGAAGAGCATAAGTGGAATGGAGGGGGCAAAAGTCAGAGTGCATGGATGAGTGAGGGCATGGAGGCAGACAGAAAACTGTTCTGCTCCTTTAAAGCAGCTGGGCTAAGAATAAAGAGAGGGTGGGAGGCAGACACAGACCTTGGGAGAAAGGTGAGCTTGTTTACAGGCTAAGGGGAAAGAGCTCATAGAAAGGAAGTTGTTGGAATTATGGAAAAGAGAGCATGATTAATGGAGCAACTTCCTCCAGGAGATGGAGAACAAAGTACAGAAGGAGAACAAATCTGGAAGTTTCTTCAAAACATATTCAAAGATTTGGCGAGGGCTTCCCTGGTGGCGCAGTGGTTGAGGGTCCGCCTGCCGATGCAGGGGACATGGGTTCGTGCCCTGGTCCAGGAGGATCCCACATGCCGCGGAGCGGCTGGGCCCGTGAGCCATGGCCGCTGAGCCTGCGCGTCTGGAGCCTGTGCTCCGCAACGGGAGAGGCCACAACAGTGGGAGGCCTGCGCACCGCAAAAAAAAAAAAAAAAAAAAATCACAGGAAAAGAAAAAATTGGCAAAAGTAAAAAATATACCACCAAGGTTTGTATCTGTGATGACTGAAATCAGATTGTAATATCACTTTCTGTGTCTCATTTAAGTGCTCTAAAAGTGCCTTCAGGTAAAGTTCCCAAATGACCCTTCTAAGAGTCCCATCAGATTAACAGGAGTGTGTATAAATTCTCCAGTTTCAGATGAGGACCCAAAGGTTTGGTAAAGTTAAAGGACTGTAAAGGTAGCAAGACTGCTAAATAGCAGAGATGGACCAGAACTAAGGTGTTCTCCCAATGATGGTTGGACTGTGGCTTACTTTACTTACTAAAGTATATAGACTACAAGGCTGTGATGCTTATGTTGCAAGCAATGTTTCCACTGAGAATACTGTCATCTTGGAACTGAGTTTATAATTCTGATTGAGCAGACACCCAGAAAGGAAAAGAAAAGAAAAGAAAAAAGAAACCAACTGTGAGACAGTCCTTCCTCCTTCTAAGATGTAAACTAAATTTTTTTTAAAAAAGCATACAAACATTTTTGAGTTTGAACATTATACCAGAAAGCTGATAGGGACAAAGTTCATTATTTATTAATATTAATTTATTAATATTGTTAATATTACTGCCTTCTCTGTAGAAGGCAACACATGAGTAAGGAAAATCTTGTGCTATTGTAATGTCCCTGATATACTGTTCCTTAGAGAATATACTCAGTATATGATGGAACCATCCTGATTTCTGTTGAGGAGTTTAGTTGTAAACATATCAATAAAATAAAATAAAATAAGAACACTAAGGCCAGCAATGTAGTCACAACTTTAAGGCAAAATTTTCCACTGGATAGACTACCTCTCACGCAAATGCCAAGGATAGATACTCTTTGTATATAACAGTTCTTCAGCCTTAAATGAAATTTAGAAAAAGCCACATGAAATTTACATGGAAAGAAATTTAGAGGAAAACTGAACCGTCCATATGTTCCAACCATTCCATTGTCTTATATGAACTTGTTCAACTTGCCAAAATGTACACAATAGGTCAATTAATAATTAACAATTTTAGTCTTTCTTTCCTACTATCATTATATCTCTCATGTGTAAATCTAAACTTTTCAATGTTGTAATCTCAGAGAAAAAAAATTAGTCAAAAAGTGACTAATCCATTTTTAAATATTTTATGAATTTCCATATAAGGCTAAGTGATGATGTATGAATTATCCTTCAAGTAGGAGCAAGCTGTTTGATTAAAAAAAGAAAAAAATAGATTAACATGACTTCAGTCTTCTAAGTCTCCTCCTCTCAAAACAAAGCTTTCTTTTTATGTTTTTACTTTACATACTGCATTATGTGCATTTCTAGAATGATCAACACAATGAGTTTTAGGCCTGTGTTGATATGATAGAAGTGTGAAGAGCAGGAAGTAAAAGAGAGAAAAAGAAAACTATATATTCACCTGCAAATACATTTTAATAGTCTGTGTCCTTTGCATAGTAGAATGATTCACCTAACCTGCCATGAGGAGGATTTGGGCCTTGAGATGTTTTTCCAGAAATGATGGTGAATTTGCAGTGGTTTATATACAAACTTCAATTAAGCAGCCTTATAAGTGAAAGGAATGACTAGAATAGCAAGCTATTGCCAAAGTCACAGCGTGTAGCCTTAGAACAGGAAGCCAAATGGTGTCATATCAAGACAAGAGTGTTAGGTACAGATTTAATACAGTGGTTCACCAGCATGAATCAGAATCACCTGAAAGCTTCCCGGATCCCATCCAAATCTACCAAATCAGGATATCTGGAAACAAAGGGAGCCTAGAATCTATATTGGCAACAAGCTCTTCACGTGATTCTTTATGCAGCCAGCTCAACACTGATCTGTGGATCGCTTACCAACAAACTTAAAGAGTCATGGTCAAAGTATACACTGCATTTGTCAATATAAAAATTCACTATAACTATCAATCTACTAATCTACATATATAGAGAGATACTCTTCAAAATAAAGCCTCGTTCTAATTTGAATAAAAGTTATAGGTACTTCTAAATTTATCTGAAGAGAATAAGGAAAGAATTGCAAAGAATTACAACCTAGTATTTAAGTGCCATCCCGTGTTCTTGGCTTTGTAGTCTGCTCAGAAGTGAACAATAACCAGGGTAAATCAGGTTACTCAACTATATTCTGTCCATTGAAACCAGATCTATTCCGCTAGTTGACAATTAAGCTCATTGTGGCTGGGATTATAGTTGCCTCCTAATAGCTATTCTCCCTTTTATATCCTTCATAACATAACTCTGTTCAGTAGAGTACACTGCCAGTGCTATCCAGCTAAGACTACATTTCCCAGCAGTCCTTGTAACTTTGTATGACCATATGACTAAATTCTAGCCAACTTTCAAGTAAGTTGAAATGATATGATGACTTAATAGTCTCCATTAAAAAAGAGGGAATCACAGCCTTTGTCTCCCATTCTCTATCCAGATGCCAGGAAAGTAAATATAATGGCTGGGATTCCAGCAGCTGTCTAGGAACATAACATCAAGGACTGTACCCTAGGGATAGGAGAGAGCTAGAAAAAAATTGAATCCCTGATGACTTTGTAGAGCTGGTATACCAGCCTTTCACTACCTAACTAGAAGTATTTTATATAAGGAAAAGAACCACTTTTTTTGTTTAAACTACTGCATTCTGCTATATGCAGGTAGACCTAGATTAAAACATCCACTATAAAAGAAAAGTTTGCATATCCTACATGATTCAAAGTATCTATTCCAGTAGTAAAGAGTTTAAAACAATTTATGAGTGAAAAGTATCTTAAGCTATGTATTTGTATTCTGTACCTCCTTTAAAATCATCCCATCCAAGTACTGCTGAGTGTTAAGCATTCGTTTCTTCATATTTGTATTTTAACAATGAGATAAATGGTAAACATAATATAATAAAAATGCAGGAGACCATGGTATAGAAAGGACTGTGAGCCCCTCATCTCTTAGTAATCAGAAGTTGGCTTGGGTCCAGGATATTAGTGTAGGGTTGCCACAGAGGGTTGCAAATTTATGGTCCAGGAGCCAAACCTGGCACTCAAATATATTGCACTCGGCTTAGGCAATGCTTTCTGAAAACATTAGATGTGACTGTCTTCAAGTGGGCATGCATCTTCAGTTCTCCACAGGCCCACCATCTCCTGTTGACGTACAAACACTCGCTTGCTTCACTTATTGATGTTACCTACCTTCTCAGTGCCTCTGAGAAGCACTGACATTTATAGTCTCTGGAAATAAAATGGTACATTTCTGCACCCTCCCTTCTCTCCATTTCTTCTCTGTTGTTGAAATCAATGATTGATATCAGCGATTATTTTCCAAGATTAAGTATGTCCACTTCTAATAACAAGAATGTATATAAGCTCACTAGGTGTTAGACCTTTATTTAGGAATATAAAAATTACTATAAATGCACTAGTATTTTCTCCTACAAAAAACAAATGGGGAACCTCTCAAAGCACCCCCCCTAATAAACACACACACACAAAAACTCATGAAAAGCTGATTTTGTCACCTTAACTCATTTTTGTTACTTAATTTTACTTAGTAGTCTCAACTAAAGTTAGCCCAACTCTCAAACTTTCTCATTTTTATGAATTTAAAAAATCAATTCAGTTCTTAAAATTTAGTGAGAAGTAGTAATGATTTTGGCCTAAACAGCCTAAAACTTATTTACTTTCTTTTATCATTCATAAGTATTTTTATCAGACAGGTACTGTGTAACTAAGTAAAATATGTTTTAAATTTCCAGTAAAAATAATCACAGTCAAACAGAAGAAAAATATACCTTGAAGTCCTGAAAAGAAAAAAATAAAAGCTCACAAATATGTACTTACATATGATAATAGGTCTCCTCAAAGGGGACATATTTGCACACAAAATCAATACCACATTATATGACTTAGAGCTAAAATTTGAAAAACATACTTGTTTTGCATGTGTGCCTTAGATATTTCTTTAGTTTAAAACATTTACCTGAACTTACTCTTCCCCAAACTTAAAAATCACATGGAGTTTCAAAATTCTGACACTTCTATTAAGCTTGTGACAAGCCTGAACAGGGAAATTAAGTATTGCCAAGTACCACACAATATAACTTAAACCAAAATATGCATGGTAAGTAAATACAAGTTATGTAGCTCTGAATATTCTGGATTCTGGAATTCTTTTCTACATCAACTTTAATTAGGACCATAACTATTTTCTTTTGCTTTTGAATTTTTATTACATATATTCTCTTAGCTTGAGTTATAAAACTGAAGAATTTATTTTTTATAATACGTATGAAAGCAATTACCCTTTTTCTGTAAAATATAATGTTTGGAATTCCAGTTTCTATGCTGTTTGGTTATACTGGGGGGGAGCAGAGTTGGTATGGAATCAGGGACTTTTTGCATCAAGCCTCACATTCCTAACATTTATGTAAATTAGTATTAAGGAAAATTGAACTCTGCTCATTTTTCAGAAGCACCTACAATGTAATTACAACTATTTGAGAAAGTCTTTTAACATATGGCCTACTCCATATGCTTATAGGAAACATTTATTTACATGTTCAATTATTTTCATACTTTATAAATGTAAGTTATTTATTTTAAAATATATTAATAAGGAAAGTTGTGTTAATTAAGTTTTAAAAGTAAGTTGCTGGTTGTTTTGGTGGGGGAGGGGAATCAACTACTTCTTTTATGTTCAGATTTTTCTATTTCTATTGTAATTTTTCTGTATTTTACTTCTCCCCTTTCCTGACTTCTACTTCCTATTAAACTTTCTCCCCAACCCTTCCAAACTGTACATGCTCTTCACAACATTACAAGGAAACTGAAGAAGTTTCATCTTTTATAAATTGTCTCATTTTCAAAAACATAAAAAGTAACATAAAAAGATCCAAGATTTTAGAAAGTGCCCCCTCTATGGGACTCTGGACAGATTGTTGGGTATTCATCCCAGATTCTTATTTTCACTTTTTAAATGCTTTTTAGACCTCGTGGCCTCTATGTTAATTTTATGAACATTTACAGAGCAAAAATACACAGAAGCAGGTATTAAAAAATATATATACACGCATACATATGTGTATATATACACAAAAAATATATGAACGACAATAACAAAAGTTTAATAAATATGCTAAGTTTTAAAAGCTTGAGTTTGATGTTAAATTGTTATGAAAATCTATAATGGCCTATTATGAAACAGTACATGTCCGTATTTGAAACTTCAGGCCTGGACGGGAAGGATTTAATAATCAGTGGAACCAATTTAAATATTTTCTTATATTTTATAGCAGCCATGCATTTTTGCTTAACATACCACAGAACCCAACCCTAACATATGCAAATTTCAAAGGAAAAAAAATCGATAACCAGTCAAGATTTGTCTCACATTTTAAAAAAAGAAAGGAAACTTGTGTCTAATGAATAACGCCAATAAAATACTCCTTGATAAATAAATTATATAAGGCATGTGGATTTCCTGCCTTCCGCCATCCAACAGGGAACCACCACTGTCCTGATAATCAAGTCAGTAGGGTGGGAAAATAAGAAATCTGGCTTCTATCAACTTCTGCCATGGGGAAAGAAACGAGACTGCCTCTCAGAAAGCAAAAGTGATTGTAAGATCACAAATGAAAATGGGAAAGACGTAGAAGTCTGTAAAGAGAGAAAAATAAGGAGCCAAAAACAAAGAAAAAATCAGTTATCAGACTGGCTGCAGAGGTTTTTCTAAACAAAGAATTTTATGAAGCAGCTGAAGTTCAGTACAAAAAGGACTCCACCCTACCCTGCTTCTGCTGCGACTTCTCCTTGCTCTGAAAACTCCAGCCCACAGAACAGAACTCCTCTCACTAAAAGTGCCTTTAGTGCTCTGTTTTAAGCACTCTCCTTTCCTTTTAAACTTCCCACTCTCCACATTCAGGCAAAAGGACTTATCCTAGGCTTTCCCAGAAATATTCAGTAGTGTACTCTTCGAACCGCAGATGTGGAAGCTCCGGATTTACAAACATCCCGATTGTCTTCCGAGCTGTTTCCCAGGTGCAAATCTGTCAGCCCCCTTCTCAACTTCAAATCAGAACCTCCTCTTCATGCTCTTCCTGAGGCTTAACATTCCATCTATTTCCCAAACTATGCAATAAACACCACAAGGAAAGCAAACGGCAAACTCACCATCCTCATCTTCTTCCTGGGCTTTTATTGAGACAAATTGCCCTAATAAAATAGTAAGAATGAGGAGAGGTCTTGCTTCCACCCAATTTGCCATCATGTCTAAATATTAGACATGTGGGTCCTCCTGGGAGTGAAAAGTAGATTCTAAGGTTATTGTAGCACCATGAAGTCAGCTGTGGGCTCTTCTTTCAGCATCAGCCCCAGGGCAGCCTCTGAAAACCCCCTTTTTCAGCACCAGCTCCGGCACAGTCTGCGAAAACTTTTTTCAAGCGATGCAGCTTTAAATAGGAAGAATGCTGCCTCCACTTCTTTTCCTGCCCCTTTTCAGCTTGTTCAGGCTCATAACCATCCAGTGTCTGCCAAGCAACGGTCTGATTGATAGTAAACAACCAAATCAGAACACGCGCCTCAGTGCCTTGAACTGTCCCGATTTCATTTATGTTTTAAACATAAATGGGGCTTAATCACAGAAACAAACGTTTGTTTCTCTTTCCTTTTTTTTTTTTTTTTTTTTAAAGAAAGCCTGTTAGAAGGAAAGAGACTTATTCTCCCCTCCCTACCCTTTTCCCAGACACACACCCCTTCACTTTTTCCCTATAGGGAGGAAATACAGACTTTCAGCCTAGTTTTTGGTATCTAGATAATTCAGGATCCTTGTCCACCTTAAACTTTCAAAGGAACAAATTTTAACCCTTTCTTTTTACTAAAGAGGACTCATTCTTGTCCCCTTGCTACATTCTGTTTCTTTACCCAGATACTGGAAGGGGACCGTTAAATGTCCAGGTGAAGAAACTATTTGACAAATGCATCATACTTTGAATTAAGATCGTCTCCTTATCTCTCCATCTCTCTTATTTAGAGAAACACATTTGCAGGTCCTTCTTGTCCCAGAGAGTTTTATCATGTAAAAAAGCAGTCCACTATGTCAGTGTGGAGTAATGGGAAGGACACTGTATTTGGATGCAAAAAGCCTCGCTTCAGAAATCAGCTCTGCCACTCACCCATTTTGTAAACACAGAGTCCTTTATCTCTGTGCACTCCAATTTTCTCATTTGAGAACAGAGTTTTGCCCTGACCAGTGGACAGCGTTTAGTGACATTAAAACAAGTAATATATTATTAACTAAGTTCTGAGTTGCAAAGAGCTACATAAAAGTAGATGTTGGTATTATTACCCCTAAACCAGCTTTTCAGGGAATTTGGTAGTTCCAGTTGCAATTGCCATTCAAGAGCATTATTCATGAACTTTTGTGCCACACTCATGCTTGCCAAGATCCTAATGACCTCCGAGTGTTCCACATAACCTAATACGTTTGCTACCTTGAGTCTACCCAGAATCAGAATGTCTGTTCTACACAACACAGGTGAGTCAATGGTTTATAATTACTCAGCAGTGATCAGGAACCCTGCACTGCACTAAGCACTGGAGGGAGAGGATGACACAAAGTAAGTGAAAGGCATACCCACTGTCTCCAAGGAACACGTGCAGACACTAAGAAAAGAAATTTACATGAAACAAGAAATATAAGCGAGAGCATATACATATGTGTGGGATACATTAAGCCTAGGAGAAATTCAGAGAAAGGACAGATTATAGGGTAAGATTAGGTAAGTGATGTATTATCCTCACTTTTCTTCATAGAAGAAATCCAAGAAACTTTGAATTTTTGCTTTGGAGCTAGAATCTCCAGAGAAGTGTTCCAGAGGAGGTCAACTCTCCACGCAGCTGTACCCCTCAGTCTAGCTTTTCACTTCAACACGTCCCATTTCAATTAAATACTTCTGGCACCACCACACTTAAATGCCCTGCTCCCACTTAAACGAATGGGCCGAGTAAGAACCAAAAATCACTCTTCTGCTAATTCTAACTAGAATATCTGAGAGAGGCCAGAACTTGAAAAACCCCTTGCTAAATATTCAAAAAGAATAACAGGAAAATGCAGAGAAAAAAAACTTCACCCCATGTGCTTGCCACTTCTATTCTACTTTGAAACTGTTTTAGACATCAACACCCCAATACCAAAGGGTTGGCACAATTTGCAGGCATCTTGTGTGGAATCTTTACTGAACCACAGAGACTAAGGACATTTATGGAGAATCTGCAATTAGCAGAAAGTATTCTAAATGCTGAGAGCACATAGATGATAACTAAACAGGAACAGGACTTGTAGCAGAATCAGTGCACATAAACGCTCAGTGCTTGCTCAGACCAGCATCTTAGTATCTGTTATTAAAACAGTTATTATCAGCAAATCAATAGTTATTTTAAATTTAAATGTAAACACAGCTTTTATAAGAAAGATTTAAAATCCAAGGCAACCTCTCACAGTTTCCTCCAGTCCCAGCCTCCTCTTTCCATCATACCAAAAGCACATGGTATGATGAGGCAGAGCAAATATTTTCAAGAGAGCTGAGATAAATTATTAGCATTCTCTCTTATCCTTGCTAGATTTGTGACTTGGGCTTTTTTTCTATGTTTGGCTTTAGGATTCTACATTATAATTTGGAAAAAAGTAAAACATACACAGGTATTGACCAGGTGTGTCTGTTTAATAGATGTGGCTGAATTCAGGAAGACTTGACCATTTCTCAGTCCTTGAAGAACTGATTCTAGGCCTCAGTGCTTGGGTGGAGAGCTCAAAAATCTGTCACAATTCCGATGAATTGTGCATATTATAATAATATGGGCCGAGTGGGTCAATTTTTACTAATCCAATTTCTCACAGCAACTCTGAAAGGGTATTTTTTTTTTTTTTTTTTTTCGGTACGCGGGCCTCTCACCGCTGCGGCCCCTCCCGCTGCGGAGCACAGGCTCCGGACGCGCAGGCTCAGCGGCCATGGCTCACGGGCCCAGCCGCTCCGCGGCATGTGGGATCTTCCCAGACCGGGGCACGAACCCGCGTCCCCTGTATCGGCAGGCGGACTCTCAACCACTGCGCCACCAGGGAAGCCCTCTGAAAGGGTATTTATTAATTTTCTCAAGTCATATATAAAGGGATTATGCTTCAAAGAAGTTTCAAGTTTGCTAAGCTAATAAGCGGTAGATTTAGGTTTCTGTTACTCCAAAGTGAGTGTTCTCACTGCTTCCTAGCTTTTAGATCTACTTGATACCAATACTTACAATCTCAGAAGGTGTCTCAGCACCCTTCAGGGTTAGTCCCTCCCTCTGCACTCTTTATCCCTTCCCTTTACATTTCCTTCGAGACATTACTCTGTCAGTGTCTTCCTCAATTTCTTCAAAAAAAGAAGCAAAAAACCAAAGGTTTCCCTTGACTCCACATCTTCTACCATCTCTTTTTTTCCTCTCCTTCCCCTCCTGGTTATACTTCACCCTGTGCATCAGGATGTCATCACAAGCACCACAAGAGACACCAATACCCCTTTGTTGATAAACCCAAAGATCTTTCCTTTTTCCTCCTGTTGTGTTTGATACTCAGACTACTCCCTTCTTCTTACTGAAACTATTTCCCCTCATGGCTTCCTGGTCCCACATACTCCTCCTCCTCCTCTGTTTTTTGGGGTCAAATTTCCTTTGCTAATTCCTTTCAGAAAGTTATTGTGCTCCCCAGTATTGTACTATCAGCTTTTTTCTCTCCTTGCCCATTATCTTGATCTATTTTAACTACTAGACCCTTGACTTTGTTTCCATTTACATGCTAATAACTTCCAGTCAAGGCTTCCCTCCTGAGTTGTGGACCTGTATTTCTAAGTGCTTGAACATCTCCCTCTGGACAAGTCCATGTAGCTCAACACCAATGAACACTACCACAATTACCCTAGTCCCAAAGATAAGACACAGAGGACACTCTTCCTTCTCCTTCAACCCACATCAATTGTTCACTGAGTCTTGCTGGTTTTATTATGTGCTTGCATTTTTTTTAAATTGTAGCTGATTGACAATATTATATTAGTTTTAGGTGTACAACATAGTGATTCAATATTTTTATAGCTAATACTCCATTTAAAGTTATTATAAAATATTGGCTATATTCCCCGTGCTGTACAATATATCCTTGTAGCTTATTTTATGCATAGAAGTTTGTACCTCTTAATCCCCTACCCCTATGTAGTCCCCCCTTCCCTCTCCCCATGGGTAAACACTAATTTATTCTCTATACCTGTAAGTCTATTTTGTTTTTTTATATTCACTAATTCCTAAGTACTTACATGATATAGCAACATGATATTTTAAAATAATAGTAACAGTAATAATAATGAAGGAGGAGAAGGAAAATGCCTATTTCTTGGTCCCATCTCCCTCTACTTTCCTCTTTTGGCTTTAGCCATTGGAAACACAGATTTTCCCAGGAACATAAGCAGTTTCACACCTCAAAATTTATTCAGGCTCTGACCTTTGCCTGAAATAACCACCTCCCCAGTTTAATTCATTTTCTCATTCAACAAATATTTGTTGATTGTCTATTATTTGCCAGATTCTAATCAAAGCACTAAGGATGTAGTATGAACAACACAAACAAGGTCTGCAGTAGAGCTGTGAACAACACAGACAAGGTCCCTGATGCTATGGAGCTTAAAACAGAATAAGTGAGCAAACAAGGTAATTCCAGACAGGGATACGCCATGAGGGAAATAAACAGTGTGTTGTTTTAGAGTTGCTCAGGAGTCAGTGGTGGGAAGGATCCTGCAGATAAGGCCATAAGAGTAGACTCTGTAAGGAGGTAATAGTGAATCTGAGACCTAAAATTTGAAAAGGATCTGTCCCTGGAGAACTGGGGGAAAATGGCATTCCAAGCAGAGGGGACAGGGAACATGAGTGGCCTGGAATAGTGTATTAATTTTCTAGGGCTGCCATAAAAATTACCACAAACTTAGTGCCTTAAAACAACACAAATGTATCATCTTACAGTTCTATAGGTCAGAAGCCTGGGTCCCATTAAGCTAAAATCCAGGTGTCAGCAGGACTGCACTCCTTTTGAGAGGATCTAGGGATGAATTCATTTCTTTGCCTTTTCACGCTGCTAGAGATCACCCACATTCTCGTGACCTATTCCTCATCTTCAAAGCCAGCAACATAGCATCACCCTGACACTACTTTTGGGGTCACATCTCTTTCTCTGACCCTAGCCAGGAAAGGTTCTCTGCTTATAATAGCATATGTGGCTGCATTGGTTCCACCTGAATAATCCAGAATAATTTCCCCATCTCAACATCCTTAATCACATATCACAAAATCCTTTTTGACATGTAAGGTAACATATTCACAGGTTCTAGACACTAGGCCATGGACATCTTTGGGAGGTCATTATTCCTCTTACCAAAGATAGGAATAAGCTTTGAGTGTGAAAGAGTAGAAAGAAAGCCATTATGGCTAGCCTGATATGATGTAAGGCTGGAGATGAGGTCTGTCAGTAAAGTCTTGCAGGTCATGTATAGGAGTTTAGATTATTTTCTAAATGCAGTGAGAATCCAAGGAGGGTTTTTTAACAAAGGAGTGATGTGCTCTAATTTACGGATTTTTAAAAAATCTGAATGGCCTGTGAGAAATGTATTATAGCAAGGCAAGAATGGAAGTGAGGACACAGGTTAGGAAGCACTTTTAGTCCAAATGAGAGATGATGGAAATAGAAAAAAGCAAAGAAATTCAGACTATACTGTGGAAATAAATTCACTGATGACTTATGAGAAGCTGAAGTACAAATTTGAGGAGGACACCTCTGCCAACTAAGTAGATGATAGAGCCAGCAAAGCTCAAGTGTTGCCCCCCTGACAAACCAGTCTGCTCCTTCATAGAACTGACCAACGTGTTCTGTATGGACCTCCCTAACCTCACACAATATTTATGTCCGATTTCCCTGCCAGACTGAAAGCTCCCGAAGATTACGGATATTGTTTGGTTATTTATATTTGCCTAATAGTTATTGTTGAACCCATATTGTTTAGTAAAGAATCAGTAGAACTTGATGATTGAATGGCCATGACAGAAGAAACAGTGAGCATAAATAAAAATGATTTATTGACAAGATGCCATCCCCAGAGGACTAGGAATATGATGGTTCTAGTCAAAGAAATACCTAAGCAAGGAACAGAAACATAAATGAGTAGAAGGAGGACACATAACTGATTAGGTGCCTGTCTACACATATTTGCTATAAAACAGCAAAACCATAGTTTCTGAACAGAAAAAGACTGCATATTGTGAATATACTTTCTTTCTGGCTGAAAGTCATTGTAAAAATAACTATAACAATAAAAATAATGATGGCTAGAATGTATTAAGTACTTACTATGTGTCAAATACTATATAAGTACTTTGCATGTACTCATTAACTTAATCCTCAAATCAATACTATGGAATAAGTCCTCTTATTTTCTCTGTTTTACAGATGAAGAAAGGAAATTGAGGCTCATAGAAGCTAAATAACTTGTATCAAGTCATACTAGACAAGTCAAGAAATGACCTACTAGTCAAGAAATGGCTAGGTCCAGGTTTGGAACTCTGCTTTCACAGTCTTTTCTCTTAAGGAGCTGAAGTTCAAGGAAATTATATGATGTTTATTTCTTTACCTTAAACGCCATCACTGATTTTTTTTAAACAAATGACAATACTTAGAGAATCTCTCAAAATGCCTTCAGTATAATAGCTTTTCAAGTAAACAAATATATGAACCAATTAATTTAATGGTATCTATATCCAAACTTTACAAATATAGGTTAGCTCTATCTGAATATTTGTATTGTAAATATATCTTTTTACATTTAGGCATAACTAGAAATATTTTCTTTTTTAAAGTCTTAAAATATGAACTTTCATTTTAATCCAGATGTTTATATTTTAGCATGTCATATTTTGAGAAAAGTTTGCAATTTTACCTTTCAAAATATTATCTTATCTCTTAAGGCAATCAACAGTCACATTTAGAAGTTATGGAGAATGTGAAAACTTTTATCTATTACTTTGTAGTCTGTGCTTTTTGTGTCTTCTTTAGGAAATCCTCCCTACTCCTGTATTTTCTTCTGGAAGTATTTCACATTTAGGTCTTTAATCCACCTGGATGTTTTGTTTGGGTTTGTTTTTGTTGCTCTTGGTTTATAAGTTAGAGATACTTTTTTTTTTTTTCATTTGAATAGCTATTATTTACTGACTAGTCCATCCTTCCCCCACTGATTGTGATGTCACTGCTGTTAGAGGGTCTGCTCCCGGGTTCTCCAGCCTCCTCCCTTTGTCTGTTGATGTATCCCTGTGTCAGTGGCACCGTGCTTACTTACTGTTGTTGTCAGTAAACCTTGATAACTTAATAAGTCAGCTCTTCCCACTCCTCTTAATCATGAAAATCACTTCCACCCTTCCTGTTCCTTTACTCTTTCATATAAATTGTTTACTGAGTTTGTCAGATTCCAGGAAAAGGCCAGTTAATATTTTTATTGGACTTACATTGAGTTGAGAGATTAATTTGGAAAGGATAGATGTGTTAATGATATTGAATTTTTCTCCTAATAAAAATGGCATGTCTCGACTTATTCATGTCTTTAAATGTATTTCAATAAAACTTTATACATCTTTAAAAAAAAAAAAGAAGTTATGGAGAGTCCTGTCAGCCAAAATTATAAATGATCTGATAAATCATGTTGGCTCATATAGCACCCAACTCTTCACATACTGTTTGAGCACACACATACTCTTTGAGACTCACAATAACCCAGTGAAATAATATGAGCAGAATGATCATTCCCATTTTATAATGGGATTCAGTGAGATTAAGTGACCTTTCAGACAATGCAAACAATAGTTTCAAAAATGGTTTCCAAGTCCTAGCACTCTCTGCACTGTACTTCATGATAATTAAAGTATAATATAATTCAACTTTACTAACTAGGAAGACAGCATCAAAAGAGTCCTCAGGCTGGATAAGAGAGTAGGTCTTAAAGGTTCTCACCACACACACACAAGAAAGGTAACTATGCCATGTTTATTAAGGCACATTTTAGATAGAGTAAATTCACCTTTTGAGATGTACTCAAAGTACAGTCCTTTGAGTATGACAAAGGTATATAATCGTGTAGCCACCATTGCAATCTAGAGGATATTTTCTTTACCCCAAAAAGTGCCTCCATTTGGAGTCAACCTTCTCCTCCCAACCCCACTCCTGGCAACAGTGATCTGACTTCAATGCCCATAGCTTTCCAGAACATTATATAAATGGAATCAGACAGTATGTACCCTTTTGTGTCTAGTTCTAAGATTCATCCATGTTGTTGCATGTATCAGTAGTTCATTCCTTTTTTAAAAAACACTATGTTTACATTTAAAACATTTATTTCCTCATTCTTAACCATGAATCCCTTATTTATTAAGCCTAATAAATCCTGAAATGTGGATGACTGTTTGTATTAGAATAGACAATTCTCTGTAGCTAAAATGAGAGTCCATGAGTCAGGGCTTCCCCTGAGGGAAACTTTTTAGATGGCAGGAGTATGTACAAGCTACAAAGGGGAAGTTGTCCAGAAACTCAGTGACACCAAAGGCCATTTATACCAAATGAGCTTGCCATGCTCCGTATACTGCTTTGAAAAAAATTAAAGCCCTGAGAGTCTCAAGTTGTTTCTCAACAAAATAAGAAGTCATTCAGCCCATCAGACTTTTGAGTTCTTACATTGTTCAACTGACAACTATGTGGTGACCAGAGGTCTGGGAAATTGGTCCTTGGCTTGGAGAGGGCAGTAGAGGGCAAGGAAATCAATATGAGACATCTTATCACATTTCATACCTCAATCAGTATTTTGTTTAATGTTTTACATTTTCCTGTGTCTTGGGACAAACTACTCCTTCAGACCCTTTAGTAACTTCATTTTAGTTTTACAGAGCTGTGGAATTCTCTGCCTTTGTGAGGTTATAAAAGAAATTTTTGTAAATTGGCTGTTGAGAAAGTATAGCATTTTCTATAACCTGCCATTTCAAGTGTCATTTATGTTGTAGTTTTGTTTTACATTTTACATTTGTGTCCAGTGTTTGAATATGAAAAATAATTACACCAATAATTACATTAGTTATCAATATGTCAGGAGTATTCAATGCCAACTTTTTAAAACACTTTTTTAGACAATCTATGAGTAATAAAAAGATTCATCCCTATCTCCCTCTGATATATATATATCCCTCCCATATGATATGCATATATCAAATGAGAAATGGCCAGCAGTGGTCAATTCTTAATGCTGAAAAGCAGAAACTTCTGCTCACAATCTCTATTATCACAATTATTTGTCATATGTAAGTACTTTAATAATCATGAAAAAGCTAAAATATATTACTGATTAAAAAACATACAGTGGGGCTTCCCTGGTGGCACGGTGTTTGAGAGTCTGCCTGCCGATGCAGGGGACACGGGTTTGTGCCCCGGTCCGGGAAGATCCCACATGCCGCTGAGCGGCTGGGCCCGTGAGCCATGACTGCTGAGCCTGCGCATCTGGAGCCTGTGCTCTGCAACGGGAGAGGCCACAACAGTGAGAGGCCCGCGTACCGCAAAAAAAAAAAAAAACATACAATGCATTTGGATTATAATTTTTATTTAAATATCTCCAAGTAATCAATGAGCTCACTTTGGTATAAATATACAAATATAAATTAAGATAGGCTCTTACCACAGTAATTAAAGTTAATTAAATATTAAAATTAGTCACTCTGTAGCCAAGATTTTCAATGCTTTAAATACCACAAGGACCCAGTGGCTCATTGATTATATGGCTTAGAAATCAGGAGCATTCTGTATATTTATCACACATTGCCCTAATTACTATTTAATTAAAATGTGTAGATATCTATACACAAAAACATACACATACACAAAAAGAGTGGGCAAAAAAGCAATTTATAAACTTGATTTTGAATATGTTCTTAGGTTACTGCAGCAACATAAGTCTGAGTCCTCCTTGACACCCAAGGATAAGAAAAGCAAAGACTCCTACGACCACTTATTACCAAAAAAATGGGTTATTATTCCTAATACATAGAAAATACTAAGACAGGATTTCACTCACCAGTCGAATAGTGTATTATTTTAATTTTTCTAAGTATGTGAGTGATACCATCTCATGAGATTAGGAGGAACACATGGATCTCATTTTCTTGTTTTACAAAGACTTACTTTTGTTTTCTCTGGAATAATTGCAATCATAAGATATTATTGGATGAGTGAAATTTTATAAATGTGCCTTGTCTTCCCTTTCAGCATCATCTCCACTTCCATGATTCTGGAATGAGAGGAATCCAGAAAACTGTTCCTGGGACATCTGAACTCTCTTCTCCATAAATACACAGTTAAAGCAATCAAGGGACACTTAAACATTTGGCAATTTCTCTCCCTGTTAAACTAACTAAAATTAATTTTACACACATTTATTTGTAAGAAGAGACCCTTTATTAATTCACATCTTGTAGTCAATCTCTAAGGCCCATCAGTTGGCTCCAAAAGCCACAATGTACTTAATTTACTAAACTTATCCTGGATTCTGTTCAATTTTTATGAATCTCTCCCAATTACTTCAATTATTTGTGACATGGAAATCATCAGTAATAGGAAGAATTAATAAATAACTGCCTAAAGGCATGAGCGCAAAACCCTCATTACAAATATGCCTTGCTCATCCTAATATGTCCATCCTACTTACTTAAGGAAGAGGAGGTTGTGGCTTCAGAAGTTATATGCAATTCAATACAATGCACATTTGTCAGGAGATTACTTTGAGGATGCAAATATATATTGGACCTAGTCTTGGTTCTTCATGGGCTTACCTGGCCGCGGAGCAACTAGGCCCATGAGCCACAACTACTGAGCCTGCGCATCTGGAGCCTGTGCTCTGCAACAAGAGAGGCCGCGATAGTGAGAGGCCCGCGCACCGCAATGAAGAGTGGCCCCCGCTTGCCACAACTAGAGAAAGCCCTCGCACAGAAACGAAGACCCAACACAGCAAAAATAAATTAATTAATTAATAAACTCCTACCCCCAACATCTTCTTTAAAAAAAAAAAAAAAGGCACTTAGAATCATGAGGAATCTGGAAAGAAGTTATGGATGTGGTGGAATTTAAGCAGAGCATCAAAGAATGAATAGCACTCCAACAAAGATTGGCTGAAGGGAGGTTAGGGAAGACACACAGGAGAACACTCAAGTGACTTAGAGAAACTGAAGGTAATCTAGCAGAGTTAAATCATAGGCCACTTCACACTACAAAGTGGGGAAGTAAAAACTCAATGTTTTAAAAAGCATGAAGTATTTAAGTAAAACTTATATTTACTTATACTTAAAAACTTATTAGGTAAAACAATATTTTTAAAGTATAAAGTATTTACAGTAAAAGAGATGGGAAGAGGGGGCAAAAAATATTTAAAAGCTAACTGCAATAAATCCCAACCTTAACAATACCTTTATCTTTTAATGGTCTAGTCAGTATTTCAAGATAATATCTATGGTAATTATTATATTTCAGGGTACAATGATTTTGTAATGATTTCACTAAACTAATAAACTACTGTACTGGATTCTTCAGAACTCTCTGTCATTAGAGAGACACAGAAGGATAATGCTAATATCCCCACATCTTTAGTCTTGTAGCAAAAAATAAAAGCATTTCTAATACTCTGCATGGCTTTGTTTCTTGTAGAACCACACCCATATCTTAGCTTCCAAAAGAAGACATAGCTCAAGAAAAAATGTGCATGAATCAGTAACCATACATAGATTTGAATTCTGTTTTTCACATAGCAACCTCATCTCATCTTCTAAGCTCACTCCAAAGTGGTTTTTCAGAAGCCTGAGTCAACATAGCAAAGAGAAGTAGAAAACACTCATCTGTAGGTCCCTATCTTATCTAAGCCCGCGAGTGTTACTAGCCCTTTAAAATATCTGGAAAGATAAATACAGTTCCAAATTCCAAATCTTGAAAAGAGGGAATGAATAGCTAGTATAATCAAAATGATTTTAGGTTAAAAAAAAAAAAAAACTACAAAAACTCATCTTGTTCTACAGAATATTATCACTGGCAGTACTGGGCCTTGGGAAACATGAGCTCTGGTCCTGGGACAGTCTCTGATTAACCTCTTGACCTGAGGAGGACCTCATATATCATCAGAGCCCAGTTCCTTGTTTGCAAAAGGGGTTAGTAAATGTCCCTTCATATTTCCAAGTATTGTTACAGGGACTATTCATGAATGAGCTTCATAAATTTTAAAAATTAATAAAATATAAGGTATCATTCTCATTATTACTACCCTTAAAAGGTGATTAAATAGACTGTTTAAGAAAAACCTTATTCATTTCTTTGCTTAAGAATGGACAGCGGATACTGAAGTTATTTTTAGCCACTAAAAGCGTATTTTCAATGGGTAAAAGGACAAGACAAGTGAGCAATGTAATATTCCTTGGTTTGGCAGGGTTCCATTTAGATTGCCTCAACTCAGAAAGAACTTCCAACTTGAACATTGATATAACTGAACGTGCTAAGAGGAGAGCAAGAGTTTGGAGACACAGGATGGGTAAGAATAATGACAAGGACAGTTTGATAGCCTTCTGAAAAAAAAAAAAAAAGACAGATTTTCCATTTGCTTAGAAGTCATGCACAGAATTAAAATATTATTCCTTTACCATTTATGACTATGAAAGCTGAAAACATAACTACTACTATTAAAGACAGTATCTGATTAAACAGAGAAAATAGAAAAATGACATGTATTGGATCTCAAGTCTTTGTTTTGATACTGCAAAGGAGTTCCACAATGACAATGACTTTTCTCAATGGCACAGTGGGATACAAATCTCATTTTACAGATAACTAACATTTAGTTCAGTGGGGTTTCATGAAATGTCAAAATTATACCACTAGTAAGTAAATCACGCAGGACTCAAACCTAGATCTGACTTCCAGTTCTTCCTCTACCTCAGAGAAGGGTCTAAGTACTCCTGGGTGCTCCTAAGACATTCTTTTTTTTAGGGGGTTGGGGGTAAGGGTGAGTCTGTGAAGTTTTCCCTTTTCCAATCACATATCTGTATAAGGCCAGGTTTTTTCATATACTTTAACCACAACAAAATATGGCAACAGATTGAAATCAGATGTAAATATGAGAATCTGCTGTATTCTATTAAGCCAGACATTTAAAGGATTTGCAAAAATTTTAAATAATGTCACTCTTCTCATTACGTTTTTGTTTTGGTACATACTATTTTATAACAATACATCATTGATGGTAACATAAAATGGGTATATTGTCATTTTAAATGAATTAATAACTTTTTAAAAATTTCTGAGATTTAATTTCTAAAATGATAAATGTCAATAGGTGTAATCTACTAAATGCTATTTGGGGTCCTTGATAATTATAAAAGTGAAAAGCACTCCTGAGACCAAACCACAAGTCTGAGAAACACTGCTCTACACCATGATCTAAGCATGTCTTCTACATTTTTAATCTAGTATGTAATTTTCACGTTTACAAGAGTAGCATATGCTTCCCTCATCCCTAGGAAAGGGAAAATGCAGAAAGTATAAAGAAAATGATTTCGCTTAATAATCCCTGATATAATCATTGTTAATACAATATTTATTTCTCTTCAAAATTTTTTCATTTGAGAATACATTTTATATGTAATCTCTTGCTTGATGTACCACTTTTTTCCCCAATTAACACTATGAGATAGCATTTAATGATATACTAAAAATTCTATGAACAGCCCTTTTAGTGACTATACCATATTCTATCATAGTCCAATCTATAACTTATTTAGCCATTCCCCTGTTGTCAGATACTTAAGCTTTTCCCCCAATTTACAATATTATAAATAAAGGAAGGTAGAAAGAGTTGCTGGAAAGATTCTCTGTTTCTGGGTGGTGGATAAGGCACCTGGAGACGTGCATGTGCTTTGTTGTGGTTAGGAAAAGATACGTTAAAGCTGTTGAATTGGTTTAAAAGAACGTTTATTTAGGTTTAGTTAGTTTACTAATGATGTTTAAAATGAGAGCTAGATGACAAAAAGTTGCTAGCCATGAAAATCACCAGAGGAAGAAAACTCCAGCAAAAACGCATACAAATGCATTAAGATAGGATCTGCTTGATATTCGTAAGAAACAGAGATGACCAGTTTGGCCAGAGGCTTCAGATTACTGTTCTTTTATGTGGCAGAAATTTCTCATAGGCCCTTGCTATTTTTCATTCTGCAAACTTGACCTTTAATAGGATATATATTTAGATCTAGGAGTACATCACTCTTACCTGAAAGAAGTGTATATTACTCTTTATCATCAGTTTTCCACATGGACACTGAATATATAAATATTATTATCTTTATATAATAAAGACATATAGATATAAAGATAATGAATACACTTTCAAGTATAGAATCTAGTCTGGCAATCACTCATCTTTGGCAGTGCTGCTGGAATAAAGTGAGATCTTTTACCACCAATCTGTGATTACTTGATTATCAGCAAAAACCTTATGAAAATGAAACAGTATGAAGCTCATCTTAAATGGATGAAATGTGGATAGCAAAAGGGGAAACATGGCAGCAGGTACCACTTTTTGGAAAAATCCAGTGAGAAAGGATAGGCAGGTAGAAGATTTGCTAGAAAAATGAGAGGAGCTTGAAAAAGTTTTAATTGTTGGTTTGTTGACAGATGGGAGGCACATAATGACCAGAGCCATTTATTAATGATATGTCTGAGAAGTCAATTAATCATCCAGAAATTTCTTTCATAATAGTAGATGGAAAAAAATTAAAGGTCTGAAAATCAACCCCTTACCTACTGTCATAGAACATATATAAGTTGCCCTCTTGAGGGATACACATAAGTGATAAAAATAAACAATCATTAGAAATGATGGTCAACATCAGGCCACCCATTTCTCAACTTGAGATATAAACTAATTTTTCTTTTCAGCAATAGTCAGTTTTTAGATTCCAAGTTGGAAACTAAGAGAGAGTTGTTGACTTTTATTTTCAGAGTAACTCGACTCTAATTTATAATTTATTAATCAACTACTTTATGTATTCATTCATTCAGCCATGTTAATATTTTTTCTTTTCTAAAATTATGTTTTCACATGATGTTCTGTCTTTTCAATAGATTATGGTTCAAGAGAAAGAAGCAAGACCAATTCTTTTTGTAAATTTTTGTGAGCTGGAGTCCCATAAACATGAATTGTTGAGCAGGCCCATGATGAAAAAGCAAGAGTGGGCACTTTGTTAATTCTATTCTTATTTAGCAAAAATTTATATAATCCACATATAAGTGGTCATTAAAAACTTAAATGTAAAACTATCTCATAAATGTTAGCAAGAGGGATGAACCATGGGATCATGCCATAAGCATCTACAGAGTAAGGTTTATTAAGGTAGTATTTAGTCAAGTTTTTTCTCTTCTCTTTAAAGTATAGAACAACCCACAAAGTTATGTTTACTTGTTTTTATTTCAAAACACAAAGCAGAGTGGCTAATTTAAAAAAGAGCCAGAACTCTAAAAATTCAGGTCAAAAAGATGTTCAATTTAAAGTCTAAATTATGTACAGATATGGCTCTACAGAATTTTCTACAGTTAGAATATTTATCCTGATTTAATAAATTCCCAAAGAAAGCAACAAATGTACTTTGTTTTCTCCATTTGCCCCATCAGATTCATTCTCCATCTTTCTTTGTACATCTCTTTGCCCCAAGAGGCTGACATTTACAGGTTATACCTACAGACAGCCTCATCCTCTGGTTTGGCCTGTTATGGTCCGGCCATTGGGAAGCACAGTAGGGGATTGGAAAGCGGGAAGAGAATGAGGTCAGAGTATTTATTCCTCTGGGCCCCGCCTGCCAGGCTGTGGTTAGAAAATGGCTGCATTCCTGTGGGGTAGCTTTTTCCTATAGCAACATCTCCCCAGGTTCCAAAAACTGCTCTCCTCTTTTCCTTTTCCAGGCCTAAGAATGATAAACACAGGTCTTGGGTGCTTTACCATTGGTTGTTGACTACACTTTCCTTCCCACTTGTTTGTAAATGTTTTCATTCATCATCCTCTATTATGCCCCTAGAGGATCTCATCTCTTTCTTGCCAGGATCCTGGTATATACAATCTATCAAAAACAGAATGCTTCCAAGTGTTAGATACGGAAGAATACTGGTGAGAAAAAGAAAAACGATGACTAAGAAAAGGTGAACCAGATGAGATTAAGGAAGATGTTTGCTGTAGCAACTTGTAGGTAAGGATTTTGCAAATTTATAAGTAAGAAGGAATTAGTAGTTAAAAGCAAAATGATATAATAAAAACAAAAAATTAATCATAGTAATAATAATAATAAAATGTACTGAATACTTTTTGTGCCAGGCATTCTACTAAGTGTTGTTTGGGCCTTATATCATTTAATACAAACATGATGCATGAAATAGGTTCAAAGTTAAGAAAACCAAAGCCTAGAATGGTTAAGTATAATCAGGTGAAGACCGTGGTTAGATCAGAGTTTCAGACTCTGGTACCTTTGACTCCAGAGTCCATTCCCTCAGCTACAATACAATATCACCACATGGTAGTTATTTAGCCATATAATTTCTACCTTTTTCAATTATTGCATTTATATATAACATTTATATAAGGAGGTAGCATAGCACTTAATCAAAAGATCTGTAATTTTACCAGATCAAAGCTCAGAAAGTCTGTGGGGAAATGACAGGTGAGTAGGAAGGAGAACTTCACTGTAAACATCACTGTCAGCCATGCCAATCTTATGGATGCTGAAAACTGGGTGAAGATTCACTCTGAAAGAGTGCTCAAAATAAGAAATCCAAATCAAAGCGACAGGCCCTTACAGTTTGTTTCTTTGCTACTACTTTCTTTTCTCCACTTTATCTTTCAGCTAATTTCCAGCCCCATTAATGCCACCATGGAAATTAAGAAGAGAAACTGAAAAATAAAAGGAGAAAAGGAATGCAAGCAAAAAGTAAAAGAGGAACAGCAGAACACATGAAAAAAAAAACAGAGGCATAGTTTAAACAAAGAATTCTTCAGACTGTCAATAAAATTAGTGTGTGATATTTTTATTAACAAATTATACTAATAATAAATTATGAGTCAAAAAGTTTACCTGTCTATAGGAGATGAAAAATGAGTTTATAAGTGCTCAAAAAGGAAATGGAAGATAAATATGAAAATATTTAGAAATGAAAGCCATAGTTGAAAGTAAAAGCAATGGAATAATTATTACTGAAAGCAGAAAGATAGTGAACAGGTTAAAGGTACTCACACAAAAATGAAATGGTAGATAATACAGTTATTAAAATATATGAAGATAATAATAGATATTGGAAGACTAAGGAAATCAGAGGTTCAATATATACATAATTGGTGCTCCTGATTTTAAAACTAGAACTAATGGGGACTTTCCTGCTGGTGCAGTGGTTAAGAATCTGCCTGCCAATGCAGGGGACATGGGTTCAATCCCTGGTCCAGGAAGATCCCACATGCTGAGGAGCAACTAAGCCCATGCACCACAACTACTGAGCCTGCACTCTAGAGCCTGCGAGCCACAACTACTGACCCCATGTGTCACAACTACTGAGGCCCGTGCACCTAGAGCCCGTGCTCCACAACAAGGGAAGCCACCACAATGAGAAGCCCGCACACCACAATGAAGATTAGCCCCCGCTTGCTGCAAATAGAGAAAGCCTACGTGCAGTAACGAAGACCCAACACAGCCAAAAATAAATAAATAAATAAAATTTCTAAAACAGGAAAGAAAAAATTAATCAATTAAAAAATAAAGAACTAATGGAACAGAAAACATATACAGAGTATATGAGAGAAAAAACATTTTTAATAAAGAGAACATCTTTAATACACATATAAAAAGAAGATATATATCATAAGAAAAGTTGTTACTGGACAATCAACACAAGGTCATATCTTAGCGGACTTACTGAATTTCCATGTAAATAAAAAATGATCTGAATATTGAGGTAGTTTAAAGAAAAAGTCCTATACAAAGGAAGAAAATCAAATTGGCTTGAAAATTTTCCACAGTAATATTCAGCACCACAACAAAATGAAGTGATGTCTACAAAATACTGAGGGGAAGGAAAAGTGGCAAAATAATACTTTTAAAACAAAAATCTGCAATAATGAAAACAGCCAATTAAGATGTGGCTGATGAAATGGAGGCACAATGTGAAAAGATTGTGCTAAAAATTGAAAACATTTAGCTAAAGGAAAAAAAAAGTTAAGTTTGATGGTATAAACAACAAACAAACAAATAAATGAAGTAACAAACTAATCCAAATTAAGGAGTTGGAAAAGAAAGAAGGTAGAAAGAAGATGAAATGTATTAATTTTCACATCTTTCATTGCTCAAAGCCATTAAATATATCTCAAAATGAAATATATAACTAGAGGGCCTCTTGCTTCTAACTAGTAAGTAGAAAGCTAATAAGTGCATTGCTCCCATCCTAATAATAAGTAAAACCCTAAGAATCTTCAAAAGCATAATTTTTCCTTAACCCATAAAAAGGTGAGGTTACAGGGAGCCAAGCAGCTTGGATTCCAATAATATGAAAAGAAGATAGGGTTGCAAAACAAACTCAAGAAGAGAGAGACAATGGGACAGAAGAAATATTTGGAGAGATAATGGTTGAGAGCTTCATCTAAGTAATAAAATATATACAAGGCTCTGATTCAAGAAGCTCAGAGAACACCAAACAAGACAAATACCAAAAAGGAAAAACAAACAAGCACATCATCTTTAAACTTCTGAAAATCAAAGATAGAAAATAAAATCTTCAAGGCAGCCAGGCTTAAATGACATAATATATAAAGGGGAAAAAAGAATTACACCAGATTTCCCATCAGAAACATTGCAAGACAGAAGAAAGTGGAATATCACTTTTAAAGTAGGGAAGGAAAAAACAATGCAAACCAAAAATTATTTACCCAGGAAAATATCTTTTAAAACAAAAAAGAAATATAGACTTTATTAAGACAAACAATAACAGATGTAATTCATTACTGGAAGCCCTGCACTACAAAATTATTTAGGCAAAAGGAATATGAGAGAAACTTGGGTCTACACAAAGAAATGAAGATATCTGGGAATGGTTAAAATTATGGTAAATATAAAAGATGTTATTTTATCATTTTTACCCTAAAATATAACTGAATGCCTAAATCAACAATAATAGCAATTATAGCACATGGGAAAGTAAGCTATAAGATAAAAATAGCATAAAAGATGGGAAAGAAGAATTGAAAATGTACTGTTGTAAAGTTTAATACTACATGTGAAGGTTGACCTTGATTTAAAACTGTATATTATAAACCCTAGAGCAACCACTAACAAAATACTAAAAACGGCTATTAATAAAAAGTCCATAATGGAGATAAAATGAAATCATACAAAATACTCAGTTAATCCAAAAGCAGACATACTAGACACAACTAAAGATAAAATTAATAAATTGGAAATTAGAATTTAAGAAAATATCCAGTATGGAATATTAACAAAAACAATACAATAAGAAATATGATAGGGACATTAAGAGATATAGAGGTTAGAATAAGAAAGTTCTAACATACAACTAATTAGAATCCCAGAAGGAGAAACTCAAGAGAATGGAAGAGAGTCAATATTCAAAAAGATAATGGCCAATAATTTTTTCAAAATTGAAAATTACTCTGATCCTCAAAGTCAGAAATTTTAAAAACCCAAACAGGATAAATAAAAAGAAACTCACAAATAAATGCATTGTGTTGAAACTGCAGCACACCAAAGATATAATATTATAAGAGCAGCATGAGAAAAAGGCAAATTATTGTGAAAAAAACAACAAATAAGCTAACAGCTAATTTCTCAACAGCAAAAATAGAAACCAGTGTAAGTCACTTTAGGGATATACTGTAGGAAGAAAACAAAAGTTATCTCAGAAAAGATATCTGAGATGCAAGCAAAGAAAAACGGTATACATATGGGTAAATCTAAATAATCATTGACCATATAAAACAATTTCTAAAAATTCCAATGGATTAATAAATACAATATAAAACTAAAATTATATAATCATTTCATATTGTCATATATAATATAGTTAAATTGTATGCAATGTATAACATGATAAATATATACACTCTATGTATTATACAATATATATAATCATAGTCTATGTATTAGATAATATAATACATATACATTATATACGTTGTATTGTATTTTATGTATTATATAAATATATTATATATATAAACATTATAAATATAATGTATATGCACATACACATAGGGTTTGGGGAGTATAGCATTTTAAGATGCTGTTTTAGTTGGTAAGAGATTAAAGATATTAACTTCTTTAGACTGTTAATTTTAATATATGTGTAAAAAACTAGGAAGATAATTTTAAAAATAGAAGTTAAATGCATAGAATACAATCTAGTTGGGTGAGGGGGAGTAGAATGTAAACAAAAACCAAAACCACTAACCCCCTCTCTGAAAAAATAAAAAAGGAAAAGAGAAAAATAGGAAAAAAATCAAAAGAATGAGATGCAATGTTAAAACTTAAGACACAGGAAATGTAAATCAACTGAATTATGCAGTTAAAAAGCCGTAGATTGTGAGACGGGGTCTTGAGAAAAAGCTGGATTTAGAACGAGTGGAAGAGAGGTGAGGAGAACAAGTGCAAGGCAAGGTGGAGGATGGAATAACATTTATTTATTCAAGTTGCAATAAGTGAACAAGCAGAGGTTTCATATTCAGAAGCAGTAGAAATTAATTTCTACAGGTTTAAAATTAATGTAGAAAAGTAAGAGCTACTGAGCAAAATAAAGAAATGACAAGAGTAGTATATAAATAAACATGTAAGGTAAATTTAAGGAGATAGATTAAAATATGAGATTCCATAACTCACTTTGAGGAAAATGATACATTCACGGTGGGCATGATGAATTTGAGAATCCTCATAAAAATCATTATCTTTGGTGGAAGATTCAGCCAGAAAGTAGAAATGAGGATGAGGGGAAGGGAAAGAGGGATCAGAGACATAAAGCTCATTTATTAAACTTTTCTTAAGATCAATTTCAATCATTCATGTTTCATTACTTGTTACATTTAAATTTACCAATATTTAAATGAAATTCTTTATTCCTCAAAAGAGTTTTGCTTAACAGCTCAATTATTTCTAGAACAATATTATTACTGATAGATTTCAAGCCTCTTCCCTGATAAATATTTTTTCCTCTAGTAGCATGGAAATGTTAAGAATAAAATTCAAGTTCAGTAACTTCCCACTAGTACAGATAAAGTATAAATCTGAAATGGAGTTTTTAAAGGTATATTTTGGAAACAAGAGAAAATATGAGTTCTTCAAACGTGTACAAGTCAAGGATATATAATGAGGATATATCATGACCATAATATAATTGCCCTGCCTTATTTCTTTGCACTCTTCCAAATCTAAAAGTGTCATTGCTTTCAAGTTCCAACCAAAAAAACATAGAATGAACTTAAGTACAATGTAATCAAGAACCAAACACCAGAGCTTTAACTTACAATCAACACACCCATCCCATAAATACAGGAGAAACTCTGGTGGCATGGTAGAATTACAGGGAGCAGACCAGTATTTGCTTTGGCAGATTTGAAGTCTGTGCAAACAGGAACACATCTGTATGCCGAGTTTTTACTGTTTCTAAAACTGCTGAATCAGACATAAAACCAGATCCAAAGTTGTAATGTATCAGCAAGTTTAGAGAACAGTATTTTAAAAATTTTTATAGAATAAGTGACTTGTATTAAGTATTTTTGTCTCCATGTCATTTGTAACATAGTACTTCCATCTTCAATATTGAGGGTCATCTCTTACTTACACGGGTACAGTTCTTGTTCCAATTTAGATATTTTACTATTTTCCTCAAATGTAACACAGGCAAACTCCAGAGGAGCTAGTGACCCACTCGCCTAAAAGAGACTTAATTGAATATATAATTTACATATGTATGAAAATTTTAATACAACTGAAATACTTCACATTGAAATTCTGAAAAGCAATACTGAAATACTGAGAATAATATTGGAGAACTTGGTCCATGACTATCCCTGTCTAAAAAATGAGGCATTTTCACATAACACACTTTTAAGTCTCCAATTTAGTAAATTATGCTATTTTATGGAGAAGTCTAGGTCTCTTTAGCATTTCAAAAATAAAAATGAAAAAGAAGCACCTTTTTATTTACCAAGTAGGGCTTTGTCCAAAGATGTTTGCTGAATGAATAATGACTGAATGTCCACTTAGTGCCTTACTTTTCCCACTGTTGAAAATATTTAGGACTTCTTTCTGGACTAATTAATCACCACCTACTACAACCTATCTTGCTTCTAAATTACATGTTCATGTGTGTCTAACCCCCTACTCATTTAGAGTTTTAGACCAGTTTGTGTTTCGGTAATTGTTATTGAACTGACATAGACTTACTTTCAAATTATCAAATTCATTTTATCTTTAAACTTTAATCTCACCACACTAGGATGGTTCCCTACTTTAATTCATTTTCCCTCTAGATTCCTTGTCCCAATACTATTTAAAAAGTGAACATTCCACAAAGACTACAAATAGGTTTCATCCTGTGGGCTGACTCCTGATGGATTTATGATGACTACCTGCATCATTTTACTGGGAAGAGCTTGAGAACAAATCTATGAATTTAACAGGAAAGAATGCTGTGTTAGATTAATTATGTCTGCTATGGGTTTACAATAGTGGGATGAAAAGTGGTAAAATAGTTACCATTTATTTAGAACCCCAGGTCTTGGTATTTATCTACTGGTAGATCTTAGTCTTACTTCAGAGTTCTAAACTAGTTAAAGCCACTACACATCTTACTGCAGAATTCTCCATTCTCTGTAGTTTTTCATATCCTGAAAGAGGAAAGAGAATCCTAACACTGTTGTCCTAACCACCATGACACGTCACCTTTGCTTCATTTAAGGATTTTACTGATGGTCACCTCTACCTCCCACCTTCAGGTTGTGGCATCCATAAAGAAGCCAAGAAACACAATTCCTCCTCAAAGGAATATGGAAACTCTTGCCTCAAACACATAGGTTTTTTGGCTTCCTATTTTATTAGCCAAATGGGAAGAAAGCTATTTTTTTTTTTAAAAAAAGCCAAAATGTCCAAACTAAGAAAAGAACTATTACTTTATGTTTACTCTATACCAGTCACCATGCTAACTGCTTTACACGGATTATCTCATTTAGCACAGACAATCCTGGAAGAAAGGAACTATTATCATTTTTACCATTACCATCCCTAACCTAGAGATAACAAAATTGAGTCTTGGGTATGTTAAGTGATGTACTCAGAGCCTCAGTGCTGGTGAGTAGAAGAAAAGGGATAGAACCCGGGAAATCTAATTCCAAATGCCGTGTTCTTAATTACAATGGGAAATTACGTCTCTAAATGAGACAATAGGCCACATTTAGATCCTACTAAAATAATTGAACTGAATGTTAATGTTCAGAAACAGCACAGTTTGCAGTTGACCTTGGCTTAGATACCTGTGTTCATGCCATATTTGCTACCTGTGTCTCATAGAGACACTCTTCCCTTGTGTATAATATGGAGATAATGCTCCCTAAATAGTGAAATAATTATGAAGATTAGTAAAATAACTGCATGTAAGACATCTGGCCAATAGTAGATGTCAATAATTGTTGGTTGTCTATACTCATATTTTAATTTCTTACAATTCCTAGAAGATCTCTAGGTTTAAAAAGGGATCTATAATTCATTAGCTAGCAAAAGTAATAAACATTTTTTGGTGAATTACAAGTTTGTGTAGTACGCTAGAATCAGGATATCACATTTATTACAAAATTGGTGGAGATTTTAAGTAATAATATAGCACCAATTTCATATTATCCCACCAAAATTCTAGTTGCCCAAAATGAATTGTGTAAAGAGCAATTACTCCCTTTCTTCCCCAAACAAACTACTCTTAGCAGCTCTTCAGTCTCCAATAAACTTTTCCAATGATTACTAGGTGTGTATGTCACATCACAGCCTGGGAGTAGAGGAACTGAGTAGGGCACGGAGGAGGGATAACAGGAGGTGTGTAGAGATAATGAGCCCCTGACATGACACCAATAATAGGAAATTAATAGAGAAAGAACTGGTTCGAGTGAGTTCAGGCTCATTGGTGAACTCCATAAGAAGGGCAAGTGGTAGAAATATGTCAAGGCCAGGGACGTGATTATAAGACAAGCAGATGGCAAGAGCAAGAGTATCCAATCTTGAGGCAAATGCTGAAAGGAGCTTCAGGGGAGTTAGTTCAACAAAGGAGTACAAAATTTTGTGGAAGTTGCTTAAGACTGGGAAGCAGAGAAGGGAAGAAGAGCCACAGGGGATGACAAGGCTATGAAAGGTGACGCTGAAAGGTTTTAATAACAATATCACATATTTGAAAATTTTGTGTAGAATTGGGCCCAAAGTCCTCTGATAATTTGTTTTCAATTGTATTGTGAGCAACCATTCAATAAAAACATCTAGGAGATATTAAACTTGGAAGCCTAAATTAAAATCTGTTGACTTGTAATATTGCAGATATTTTTTACACATAATTCAAATTTATACTTTTAAAATTAGCAAAAGTGATTTTGTAAACATAAACTTGGATTTTATGCAAATTAAAGACAAAAATTGAGATACTTGCTCCTATAACATTGGAGAATATATGTTGAAAGAAACTAGTAATACCACTGCAGATCAAACAAAGCTTAGTTTTCTTCTTGCATATGTTAAATTGGAATTAAACTAGGGTACACCTATGACTTTTCAAACTTAACAGGAATGTGGATTAGAGTTGTGAAGTTTATTGCACTGTGCTATTTTCAAAAAATTGGCTTTATTTCCTAATCAATTCCTCTAACTTCTATTTTTACCTTTTAATATGCAAGATGTTTTTGAATCATTGAAACATATCTTCAAAATTAGGCCAAAAATAACTCAGGGAAAAAAATTAACAAACATTTTAGCTTCTATTCTATTAAACCTAAGCCACAAAAAGCTTGCTCTGTGCTATGATCTGAATGTGCATAACCACCCCAAATTCATATGTTGAAATCCTAACCCCTAATGATGGTATTTGTAGGTGGGGCTCTCAGGAGGTGCTTAAGTAATGAGGGTGGAGCCCTCATGAATGAAATTAGTCCCTTATAAGAGGCCCCAGCGAAATCCCTAGCCCCTTGCTACCTTGTGAGGATACAACAAGAAGGCTGTGACCCAGCAGGGGGCCTTCACCAGACGGTGACCATGCAGGCAAACTGATCTCAGATTTCCAGCCTCCAAAACTGTGAGAAATAAATTTCTGTTGTTTATAAGCTCCTAGTCTGTGGTATTTTGCAATAACAGCCCAAACAGACTAAGACACTCTGTTATTCTACAGTTTAATTAACTCCCTTTAATAATCTTCATCAGTCATTCAACTCCTTAACAAGCATCTAGTAGGTGCCAGTTTCTGGTCTAAGTGCTAAGTTTATAGAAGTTGCCTGCAGGAAGTACACACTGTACTGGTTAGAAAAGCTGGAAAATAATACAACAAAATAAGTGCCCTGGGTCTTTCTTCTTTAAGTCAAATTCCTCTTAACAAGTTTTTTACATTAGCTGTCTCCGTTTTCATTCCCTCATTCTTCACTCTATTCTATGTGCTGGTGCCATTGCTCCACTGAAAAAGATCTGCTATGATCACTATGAGGTCATTAAGTCCAGTGCAAAAGTCTGCATGCTCATCTTACTAAACCTCAGCAGCATTCAACACTTTAGCTACTCCATCTTTTTGAAATGTTTTTCTCACTGCTTCTGTTTTTAATCCTGCCTCTCTGATTACTCATTCTGCTTGACTTAGCCTTTAAGTGTTGAAGTTATTAAAAACTTAGCCATTGTCTTTTTCTCTTTCCTCTCCTCTCTTCCTAGGACTGTGATTAGAATGTGTATGCTATAGAGTGTCAATGTACTTTTCCAGTTAGCCCTTACTTCTACCCTCCACACTCAGTTATACAACAGTCCTCTCAATTCTCTTAGATGTCTCAATCCCAGTTCCCTCCAATCCCAGCTCAAAAATCATTTCCTCAGGAAACTCCATGTAGCAAATACCAAGAGCATTTGGTTCATCATTGTATGTACGATGCTTTGCACAATGTCTATAACATAATATGGAGTCAATACACACTTGATTTGAATGAATGAACAGATAATCTATGGAAGTACCGAGGAATGGGTCAATAATTTTGTCTGGAACTCAGTTTAATGGAAGAGTTGACTCTTAAAGGATGGACACAATTTTGTCAAAATATAAGAAAAGTCAGATGAGGCAACAGACTAAGACAATGGAAGTATTAAATGTTTCAGGAGAATGAATCAAGGACTGCACAGTAAAGGGCATGGTGAAGATGCAGCTGGAAGTTAGGAGGTGGGGTGGGGATAGTAATAAGGGAAGAAAGGGAGGATTGAGAAACGAGCTGAAAAAGTAGATTTTGACCAGAGAGTGAGGAGTCTAAAACTAGGCAACGAGGAGCCACTGAATGTTTTCAAATTGAGGAGGACAGATTGCCTGTATTTCAGAAAGCATACAGTATTGGTTATTAAGTTACTGACTCTCATCTCCAACACATCCTTCTATACTCTCTCCTGGGATGCTAGTGCTGGAACTATGCAAATAACTCTCTTTTGCCAGCTGGTTCTGTTAGATTCTGTCAACAGGGGACTGTAGAGGGAAACTAGAAGACTGGGAAAAGGGACAAGGGACTGTCTCCTTTCTGGTTGCTTCATGATTGTCAGTCACTCTACCATGGCACTCGGGCTTCTTTTGGCTCTCCCAAACCTTCCTCATGAGGCCCCTTGGCGGTACCAGTACCTTCCAGGTAGTGCCCTTTCCCCCAAGTCTGAGTCCCTTTCACAGGGCCTTTCCTTTATTCATCCAGTTTCTGAAAACCCCAGCCTCATGCCTCTCTTCTCTCAGCCTTAAGAGTGGTAGCAGCTTCTGCAGTTATTCCTCTGGTTACTTCTTTTTTTTTTTTAGTCCTCTAATAAATATTATTCAATACCTTTTCAATTCTCAATGTTGACACACTTAGTATAACTTCTGTTGTTCTGACTGGACCCTCACCTACATAAACACTTTACTCAGATTAGGAAATTGAGTGGTAAGAACTGGAGTTAGAAGGCTACTTAAAAGACCATTTCAGGACTTTCCTGGTAGCACAGTGGTTAAGAATCCACCTGCCAATGCAGGGGACATGGGCACAACTACGGAGCCTGTGCGCCACAACTACTGAAGCCCGTGCACCTAGAGCCCGTGCTCCGCAACAAGAGAAGCCACCGCAGTGAGAAGCCCGCACATCTCAACGAAGAGTAGCCCCCACTCACTGCAACCAGAGAAAGCCCGTGCGCAGCAACAAAGACCCAATGCAGCCAAAACTTAATTAATTAATTTTTTAAAAAGATCATTTCAATACTCTAGACAAGAGATAAAAGTGAGTGAAGCTATGAAGATGATAATGATGAAAATAATAATAACTAATATTTATGGAGTACTTTACAATATACCAAGTACAGTTCTAAATCCATAATCCCTATGATATAGGTACTACACTTATTTCCTCTTCATAGACAGAAAACTGGGGCCCAGAGAGGTTTTAACTAACAGGCTAGGTCACACAGATAGTAGTGGTGGAGACAGGATTTAAACCTGGTTCCAAAGTCCTTCCTTTTAACAATTAAAAAGGGACTGAATTCTTGAGTTATTTCTGAGAAAAAAAGCAATAGTATTTGAACACTTATTCAATAGGAAGGATCATGGAGAGGGAAGAGTTTAAAAAATACTTCAGCGACATAGTTTTGGTGAGTAGGTGAACGATGAAGCTATTAATATTAACAATGAAAAATTGTTTTAAAAATCAGGTTTGGGTGCCCAGTAGGAATAATTAATTCAGTTTTGAATATTCTGAATGTTTTGAGTTAAAGATGTTTGTGGGACATCTGAGGAGTGCTGTCAGCTGAAAGCTGAATTTGAGTCAGGTCCTTTAAAATAGTTCGTAAAAAGGTAAAGCTTTCAGAGCTCTTAGAATAAAGATGTTAGATAAAGTCATAAAAGCAGAGAGTAATGCCAGCCCTGAAAGGGAGGCTATAGAACGAGAGTGAGCAGAGTTTTCAAGCTGCTAAGTATAAATCTTATGGCTCTTTTTCCTACATAAAGCATAGCAAACAGTTTTCAGAAGAAATATATATTAAGCAGTGGAATGGAGACACAGGGGATGAAAGGAAATATATGTGGTATGACACACAAGCAAAGTATGAAATTATTCAAGAGGTTTTTTAAAAGGAAACAAAAAAAGAGGAAAAGGGGAGATAAAGAGAGTTTAAAACAATGCTTTAGTTCCTACACTGAAATGCAGGATCCCCTTGGTTGATTTTTTGCCTTAGAATGATTTGGCAGCAGAGAATGGGATGACATCAGCAAGCCAATCCCTAGCCGAGTAGAATGAAGTAGAATGAGTCACATTTCGTCTGTTTTCACTTGATTAAAATATTTTACATTTGTTGAGCTTGAAAAAAAAAGATAGAGGAAGCCAGGAAAGGAGAAAATTGAAAGTCCAAATATGGTTTGTTTCTGACTCACCAGAATTGCAGCATCATAGGAACTTTGACTTAGAGACATTAAAAAAAAAAAAAAAAATTCTATTCAAGAAATAACTCTCCAAATCTCATAAAAGTGCTTTACAGTTTTCTTAAACTTTTAACTTAATACCAAACAGAAAAAAACCCTATAAAAGGGTGATCTTCTTTAATACTTTTAAAATATAAAGATCTTGTTAGCTATAGAAAAAATGGGTAATATTTAAATATCATCTGGTCTTTATAACTTATTTTGTACAGATTAGTAGAAACTGCTAGTTTTGATGGTTCAAATGTGTCTAAACATTTGCTTCTTTGGAACACAGCAAGCAGGAAAAGAACAAGCAGAGTAAAGCAGAGCAAGCAGAGTAAAGGGGTGGGGGGCAGATTTGCTTGTTTACAGGGATTTGCCAAGTAATCTGCAAACAATCCATTTCCTGGCAAATGTCTGCTAACTAATTTGTCCATGACTTTTTTTTTTTACTCTAGTTGCTAATACTGACCTTCAGATCCCTTAACAACAAGAGAGATTTATAATTAGGCAGAATTCACTTGGAAAAGAAATCCATCGCTGCTGACTTTAGGCAGTTATTTTTCTAAGAATGTGAATTATTGTGAGGCTCAAATTATATAAGTGAAAGGAGTCTTTAAATAATGAGGCACTGCAAAAACCTTAGTTATTTTTTGTTTAATAGATCAGAACATGTAGAAATCATCTATGAATAGGAATAACACTGTTTGGGGCCATTTCCCATTAAGAAAATGTACTGCTTTCTAAGATTTCATTGTTTTTCACCCTAAATTGACATTAATTAAATATTGTTCATCAGTAAAACTTACCAAGCTCTTTACCAACCAGTGTGTGGGTCTCTCCAGTTTTTTTTTTTTTTTTATTGAAGTATAGTTAATTTACAATGTTGTGTTAATGGGTCTCTCTAAATATAACCAAAAGCAACATAGAAAAAAATTGAGAAATTTATTCACTTAAAACTATATTATGTAAAAATAAATTTAGATGATAAATGCCACACTGTTAAAAATTATTATTATTGTTATGTGATAGACAAGAATTAAGATTTATATCTTAAGAAGAGTTCTTACATATTAAGAAAAAGGCAAAGACTCCAATAGAAAAATAGCAAAACAGTCCATATAGAAAAGAAAAAATACAAATGGCCAATTATAAATACATACATAATAAAATAATTATCAGGCTTACTAAAAATCAAGTAATAAAAAGTTAAAAACAATGAGGAACCATTCTCACATTTCATATCAACAAAGATTAAAAATGAAAATACGCAGGGGGATTCGGGGAAGATGACAGAAGTAGAGACAGCAGAGTTTTTGGATATTCCAGAAAACCTATATAAGAATGGACAGAAGAGCTAGAGAGTAAAACCAAAAACCCATGGACAACATTTACAACAAAACTAGATGGCAATATACAAATGTGTGGGAACAAACCACCAACAGCCTCAAACCTGCAAGAGATGGGAAGCTGTGCAAGAGAAAATCAAGGGAGGCCAAGAGGACTTGACCAACAAGACAATCCCCAAACAACTGCCAGCAAGTAATCACTGAAAACTCCAGGAACCCGATTTGAGATCAACTGCTTAGAGGAGGAGGTGGCACAGTGAGAGTGATCCCTCCAGGTGGAGCGGTTTATTTTGTCATTGACATTG
The DNA here is from genome assembly GCF_963455315.2 of Globicephala melas. NCBI lineage: Eukaryota > Metazoa > Chordata > Mammalia > Artiodactyla > Delphinidae > Globicephala > Globicephala melas. The sequence continues at coordinate 44,862,332 of NC_083320.1, read as the reverse complement.
TTTAGAATTGCCAGTGGAGGCTGATAATATAAAGCCAACCAAGTTTCAGTAGCTCATTTTGTAAAATTCTCTATAGACAATGTGACCCTTTTGGATCAAGCCACTAATCTCTACTGGCTACTGTTAGATTCATTCAACAATTAACTAACTCATTCATTCATTCAGTATTCTTTTCTCTAGGAGTTAGGGGATGAGAATTCAAAGATGAGAAAACTAAATACCTGCTGCCTTGGGATCTCAAGATCTAGTATGTAAACAACACAACAAAAAGCTATAATGTGATTATAGTTACACTTTGCTACAGTAAAGATTATACTGTACATGTCACTAGGATAAATTAATCAGATTAAAAGTAGTCACATTAAAGAGCAGATAGTTGGATTCTAAACAAATAATATGGTATAATATGTTAAGATCACAAATCTGGAGTCATGCAGCTCTAAATTCTAATTCTGAACACTTACTAGCTGTGTAAACTTGGGTAAATTATCTAGGCTTTCTCTGTCTCCATTTCTTCAAATAGGGAAAACTAACAATACTTCACAGTGTTATTAAGGATTAAATAAATTCAGTAATACTCTGGGACCTTAGCATTGTCTCTGATACATTGTGTATACTGGAAAATGTACATTTTTATTACTATTGAATGGATCTAATGAAATCTAAATTAACTGGAGGGAAAGGCATGGGCAGACACATGGATATTTCACTGATCAATGAGGACCAACATGAAGAAATAGATGAAATTTACCTTGAAAGAGTGTAAAAAAGAAGAGAGGGGGGAAACAGACAGCAAGCATCTATGTGACAATACTGCATTGGACCTGCTTGATATAATAAAATAATTCTTAAAAAAAAATTAACACCTGTTATTTAAGAATGAAGATTCATTAATTACAAATGATATTGAACAGCTCCATACAGTCTTTGCATTTATTTACTTCCTGAAATAAGAATGGCATCAGCATCCTGTTGTCCCACAAGTACACCAATACTGGAAATCAGGAATTCCTTAAAGAGGACCATGTTGGTAATCAGTGTAAGAGCTGAGTAGATTTACCCTCCTGAACTCTAGGATGTGCCCTAGCAATTTGTACACATAATCATATTTTTGTAAAATCTACAAAGATAAGCTATTTTAACTGTAATCAATTAAAGTCACTTTCCATCTGAATTCTTCTTTGTCACACTTTCCCTCATGGTCCAGTAGTGTTGGAGAGGCCACAGGCATTTTGGGGATCCAACTAAGAAGCTGAGTTGGGGATACATTTATTTTTGATTTGGTGTGGTATATTTATGTGGTTCACAGTCCATTCCACATATAGTTAAGATACTGCTAGCAGGCCTAGCGTAGGGATAGCTTCCAGAAATACACCTACCCAGAGTGCTGACTTGATCCAGCATCATAACACAAAGGTTCAAGACTAAAATTTATTTATTAACATGAACATATCCAATGTGCCTTGTAATGAAAATATATAGGTAGTGGAGAAAATACAAGATTTGAAATGGGTGAAACCAGAAACTAGTCTGTGGAAAATTCTTCAGTCATCAGCTGTGTGCAACTGAATGGGAGCATTAGGTTCTCACTGATGCCTAGTCAAAATATATATTGATAGAAGTTCTCTTCTGTCAGTCATGTTTGATGAGACAGTGCACACAATTGTAAATAAACCATACATTCTTTTTGTTTTTCGGTGGGAAGCACATTAAATAGAATTGTCAGTTACCTCTACTTATAGAATACAATTTGTAACAGTAGTAAAAACAGGAAGTACTTCAGGGTGTGAAAATGCTTGCTTTATGCATATCAGTGTATTGGATTATATTTTAGCATATCTGTTTTATCTTATTCTGACAGTCTGGTGCTTTCAGAGCAAACAAAATGCAAAATTCCACCAATGCAGCAAAATTGCTTGAAAAAGCTAGTATTCCAATAACAAAACTACCGTGCACATATGCATCAGTCAGCATATAAAGTGCAAATGCAAAGCTCAATATGAAAGTGCAGCCATTTAAAAATGCACTTAAATTGCTCTTCTTTATGCCTTAATTTTAGGTTAGTTGTGTATATTTTTCATAATTATTGATCATACCAAAATTCAAATATAACATGAAAAAAGTATGCTAGTAGAAGCCAAAAACATTAACTTTAAAAAGATTGGTTAAGGGCTTCCCTGGTGGCACAGTGGTTGAGAGTCTGCCTGCCGATGCAGGGGACGCGGGTTCATGCCCCAGTTCGGGAAGATCCCACATGCCGCGGAGCGGCTAGGCCCATAAGCCATGGCCGCTGAGCCAGCACGTCCGGAGCCTGTGCTCCGCAACGAGAGAGGTCACGACAGTGAGAGGCCCACATAACGCAAAAAAAAAAAAAAAAAGATTGGTTAAAACTGGGTTGAAAAAAAATTTCTATATTTATGGCATTTGTCAGGTTTTTATATTTAAATTTATTACTTCTTTCATTCTAAGTAAATACTAACACACATACCAAATTTGTATTTTTGATTTCATAGTCTTTTTCTTATACAAGACCTCTCAAATTGAATAAGTTTCAGGACCCACAGAATCTGGAAGTACCCCTGTGTAAGGACAAAAACGAAATGGATGAATAATCACATTCATGATGACTTAGGTAGGAAAGTGGAAATTACTGTAAAACATTTGGATATAACTTAGATAAAACTTAATGACAGCAGAGTTGCTCATGTCATGGTATTTAGAGCTATAAGTGAATCTGAAAAGTAGGTAGTTTAAAGTTTTTATTATAAAGTATTTGAGATTTAGAAAAAGTAAGCAACTTGCTTGGTTACACAACTAGCAAGCACAAGAATGGGCTTGGAATCCAGGTTGAACTGCAACGTAAGCCCCATGTTCCTGGGCCTGGAACACGCGGGGCTGTGGAGCCAGGGTCGACTTGGGAGCAGGGGAAAGCCTGCGTTCTGCACGTGCGCAGATGGCCCCACTTGCAGAAGTATCCTGCACTTGGTTCCTTACTCTGCCGTCATCTTCATGAAATTCTTAGTAAATTTTGAAAAAAGTGGTCCACATTTTCCTTTTGTGCTGGGCCCCACAAATTACGTGGCCAGTTCTGTGTAGAACAAGTGTGGCCCGTTACAATGGCCCCCGTAGGGCTGAAATGGTAAACCTTTACTCTGCCTGGATGTCACTAGTCGTGGGCTGCCTCAAGAAGGACATGACCCAAGGTGAGGAGACTCTCTGCAGCTGAGACCCAACCCAAAGAGGAAGACGAAGGAGACTTCCCGAGGGAGATCAGGGTATCACCTCCGTGACCACCACTGGAGCCATTTACTCCATGTTGTGTTAAGATCTTATCACAAGACTTTAAAGATAACTTTAGTTGCCCAATTTTCTCCTTCCTCATTGTAAGTATGTAAAGATTCCCAGAGGCTTAGTCATTTTCCAAAGTCACTTAATTTCTTAGTGAGAAAGTTTCTTAGTGAGACAACTCAAATTTGTTTGAAAATTATTCTTTCAAAATTATGTTAACTGTACTTTAACTTTACAACTTTAACATTAATTCTGTGCATTCAAGAAAAAAGACAAGGACTAATTTTCTACAGGGGTTTTAATATGCCAATCACTCCCACAGTAGCCAGTACAAAGAGACAATTTGTCTTTTTAAGTCAAATTTCGCTCACATTCCAAATAGACTCTCAGAGAAGGACATATTTTAGGAAGATCTTGAATTTAGGGGATTCTAGAAACAAACCAGTAATCTTGGTTATAAATTAGGAAATAAACCACTGGCAGCTATCGTATATAAAGTGAAAGACCCAATGCAAACAATATTTTGGCATACCAATGTTATTTCTGATGCTCTGGGGTAGGTAAGTGCAATCATAACCATGAGGATCATCACCCAGCCCTCCCCACTTCTCTTACCCTGCTCACTTTCTCCATAGCACTTATTTCTTTCTAACTTACTATTCACATTTGTTATTTTCATTGCCTGTCTCCTCCCTCTACAACATAAGCTCTATGACGTCAGTGCTTTCTGTCAGTTTTGGTCACCATTGTATCCCCAGTATAAAGAAGAGTGGCTAACCGACAAGAGGTGCTCTAAAATAAGTTGTTGAATGAATGAATGATTAAGTCCATAGAAATTTATAGAACTGTGACTAAAAATATAAAGTCCCTAAATTCACATTTGCGTAATTAGCAAAGGCCAAGTGCTGTCATACTATAGCTTAACAAAAATTAACATGGAGATGATAACGTAATACTCATACCCTTAAACACCCCACATTATGAAAATTACAGCATATACCCGTTTGAAGTTCAGCTTGTTTGTGAATGATTTAACTCTACTCAGGATCACGTTTTTGTTGCAATCTAAAGTGTATCTTAAATATCTGAGCAAAGTATGAAGAAGTTATTCTGAATTTTTTTTTTAATAGAGTAAAACCTAGAGAATAGTATCATGTGCTAGTAATAAAACTTTGTTTCTGTTTTGCTGATCAGAATATGATTAAGATCTTATCTTTTGCTGGGGGGTGGAAGGGCAGGGGAGAGTGAAGAAAGAAATGCTAAAGAGAAAAAGATATAGTCAGGCTAACATTAACACTGAAAGTACATATTTGGTATGAAGCTTATATCCAAACATTACAACCTCTTTATCAAAAGGTATTTATTCAAGAAATGTAATTAGATAAGCTTACAATTAGGTAAAGAAAAAAAGAAGGCACATGAAAGTTAGACAGGAGCAGCTCTTGACTCTTGTAAACAGGGGCTTAACGTTCTAATAGATCATGTTCTTAAGAAAAATTCATTTACTTTTTTCATCTTCTTCTCTCCCCATCTGCTCCTCTATGGCAGCAAGGGTGAAAAATAGTGTATGGCAATATTATAAAAGTTGGACTAGAATTTGGCAAACTAATAATGCTGGAAGCCCACTATAACTTCATTGTCTATAGAATAAAATTTTCTATAATGTGGATTTATTCAAGACTCAAAGGACATTTAGTTTTGAAATATGAACATGTTCATGAGACACTTACACCACACTCAGTACATTCTGAGTTATGGCCTTGAGGCTTTGGAAGAAAATTCCTAGAGTATTACTAGAATTGAGCATAAATAATGCTTAACTATTTCAGTTGATCCATGTAAATTACCTTCATTTTGTTGCCATTTAAATTTCCTCTTACTCTCAAATGGATTCTAACTAGTAGAATAAATTCAACTGAGTATGCTTTAGGGTTTGAGCCAGATGTCCACAAGCATTAGTGTACATCAGAATCATCTGAGATGACTGATAAAAATGGAAATTCTTAGGCCCCTTCCCCAGAGATTTGTAAATAATAGGACTGGAGGTGTGGTCCACATACTAAGAAACATTGGAACAAACACCTGTGAATTCCAAGCTTTTGCTAGAGTTAGAAATAGTGTTAGAAACACTATTATATAGCAAAGATAAGGAACAGTTAATGGATAAAAATATTATTAAGTATGACTTTTCATAATATATCCTCTAATACTTCTAGGTAAATGAAGAATATTTCATACCTTCTACCAGTTGTATCCTCCTAACCAGGAAAAGTGCCAATTCAAGGTTGTTCTCCTACAAACTCAAAAGAAACATCTGCGTACTAATAAATGCCAGAACAAAAATGATTGGGTAATTTCCTTCTTAGTCTACCAAGCAGACTAATCCTCAGAGAACCTAGACTGGGCACTTGAAAAAACACTTAAGGGCTTGACTCTGGGCCACTGGACTTTGGCCAAGGCAAATCTGTCTGCTTTCCTCCTCAGAAGAGGCAGTTGTGTTTGTAGTTTAGGAAAGGAAATCACTGATGCCCAGTAGAAAGCCTCCCAGAATTCCAAAAGTACAGTTCTGCTTCAGGCCGAATGCAGAACGTCACTGAGCATATGAAAAACGGATCTCAGGACCAGAGTAAGTCAGCATTGGTCCTGAGAACTACTTTACATGAGGTTGCTCTAGTCTCCTGCCCTGAGAAATCCTCACTCACCCAGCACAAGTATTCCCAGGATGTATGTCAGAATAGTTCATGGGTAACATTCAAGGACTATAATAAATAAATTCTAGATTTCAATCAAAAAGGACAAATATCTGGGTTTTCTCCAAGTCATCCCAGGTGAAAATGTGCTCCTGTGAGACAGTTCTGTACTATAATATCTTACTATCTTGTGTTCATTAGAAAATAAAGTTCTCCAAATGACTTAGCACACAAGAAACCTTCCCCAAAAGAAATTCTAAACAAAGCCATCTTTAAAAAGGCCTCTTTCTTATCCAAATTTAAAGCCTTTTCTTCATCCAGACTCTTTCACACACAAGATTGACTGCAACAAAATGGTATGTTTGAACAATATTTTACGTATAAAACCAGTCTGGACTACACTTGCCTAATCTATAGTCCCTTCCTGTTTTTCCAAATTCAGATTATTCTCTTCACTCGTGGGGTCTCTGTGAATATTAGACCAAGCTAGGCAGTCAGGTCAGAAATAAGCCCAGAAATCTAGAAAAAGCTAATAAGGTTGTACTGAAGGTATGTGTGTGTGTGTTCACCAAAAGACATGTATGAAAACAGCCATACCGGAACTTATTCCTAATAGCCAAAAACCATTAGCCACCCAAATGTGTATCAACAACAGAATGGATAAATAACTTTATGGTTATAATTATACAGCAATGAGAATCAATGATCTATAATTATATGCAGTTAAGTGAAAGCCTTACAAACATAACGTTGAGCAAAAGAAGTCAATATCATGTTGTTGGTACATACTCTGTATTTCTATTTCTGTAAAGTTCAAACTCAGGGAAAATTAATCTATAGTGTTCTAAATCAAAATAATGGTTAACTTGAGGGAGAAGGAGAAAAGAGATGGGTTGGATGTTGGCACAGAGGGGCTTTCTGGGTTGTTAAATGGTTTCATTTACTTATCTGGCTCCTGACTACATGGGTCTGTTCACTCTGAGAAAATTTATTGTGTGTATTGTACATAAAAGATATAACACTTTTCTATATGTACATTATACTTCAATAAAATCTTCATTAAAAAAATCCTATCATGTTGTGTAACCTCTGAGGAAAATAACATAAAAGTGGACTAAAGGAGATGAGAGGTAAGGGCAGGGAAGGGTTGTACCAGGGAAAGCTAGAAGAAAAAAGGAATAAGATGGAAGAAATATCTCAGAAAGTGACTGCCAGGCTTCTTAAGGGGGAAGGTATGGGAACTGAGGATAAAACCTAAACCAAAACGCTTTGAGAACACCAAAGATCAAGCCTCCAAAAACCCCCAAGCTAGTTTCTCCCTTAATAAGAAAACACATGTCAAAAATCAAATGCAACCAAGAAAAATAAATGGCATTGTCTTCCCTGACTAATGATTTAAAAAAAATAGTGAGCTGCTTAGCTCATACCATGCAATCACCCCAGAAATCAGTTGTCCTTTCAATTTAGATGAGATAGATAAAGTATAAAGTAGGAGAAAGATAAAATATAAAAGGGGAATCAATTTTTTTAAGGAAGAAAATGTAACTTTGAAGCATGAGTTACTCTAAGCATAATACCATAATTTTTTCAACTTGAAAAATCAAAAACATCTATATACCCAAAACCATAACTGGAAGTAAGAAAGATTTTAAGAAATCTGGGGAAATATCTGCAACTTATTTGAAAGGCAAAGAGTCAATATACGTAATTTGCTAAGAATACTCACAAACCAATAAAAATGTTTTAACAGAAAAATAGACAAAGGACACCATCAGGCATGTCACAAAAGAATACAAGTAAATGAAAAATGAATCATTCTCAATGCGTATCAAAATAATTATAGCATTTTGCAATTATAAAATTGGCAGGGGCTCTTATAAATATTAATAACCAGTGTTGGTACAATGCAGAGATACGATGGAGATATAAATATTAAAACCATCTTGGAGGACAGTCAATCAAAGTGAATCAAAACACTGTATACTGTACATACCAAGTTCAAGCTTGACCCTCAGCAATCTTCAAAGAGAATCAGGAAGAGGTGGTTATGTATGAACAGTGATGACAGCGACTCTAGGATCCAGAAGCTTGTTGGGCTGTTCTTGGGTATAACACCAATGAGGAAGCAGATGGCTGGGCTTTTAGACTTTTGATACATCAGGAGCTGGTCCATGAGGAGGCTAAAAATGAAGAAAAATATTCATGACAAACGGACCCAAAAGGACCAGCAGCAAAATGACAAAAAAACCTCTCCTATCTTGAAAATAGTCTCTAATATTATTTTAACCTAAATATCTCTTACCACATCTTAATTATCACAGTCAGACTCTCAAGGAAATCTGTATTCAAATTTGGCAAAACACTAGTTGTGTTCCCTTTGCACCATTTTCCTAAAGAATAAAGCTGCTGTGGGCCTTTTCTCCTATTTACAACAAAGAGAATATAATCAGTGTTTTAAAAATAATTTTTTAAACGAAAAAGATACTTTTCAACTATGAAAAATAAAAAGAATTAACTGTTTTAAAACAAAACCAAAGCAACAAAAACAAGCAAAAAGAATCCTTCACATATAATACATGTTCCAAGTTAGACACTGAGTTTTGGGGATATTCTGGGTTTTTAAAATTTCTATGTTGTTGTGTTGTTTTGTTTTTTCCTATTGTGTTTTACTTTTAGAGTAACCACTGAGTTAAGCTACATAAGTATGACAGTTACTGTGCACTGTCTCTGACTGCAGGGCACAGGTTCTGTAGTTAAACTGCTTGGGTTCAATTTCCAGCTCTTCTGCTAATAAGCTGCACAACTTTGGGCAATTTAAATTTTTTCTCTGTGCATCCATTTCCTCCCCTGTAAAATTAGGAAAATAATAGTAACATACCTGCAATGTTTTGTGAAAATTAAATATCGCTGCATAAACACTAAGGATAATTATTGAGGCAGTAAAAGTGCTACATAGTGTCTGTCATTACATTTATATCTCTTAGCTGTTTCCACTATTACAGATAAAAAGCATCGAGCATGATTTATTGGTGATAACATTTCCAAGAACTCAAACCAGAAAAGCATATGTAAGTAACAAGAACTAGTACTAAACAGAGAAACGATAGAGGAGTGATGTCAGCAAGATGGTGGAATAGGATGCCCCAGACCCTTCTCCCTCCCACAGAAACACTGATTCAATAACACACGGACCAATTCCCTTTATGAGAAATCCAGACACAGTTAAGAGGCTCCTGTACCCCAGGTAAGCACAAAATCGGCCACACTGAAGCCAGTAAGAAAAGTCATGGCACTCTCTTTCCATAATCCCTCTCCCTGGCACAGCACCACACAATTGGGAGGAAACTCCCATCTCCTGGCTTTTCCCTGGGAAGGAAAAGAGAAGACTAGACCACACATCTAACATTCTGACTTTTCAGAGGGGCTTCCATGGGATTGGCTTCTGCTTCACCTGTCATGGAGTGTTAATGGAACCCCAGCTACTCTAGGCGGGCCACTGGGAATGAAAAAGCTGGGTGGCATATTGATGATCCAGAGGACCCACAGTACAGCAGACAGAGGCGAATACAGCTCAGCAGCCTCTCTCTCTGGAGGAAGAGAAGAGTGGAGCATGTGATCAATTTTCCAGCTTTTTGAGAGCCGCCCAAGGCACTGGTTTCTGCATAGCCTAACTCAGGGCTCTGACAGGACCCAGCATACTATGGATGACACTATAATAGAAAACTACAAGCCAATATTCCTGATGTATAGATACATAACTCCTCCACAAAATACTAGCCAACCAAATTCAATAGCACATGGAAAGAATCATTCACTATGATTAAGTAGAATTTATCCTAGGGATGCCAGGATGGTTCGGTATATATTTTTATACATTATCAATTGCTATGGTACACCATATTAACAGAACACAGGGTAAAAGTCACATGATCATCTAATAGGTGCAGAAAAAGCATCCGACAAAATTCAACACCATTTCAAGGTAAAAACACTCCATAAACTAGGAATAGAAGGAAATTACCTCAACATAAAAAAGACCAAATATGAAAAGCCCACAGCTAACATCATACTCAGTGGTTGAATACTGAAAGCTTTTAATCTATGATCAGGAACAAATCAAGGTTGTCTACTCTTGCCAGTTGCATTCAACAAAATACTGGAAGTCCTAGCCAGAGAAATTACGAAAGAAAAAGAATAGGCATCCAAATTGGAAAGAAAGATTTAAACTGTCTCTGTACACAGATGATAAGTAGAAAACACTAAAGATTCCATTAAAAAACTGTTAGAACTAATAAATGAATTCAACAAAGAAGCAGGATACAAAATCAACAAACAAAAATCATCTGTATTTCTCTGCATTAACAACTAATAATCTGAAAAGGAAATTTAAAAAATAAACCCATTTACAATAGCATTCACAAGAATAAAATACTTAGAAATAAACCAAGAAAGCAAAAGCTTGTACAATGAAAACTATAAAACTTTACTGAAATAAATCAGTAGGATGCAAATACATGGAAACACATCTGTGTTCCTAGACTGGAAGACTTAATATTGTTTAAATGTCCATATTACTCAAAGTGATCTACAGGTTCAATGTAATTAATCTCTTTCAAAAACCCAATGATCCTTTATTGCAAAAATAGAAAAAATAACCCTAAAATTTATGGGGAGCCACAAAGGACCCCAATAGCCAAAACAACGTTGAAAAAGAACAAAACTGGAGTCCTTACACTTCCAACAGGATAGTAATCTTTAAAGTATTCACTAATTTAAGATGAACTCTTGCCTGTACAGTGCAGAGGTGCATACTGTCAGTGTTTTATGGCATTACCCTTCTTCTTTCTGAGCTACTCTAGCCAATCAGTGCCTCTTGTGATTGGCTTACCTGGGTTTTACTCCAGTCTTGTAGTCATCCAGTGTCTTTAAGATAGCTTTATAGATCCCTTTTCTGAAACATTATGTGTTTTTTCCATAATATGACTCTCAGAGGATATCTTATTTCCCAGTTCTCAGAGGAAGCTACTTGAGGTAACTCTCAAAAGCAGTCAATATACGATATAACACATTAATATTATTAACATGTAATGGAAAATTAATGGATCAATTAATCAGTCAATAAATCTGTGGAGGGAAAATCTAAGCCATAAAACTATACTCAGAAGTACACATCATGAACAGAACCATGTTCATAACATTTTGCCTTTTCTATGCATTGGTATTTGCTCCCTCAAATTGGACTTCAAATCATACAGTTTTATCATTAAAATCAAATAGCTTGCCACTCAGATAGGAAGATCCATCAATCCCCCATTGTATGTTACCAATATTAATGTTTTGTAGAATTTGCATTTTCATTCTTCAGTTTTCTACAGGGTTCAGTGGTGCCCTATTTTCTTCCACATCAAATATAATCATCAACTTTCCTCACCATATACCCTCACTATTCTCTGAAATACAACACAGCTTTTGAAACTGAAGCTTAGAGAGGTGTGTTGCCTTGCCCAAGGTTAAACAGCTAGTAATCAGTAGATCCAGGATTCAAATACAGCTCTAGCCAACACCAAGACCTTCTTTTCACTGTATATAATATGCCTCACAAACAAACATGCCCTATGGGATCCTACTTCACTGTGTTCATTCTTGACTGAAAACCCATCCGTTCAAATTTCACCCATCCTTTATGGTCTAACTCAAACTTTGCTGCCTTTCTTTCAAAGATACATATTTTTTGTGAGAAACATCATTACTATAATGCTGAAAAATGTTAAACTGCAATATAATATTAACTTTAAAATATGCTTTCAAACATAAAATACAAAGCGGAAAATTTGGTAACTCAATGGAACAGGTTGAACTTGATGATGAGAGGAAGGGACAATGGATAAGGGAAGGGGGCTGCAGAGAGGAACCTATCAGTTGATCCTGGAGATTCTGGGAAAGTGGGACACAGATGTCTCAATTCCCAGCAGCTTCCAGAGGAAGTAGGATGGAGCAGCCTGACCAGTCCAAGTCCTCCAATCTTACACTCATGGAGACAGAGCGCCAAATGGAGACACCAGAATAGATCAGCCAAGGAAAATAAGTGAATAATATGAGAGCTTGCCTTACGTATTTTGATGGGTTGGTTAGAAGGGCAGATAATAGAAACACAGTGAGCCCCTGAATGGATCAGGAAAATGTCACCACTCAGGGAGAGAAAGGTAAAGAAAAAAGCAGCATAGGAATGCTGCAGCCAAGTGAGTGGTAATCAATCCTTTCCTATTTGGTAAGAGGAATAGAGGGCAGAAGAATATTAGAAGTTTAGAGGAAGGAGAAGAAAGTGAGGTGGATATGTCAGAGAATTAACACAGCCTTTTCTGAAGGGCCAGATTTATCTTCATTGGTTTGGAGGGAGAAAAAAGAAAGGTGGGTAAGGAAGATAAAAAGGAAAGAGAGGGAAGGAAAACAAAACAAAGGTGAAGGAAGGAAGGAAGTGGGGAGGGGGGAGGAGGGAGGCATAAGAAGGTATTTATCTTGCAATTTTTCATATGTTCTAACATTGAACTGTAGGATTCATGACAATACTGCTTCTCATAACTTACAAGAATTCCAGGTTTCTTGAGAACTGTGTTCATGCTTTTTTTCTCTATTCAAATAATTCAGCAGACCACAATAGAGCCACAAAGAAGCAATATTTTATAAAGGGTGTTACTTCCTTGCTATTACCCACTCCATACACAGAAACTTCATTGTGACAGTTAGATAAAATCTATACCTGGAAGAGGTGCTTTAAATCAAAACTCAGATGGATTATTTAAGATGATGAAGCTCAAACTATGGTATGCTTACTATATGTGTTTTATTCTAAGGTTAATTTAGGAATGCTTAATTTTTTTAAAAAACTAAATAATGTATAGTTGGGAATCAATATGAACTTTTTCTTTCTCCTCACCAATTAAGACAGGTTCAACTCCTAGCCAAGGTAGAGTTTTCTCTTAGGACATCTAAGGAGAATGCCTATTTCTCGGCTTCCCAAGAAGCTCCTCTGTGTGCACCACTCTGTCTAGTGCAATATGGGCCTTGTGGAATGTCAACTCTGCCACTGGACTAGAGTTTTTAGTCTCAGACATTCTTTAAGACATTTCTCAATCTTAAATATTTATGAGTTGATCTATTTCAATATTAGCTTTCTCTAAAAATCTAATCTCCCAAAGATTTATGCATTTTTCCCAATTTCTCTAGAGATGTATCCTTTTTCTCTGATTATTCTTTCCTTCCTTCCATTGGATATATTTTAATTTTTCATATCTTAACTGTAATATGGTAAAGGAATATTTTTAGAAACAATTTTGCTAGGAAGAATAGTTCACCATATGATAGAGTCAAAGTTGAAACTGTATTTTCCCTATTGATGACATTACAACTTATGTTTAGTGTATTTCCTTTTGCTGGAGAAACGTATGCCATGTACTATTGAACTATTTCATAGCTAATATTGTGGAAACCACAAAAGCACTTAGCTTAACAATGAAAACAAATTAGACTTCAATGAGTAGAATTCTGTTGATACTGCTGATTTTACTTATGGATCATTGCAAATACTTATGATAATATATTTGGTTATTTTAAACAGAATACATCATTTTATTTCTGAAAGAAATTTTTAATCTTTCTAAACAAAAAGCATATCATATGAAACTTTCCAATCATTCATAAATACCTGAAAAATCCATTTCTAATCCAGAAATATAATCCAAATTATACCAGGTCACACGTTAGTTAATTACACATTAGTTCTAGTTTGGTATCTTTGATTCATGTAATAATTTATTGAAAGACCTGTCCCAGCTATGTCAGAGCTGAGACTGGAAACTGTAGCAAATGGAAGCAGGTGATATCCCCGATAGCACTTAGCTACATGCTTTGGCTACAAGAAGCTAAGGAACCACATAGAAAGGAAACTGAACCTGTCCACATTTGGGCTTTAGTTATATACAGACACATGATAGACTGCAGTATGGGGATGTGGTAAAATGTAATCAAAGCCAAATAACAGCCGATAGAGAACAAGGCTAGTCTTAGAGAAAAATCAGCATAAATGGTAAATAATTTTGTACAATGTACCAGATTTAGCAAAACATCTCCTTGGTGAGAGAGACTGACGGCTGAAGATAAAACCTTAAGCAATGTTTGAATGCAACAGCCTTAAGCAATGTTTGAATTCAACAGATCTAGCCTTCTGGACTGGAGAGGGCTGCCTGTGGTCCTTGAGAAAGAGAAAACTATGGCGCAAACCTAAAACAATTCAATTGCTTCTTCCTTTTTTTTTTTCTTTTGAGCTCTTGAATGTCTGAACACACCTTTATTTCTTCTTCTTTTTTTTTTTTTTTGGCTGTGTTGGATCTTCGTTGCTGCGCACAGGCTTTCTCTAGATGCAGAGAGCGGTGGCTACTCTTTGTTGTGGTATGAGGGCTTCTCCCTGCGGTGGCTTCTCTTGTTGAGGAGCACAGGCTCTAGGCGCGCGGGCTTCAGTAGTTGTGGCTCGCGGGCTCTAGAGCACAGGCTCAGTAGCTGTGGCTCACGGGCTTAGTTGCTCCGCGGCATGTAGAATCTTCCCGGACCAGGGCTCGAACCCGTGTCTCCTGCATTGGCAGGTGGATTCTTAACCACTGCACCACAAGGGAAGTCTCTCAATTGCTTCTTAACTGAAGAAGAAAGCAATTCATCAAATCAATTCTTCTGAGGAGTAATAACTTCTCCTCCACTTCCAAACAAAACAAAAAAGCAAGACTGAGATGGAGGAAATGTTTCTCTGCCAGTTGGATAAAAGATCAACCTCAATCCAAGACAGGTAGAATAGTGAGGAGATCCAAGCACAGTAGCAGAGAAGCAGTCTTTGCACCCTAACAAGAGGCCTATGCAGGTTGTGGCTCCTGTGCAAATGGGCCAAGGAATGCTGACAGCATCACAGATGGTGAAAGAAGCATCAAAGTGAAGAGCAGAGTGATGGACAACAGTCCAGAGAGATGGCAGGTACAAAAGTAGAGGTGCAGGACTGTGGAATGAATTAAAGAAGAGATAAGAAATGAACCTTCTCTGAGAAATCCCAAACAGCCAAAAAAATAAAAAAGAGAAAAAATATTTGGCAGCTGATGGCTCTTTACCTAACAGTCTTACTTAGTGCCCACAAACCAGTGTGTATTTTTGCATATTAATATGTGAATATGTTAATAGGAGCTATGTACCCCATCCTCTCTCCCCAAAAGAAGCTCTGTGGTTAAATAGGATTGTGAAACAAGCACCTATAACCCCTCTTCAAGATTCACAATATATATTAGAGTCAGAAAATTCCACAGTACAATTTATCTGCCCAAAAGATGCTGTTTTTGCAACATACTTACTATCACACTGAGGATTACACGACATATCGGTTAAGAAATCCTAGTTTGAAATTTTTAAGTTTTAAAATGCAAGTAACCCAATGCATGGAACAATGATAGGTCCTGAAAATATATTTGATGAATATTCAAAACCTTTAAAATCAATACATATTCTAATTTTTCTAGGAGTAAAAATAATTGTTATAATTTACTTGGAAATATTTTACTCCCAAAATTGTTTAAGCTGCACTTTTAAAACCAACATTTTTTAGCTAGTTCTTACTATTTGAGCTCCAAAATATCAGAAAAAGGGAATGTATGTATTCAATCTACGAAATGTCACAATTTCTAACCTAATAGCATCTTTAAGTTTTGGTTTTATCAATGTCACAAATTAGTAGTTTTCATTCTCAAGATATAGCGGTGTATGCCATAATTTATGTTTGTACAACGAAGTCTGACATTTCAGAGAAGTTTCCCTTATCTACAGCTATTTCAATGTTTTAAAAAATTGGAGAAGAAACAGATGTTAAATGGTGAAATATATTCTAAACTATTTCAAAAATACTTGGCAGCAAGTGCTGGAGCATTAGTAGAAGAACAGCTCTGTATAAATGGCCAGTTTATTTTGCATGTACTTTTCTTGAAAGAAAAATAATTTTAAAAGAGACAAAGGAGAATTATTGATGTGTATTATATAAACATTTATTAATATGGAAAACAGCTTTTAGTATTATATTTCATGATGTTGAGTCTCTATAAAACTCTACATACATACTCATAAATATAATATATTTAAAATTTTTCAAGTTCCTTCTGCTTATTACAACTTGTGATTTTTTTTTTAATTAGCCCTGATGATCTTACCCTTCCTTCCTACCTTTTAATTTCTACTATAGCTTTTAAACTAATCCTTGCTCAAAAAATAGACTAATCCAATATTGCTCTCCATTAATTTCTGAAAGATTCTTGTGGTCGAGTAATAACTCAAGCTTCTGGGCATATCTGGTCATTTTGTGTAATATGTTCATTTTATTCTTGGTCATCAAGCTATGTTTCTACATCACTAAATAGCTTTAAACTATCTTTAATGCTATTTTAGTGGATAGACTAAAAGATGATTCCACTAAAAAGAAGGTTGTTATAATATTTCAAAGAATTTGGGGCAAAAAAGCATTAGTTGGCTTAACTCAAAGTTTTTTAATGAATTTTTTCTTAACCATTTGTCCCAGGGATAGCCAACTCTGTAGTTTTCTTTGGCATGCCAAGAACAATTTTATTAAAACAAACTTTCAGGGAATGAAGCTAGCAATATATAGGATAAGCATATACTATCCCAGATTATTTTTCCTTTTGCTGAAATTCTCTAATATGGCTGCTGAAATTGATATCGTTTTACCACTAGTTGCAATCATTTACCAAAATAGCCAAAATTCAGAGATTGTCTATATTTCATATCAAAAGAAGGTAGCAATTTTAAAGTTCAATTAATGAAACTGTCATTAATGCAAAGCTTAAATTCTTTTCCAGTTGGCCTTGAAGTTTAACGTTGTGTATGATGTGGCCAAACTCCAGCAACTGACTAATTTATGAATAAGTAGTAGACTGGCTACAGTTTCCCATGGTAATTCAAGATCCAAAGTTTCTTTATTCAAAAATAATCCAGAACTCATTAGACAATTTTAGCGTACTTGAAGTACAAATAAATTATCTTTGTCTTTATCCCAGCATTCCAAATTTAGGTTTATAAGTAGTCCTTTTATCTGTGATCCCCCTGATTGGATACTCCTGCTTAATTATTTAATTTAAAAAATTCAAATAACAAAGACATCACTCAATCACTAGCTGTCAGCTGGATTAAGGCCATTGTAGCTACCTTTATATCATCATGCACATGAGTATGGTTGTAAAAGTAGAGGAAAGAACAGCATGTTTCACTTCTGGCCTGCAGCCAAGCCACATCTTCCAATGAAAATATATACTATATGAAAAGAATGAACAATATTCAAGATACTTAGGGTGCTAGGGAACAGGAACACATAGCAGCAGCAGCTCCCACTTACATATAGGGAGCCTTCACTGTGCAGAGTACATTTCCTAGAGCTTTGGCCATGTTAACTCATATAATTCACACAGCAAACCTATGAAGTTGGTACTATATTACCCCATTTTACAGATGAGGACTAAAATGCAGAGAGATTAAGTAACATGCTAAGATCATGCAGTTGGTAAAAGGAGGAGCTGTGATTAAAATCCAGACAATTTGACTTCATAACCCACACTCAAAACCAAGTTGATGAAGCTTAATCAGGCTATTCTGCAATTTTAGAGATTGATATTTTAGCCAACTGCCCCAAAGTTTTTGTCCAAACAATTTAGAGTCACTTTAGCTAGAAGCTTCAATAGAGTGGCTAAACTTGCGGATATGATTTCCTGCAAACTTCTTCCCTCCCCTACTTGTAGAGCACTCCTATTTTCTCTACTTTTCTCCTTCATTGAAAGAATAAATATCCCTCTTATTTTCCAAGACTAACTAAAGGTTCCACTTTAGCACTTAATTCCATCTCCTACCTTTTTAGGGGTAAAACCATACCCTTTTAAAGACCATGACGCATAACTGTCCTCACACTGCTGCACAGCATTTTTTCCTCCACTCAAGACTATAACATATTCACATCTCTACTTCCTTTGATAAAATAAATCTTCCCTTAACCCCTCTAGAGCTACTATCCCATCTTCACTCCTTTACCTCATGCAATTTTTATTTTAACTAAGGAAAGGTGGCTAAAGCAGGGCCAAATTAGTCACCATGATTTAGTCAGAGGCCAAAAAGAAATCACAATACAAATTGTTCAACTGCTTTGATATAAAGAGATCAAGACTTGGAGCCAGAAATCTACTCTGCTTAATGGTGTGAATTCTGGACATCAGTCATCTGCAAAATATGGACAATGATACCTACCCCCATTATGCTCTTGGGAGAATTACATGTGACCAAGTGTGAGAAAACCCCTCAAACTCATCTTGGAACACAATAAGATTGTGTAAGCACTAATCCCCAGAAGGTGCTTTGGAATTCATTCATTCAGCAAATATTTATAGAGCACATACTATGTTCCAGGAGGGGTTCTTGGCACCTGGGATTCATCAATAAACTAAGCAAAGAGAGTCTCTCTACGTCTGCTTTTGTCTACTCCAACAAATTAATCCTACTAAAGAACCACCACGTTATTTCATTGTTTGAAAGTCTTCAGCAGAACTTCATTGTCTACTTAATAAATTCCAAACCGCTTAGCCTGTCTTTCAATGTCTTTTATTAATTTTTTTAAACTCCAATCTATTTCTTACTATTTCAGCTTTTCCCCTACATGTACTCTCAGGAGGCATAAAAATAAGATTTTAAAGGGACTCTAGAGCTCTTCTAGAGTTTTGAAATTGAAGCATATTTGAGTGTAGCTGGGACATCTAAGAGACTTGAGGAGAGGGTGGAGTTGCAGAAGATGGGGCTGTGAAAGAAAACTGGACTAGAGCCAGATTATAAAGGACATTATAAGCCACGCTAAGAAGTTTGAGTTTGTTCTTAAAGGCAACTGGACACTGTTTTAACAAAGGAGTGACATGATCAGATCTGTGTTTTCCAAAGGTAATTCTGGAGGCCGTGGTAGAGTAAATTTGAAGAGGAGATGTCTAGTGGCATGGAAGGCAGCCAAGAGTATTGCAATAATAATGAGAGACGCTGTTAGCTAAATTATACAGTGGAGCTGATGGAGTGAAGGATTAAAGAAACATTTCAGAGTTATTATAAATGAGGTCAGGGGTAAGGTGGCAGAATGATTTAATGGTTATGTGGCTCTGCAGTCAGACTGCCCTTGTCTGAACCCTGTCTTCCACACTTCTTAGACATATGACTTAGGTCAAGTTAACACTGAGATTCATTTTTCTCATCTGTAGGGTAGAGATAACCAAAGTATCTATCTCCACAGATGCTGTGAAAATTAAAGTCAATAATTCACACCAATTTCTTGGCACCATACCTGGCTTATTAAGGGCTCTATAAATTGTATCCCTAGAATGTAGCAAAGCATCATTCAGCCTTTAGGTCTCCCTCTCAGCTTTCTGTCTTCAAATTTGTTAAATTTTCCTCATATTCCCTACATAATGCATTTTTATCTCTATTGGATCATTCTTCATGCCATCTCTTTCACTCTGGTTTCCATCTACCAAAATCCAACTTAATGTCAGAGTCTATGGTTTAATCATCTTTGAATCCCCAGCACTTAAGTTAATTAGGCTGGAATTAAATTTGTTCAAAGTTCTCTGAAAACCTCTCCCAACATGATTTTTCCAGCCCCTGAACTTTCGTAGTACTTTATATCATCCTTGACTCTTACCACACACAGTCTTGCATTTGAGGACTTATGTAAGTAACTAAGCTCCCCTCATTGCTCCACGAGTCATTTCCCCACTCCAACTTTTCTGGGGCTCTACACATGATCAGATTGGTGTCATAGTCCAATGCATAACTATTTAATGATTTTCTCATTCACTCAATGACAAATAATTCCAAGGAAGCCACCAACTAGATTATAAACTCATTATTGCCATAAACTGACTGTCTTTGTAGTTAATACTTACATTTAATGTTTCATTATCTTGGAACCTGTTGCTGGAGAAGTACTAGAAGGTGCTCATTAAGTAATCTTGAGTTCACAAGATTTGATCTTCTGTTGACCGCCCTTGGGTATTTCATGATTCTCACACAATCTTTCCAAAAAGTAAAACTCAAGGCTTCTCAATTAGGATAATTTTAACTTTTAGGCACATGCTCTGCTATAATTTAACAGAAATGATTGTTGTTTGTCCAGCTTGGGTCACATTACATTTCATTGTGTGGGCAGGCATCTGAATGTTTCACAAACAGCAGTTATAAGGGGTGTAAATATTGGTTGGCTTATACTTAGTTTAGAAACTCAAGGCTGCTATGGCCAGTGATCTAAACCAGCATCACTAAAAGATCTTGGGCAGGGCTTTCAAATGTCTTGGGAAGGCAGTCAGCGTAACACATGTGCCATCCACATTTCCAAGTCTGGGGATATGAGCAAAAAGGAAATCTGCCTGAGCATGCTCAGGGCAGATAGTATACCCAGGCCACTTCTCCTGTCCTCTGGTGTTGTGCTCCCACCTGGGGCCTTGAGAGCACTCCCACACTGCCTGCTGCCATTCCAGGCCCTGCGGCACAGAACTACCCCTGACATTACACCAGAATCAGGCTGCCTCTGCTTGTCACCAGAAGCCAAGAGACAGTATTCTACTGCATTCGAACCAAATGCTGCTGAGGGATGCCAGGAAAAATGTGAAACTGGAGCCAATTTGGGAAGTAAACCAACTCACAGATTCTTGCTCAACCTAGCAACAAAACCCCTATCATTTGAAAGCATCAGTACACACTCCTTTCGTTCCAAAGACACCATAATAACTCTGTATCTTACAGACTTTATGCTGCTACCTGCAAATAGTTGTTATGCTTATTCATCAAATGCAAAAAGAAAGTATCTGCATACTGCATCCTATGTCTTTTCCCAAGGGATAGCCCTAAGATTGTAAAGGACAAAAGTGATGCATCACTCCCACTTCCACCAATCAGAAAAAACCTAGTCAGGTTCTTTCCCATGTATTAGAAGCATATGCTTCTGATCCAAACATTTCGGTTGGTAGGAGTCAAAGAATCAAAACATAAATTCCAAATGTTGATTAAGAGAATATGCAATGAAGTTAAAGAGTTAAAATCCAAATATTAAAAGTCTAGTTCAAATACATATTTCATGCAAGTCAAAAATTTGCATTCCCCAATTAATTATTAAAACAGTCAAATTTGTGTAGTCATTTAACATTCTTTCCAGTGTGCAATAAAATTTATAGGATAATTTTAATGCCATCTGTAATTTTACTTTTCTCCATCTAAATGGACACCTTCTTTTCCCCAACTTCAATCCCAAAATCTCTTTGACGCTGGAATTCTGTTCTGAAACCCACTATTATTTGGATAAGTGTTTGAAAAATGCCAATATTTTCACAAAACAAACCAAATTTATATTGCCCATGATATAACTATTTGTACATAAAAAGTGTCACTGCTGGGCTTCCCCAGTGGCGCAGTGGTTAAGAATCTGCCTGCCAATGCAGGGGTCATGGGTCCGAGCCCTGGTCTGGGAAGATCCCACATGCTGCGGAGCAACTAAGCCCATGCGCCACAACTACTGAACCTGAGCTCTAGAGCCTGCGAGCCACAACTACTGAACCCACATGCCACAACTACTGAAGCCTGTGTACCTAGAGCCCATGCTTCACAACAAGAAAATCCTCCACAATGAGAAGCCCGCGCACCACAACAATGAATAGTCCCCGCTAGCCACAAATAGAAAAACCCGCATGCAGCAATGAAGACCCAACGCAGCCAAAAATAAATAAATTTTTTACAATAACAAAATAAAATTGTTAAAGAACCAGCTTTTAGTTTTATTGATCTTTGCTATCGTTTCCTTCATTTCTTTTTCATTTATTTCTGATCTGAACTTTATGATTTCTTTCCTTCTGTTAACTTTGGGGATTTTTGTTCTTCTTTCTCTAATTGCTTTAGGTGCAAGGTTAGGTTGTGTATTTGAGATGTTCCTATTTCTTAAGGTAGGACTGTATTGCTATAAACTTCCCACTTAGAACTGTTTTTGCTGCATCCCATAGGTTTTGGGTCGTCGTGTCTCCATTGTCATTTGTTTCTAGGTATTTTTTAATTTCCTCTTTGATTTCTTCAGTGATCACTTCGTTATTAAGTAGTGTATTGTTTAGCCTCCATGTGTTTGTATTTTTTACAGATCTTTTCCTGTAATTGATATCTAGTCTCATAGCGTTGTGGTCGGAAAAGATACTTGATACAATTTCAATCTTCTTAAATTTACCAAGGCTTGATTTGTGACCCAAGATATGATCTATCCTGAAGAATGTTCCATGAGCACTTGAGAAAAATGTGTATTCTGTTGTTTTTGGATGGAATGTCCTATAAACATCAATTAAGTCGATCTTGTTTAATGTACCATTTAAAGCTTGTGTTTCCTTATTTATTTTCATTTTGGATGATCTGTCCATTGGTGAAAGTGGGGTGCTAAAGTCCCCTACTATGAATGTGTTACTGTCGATTTCCTCTTTTATGGCTGTTAGTATTTGCCTTATGTATTGAGGTGCTCCTATGTTGGGGGCATAAATATTTACAATTGTTATATCTTCTTCTTGGATCGATCCCTTGATCATTATGCAGTGTCCTTCTTTGTCTCTTCTAACAGTCTTTATTTTAAACTCCATTTTGTCTGATATGAGAATTGCTACTCCAGCTTTCTTTTGATTTCCATTTGCATGGAATATCTTTTTCCATCCCCTCACTTTCAGTCTGTATGTGTCTCTAGGTCTAAAGTGGGTCTCTTGTAGACAGCATATATATGGGTCTTGTTTTTGTATCCATTCAGCAAGCCTGTGTCTTTTGGTCGGAGCATTTAATCCATTCACATTTAAGGTAATACCAATATGTATGTTCCTATTCCCATTTTCTTAATTGTTTTGTGTTTGTTATTGTAGGTCTTTTCCTTCTCTTGTGTTTCTTGCCTAGAGAAGATCCTTTAGCATTTGTTGTAAAGCTGCTTTGGTGGTGCTGAACTCTCTCAGCTTTTGCTTGTCTGTAAAGGTTTTAATTTCTCCATCAAATCTGAATGAGATCCTTGCTGCATAATCTTCGTTGTAGGATTTTCTCCTTCATCACTTTAAATATGTCCTGCCAGTCCCTTCTGGCTTGCAGAGTTTCTGCTGAAAGATCAGCTGTTAACCTTATGGGGATTCCCTTGTGTGTTATTTGTTGTTTTTCCCTTGCTGCTTTTAATATGTTTTCTTTGTATTTAATTTTTGACAGTTTGATTAATATGTGTCTTGGCGTGTTTCTCCTTGGATTTATCCTGTATGGGACTCTCTGTGCTTCCTGGACTTGATTAACTATTTCCTTTCCCATATTAGGGAAGTTTTCAACTATAGACTCTTCAAATATTTTCTCAGACCCTTTGTTTTCCTCCTCTTCTTCTGGAACCCCTATAATTCGAATGTTGGTGCATTTAATGTTGTCCCAGAGGTCTCTGAGACTGTCCTCAGCTCTTTTCATTCTTTTTTCTTTATTCTGCTCTGCAGTAGTTATTTCCACTACTTTATCTTCCAGGTCACTTACCCATTCTTCTGCCTCAGTTATTCTGCTATTGATCCCTTCTAGAGTATTTTTAATTTCATTTATTGTGTTGTTCATTGTTGCTTGTTTCATCTTTAGTTCTTCTAGGTCCTTGCTAAATGTTTCTTGCATTTTCTCTATTCTATTTCCAAGATTTTGGATCATCTTTACTATCATTATTCTGAATTCTTTTTCAGGTAGACTGCCTGTTTCCTCTTCATTTGTTAGGTCTGGTGGGTTTTTATCTTGCTCCTTCATCTGCTGTTTTCTTCTGTCTTCTCATTTTGTTTGGGGTCTCCTTTTTGCAGGCTGCAGGTTCGTAGTTCCTGTTGTTTTTGGTGTCTGTCCCCAGTGGCTAAGGTTGGTTCCGTGGGTTGTGTAGGCTTCCTGGTGGAGGGGACTAGTGCCTGTGTTCTGGTGGATGAGGCTGGATCTTGTCTTTCTGGTGGGCAGGTCCACGTCTGGTGGTGTGTTTTGGGGTGTCTGTGGACTTATTATGATTTTAGGCAGCCTCTCTGCTAATGGGTGGGGTTGTGTTCCTGTCTTGCTAGTTTTTTGGCATAGGATGTCCAGCACTGTAGCTTGCTGGTCATTGAGTGAAGCTGGGTGCTGGTGTTGAGATGGAGATCTGTGGGAGATTTTCACATTTGATATTATGTGGAGCTGGGAGGTCTCTTGTGGACCAGTGTCCTGAAGTTGGCTCTCCCACCTCAGAGGCACAGCACTGACTCCTGACTGCAGCACCAAGAGCCTTTCATCCACATGGCTCAGAATAAAAGGGAGAAAAAAAAGAAAGAAAGAAAGAAAGAAAGAAAGAAAGAAAGAAAGAAAGAAAGAAAGAAAGAAAGAAAGAAAGAAAGAGGAAAATAAAGTAAAGTAAGGTAAAATAAAGTTATAAAAATAATTATTAAGAAAAATTTTTTAATTAAAAAAAAAAACAACGGACGGATAGAACCCTAGGACAAATGGTGAAAGCAAAGCTATACAGACAAAAGCTCACACAGAGGCATACACATACACACTTACACAAAGAGGAAAAGGGGAAAAAATCATAAATTTTGCTCTCGAAGTCCACCTCCTCAATTTGGGATGATTCGTTGTCTATTCAGGTATTTCACAGATGCAGGGTACATGAAGTTGATTGTGGAGATTTAATCCGCTGCTCCTGAGGCTGCTGGGAGAGATTTCCCTTTCTCTTCTTTGTTCGCACAGCTCCTGGGGTTCAGCTTTGGATTTGGCCCTGCCTCTGAGTGTAGGTCACAGGAGGGCGTCTCTTCTTCGCTCAGACAGGACGGGGTTAAAGGAGCCGCTGATTCGGGGGCTCTGGCTCACTCAGGCTTGGGGAATGGAGGGGCACAGAGTGCGGGGCGAGCCTGCGGCGGCAGAGGCTGGCGTGACGTTGCACCAGCCTGAGGCGCACCATGTGTTCTCCCAGGGAAGTTGTCCCTGGATCCCAAGACCCCGGCAGTGGGGGGCTGCACAGGCTCCCCGGAAGAAAGATGTGGAGGGTGACCTGTGCTCGCACACAGGCTTCTTGGTGGCGGCAGCAGCAGCCTTACCGTCTCACGCCCGTCTCTGGGGTCCACGCTGTTAGCCGCGGCTCGCACCCGGCTCTGGAGCTCCTTTAAGCAGCGCTTTTAATCCCCTCTCCTCACGCACCAGGAAACAAAGAGGGAAGAAAAAGTCTCTTGCCTCTTCGGCAGGTCCAGACTTTTTCCCTGACTCCTTCCCGGCTAGCCGTGGTGCAGGCTGTGTTCACGCCGCCAGTCCTCTCCCTGCGCTCTGACCGAAGCCGGAGCCTCAGCTCCCAGCCCAACCCGCTCCGGCGGGTGAGCAGACAATCCTCTCGGCCTGGTGAGTGCTGGTCGGCACCGA
Source organism: Globicephala melas (assembly GCF_963455315.2). Taxonomy (NCBI): domain Eukaryota; kingdom Metazoa; phylum Chordata; class Mammalia; order Artiodactyla; family Delphinidae; genus Globicephala; species Globicephala melas. The sequence continues at coordinate 44,836,863 of NC_083320.1, read as the reverse complement.
TCCTCTGTGCTGAAATCTCTCAGCTTTGCCCTCCGCACCCCTGTGGCTGCACTCTCCTCCGTGGCTCCGAAGCCCCCCCACCCCCCTGCCACCCTCAATCTCGCCCCATGAAGGGGCTTCTAGTGTGTGGAAACCTTTCCTCCTTCACGGCTCCCTCCCACTGGTGCAGGTCCCGTCTCCATTCTTTTGTCTCTGTTTATTCTTTTTTCTTTTGCCCTACCCAGGTACGTGGGGAGTTTCTTGCCTTTTGGGAGGTCAGAGGTCTTCTAACAGCGTTCAGTAGGTGTTCTGTAGGAGTTGTTCCACGTGTAGATGTATTTCTGGTGTATCTGTGGGGAGGAAGGTGACCTCCGCGTCTTACTCTTCCGCCATCTTTCCCCCTCTCCACAGGCGAATTCACGCGTGTTCCCGGGACCTCCCCTGTGCTCGGTGAGCTTCCCTCTGCTTCTCTCTATATAATTTTAAATTACCATTCTTTTCTGAACAGACGTCTTAGCTAATTACACCTGATCATCTTATTGGGAACAGGAGATAACTAATTCAATAAAAAATAAGTGTCCTATCTTTGCTTAACATAGTAATTCTGGTCCCAGGACTGCTAAAAGCGCAATATGCAGTTTCTTAATCAAATCCTACCCTCAAAATGAATGATTGTAAGGAAGGTGATATTTGGTTGAGTTTTTGTTGCGAAAAGGGAGACATAATGTTAGGATTCTTTTTCATTCACATTGGGATTTTATTCCTTTCACCTGAAAGAGGAAGGACAGGGAGCTGTCGAAGCCCAGGAGATAGCCAAGTGGCCAGGGAGCAATATGGTGGTACAGGAAGAACATGCATCCAGGAGCCAGGAGAATGGGAGTCAGCCTCAACTCTGATAGCGAATGAGCCAAGGCAAATCACCTGCCAATCGTTGACCTGTTTCCTCAGTTGAAAAATTTAACCAGATGGTCTCCAAGATCCCTTCCTGGTCCAATATTCTAGTCTATGCTATGATAATTCCAAATTTATATATCCTTATCCACTCTTATTTCCACTGTCCCAAACAGCACAACAGAGAAGTGAAACTCCTCTGTTCACTCCTTTACCCACTTCAGGCAAGTAATCTGTAATGAACCCCTGGTCCATTTTAGCCCAAGGGCAGAACAGTTATTAGTCAAAGAAAACAGTGTGCTAGGAGATAATTATGCAAGCAAGAAATGTGTATTAATTTCCTTCTCAAATGTGAAAAAAGTAACAATGTTGTAAGCCATTCTAAGGTTTTCCATTTGTAGATTCTTACAGTAATATTTATTCAAGTCTAATTTTCCAACGTTATTTTTTACCTCATACAGTATGATTATTCTACTTCACTATGGTAACCATGTCACCAGTTTTCCAAGGCAGCCTCAGTTCCAATTTTTTTGTCCCAAATTTAGACCAAGTTTTAAACTTTATCTCTTTTTTTAAGTTTAGGAGATATGATTGCCCATATACTTAATTATTCTCTGTCTGTGTCTCTCTTCTCTGATTACAATAACAAACTTGATATGAGATGAGTAGACTAAGGAGATACCCAGATTTTTATATTTCAAATCTTTGTACTTAGCTAATAGTTTCACAAGCTGATGTGGTGATGGAAAAATTTGGACCCCGACATAAGATTTACCCATTGAGTAGACATAGATAGTGGGAGATATTTAGCTACAGTAACTGACCACACAATTTGGAATTCCTGTGAAGCAAAGTCAGGATTGCTCTACTGTTAATAGCATTTCCATGTGGATATATTAGGGTCCTTATGAGGGGAAAGAAGCCAATAAGTTTAGGAAGCTGGACAGACCGGCAGTTGTCTTCTGGGCAGAAAAGACAAGGGTCCCGAGATCTTGGTAACTGGGCTGAGGTCCCAGTTAGTACTAGGAATCCACACAGAAAAGAGACAGAAAAGGGCAAGGAGGATCATCAGATACCCAATGCTTAGCACAAGGATATATGGAAGCAGGGGAAATGTTTATTTTTTTAATTTTATTTTGTATTGGCTGTAGATAACATAATATTGCACTCTTAAATCCTTCAGTATACATCTCTAAAATATAAGTTGTTTATAAACTTGTATTACATTCCTCTTTGAGAAAGTGCTAAAAACTACAGAGTCAGAAAAAAATAAAAATACATACATGCACAATGTCTTATGGGCAATTTCAGGGGATTCACAGCTTCCTAGAAAGATAGCCACAGACTTCAATTCAAAATCTTTAGCAAAGAGAGATTTGACTTTGCAGGGTGATCTAGAAGGGTAGTGGCCAGCACATGTCAAATCCAGTTAGCAGCTAAGACTATCTGGATATCCCACTGACCAGTGGGGAGGCCCCAGTTTCTAGAATTGGAAGGATAATTAATAGTCAGCCTCTGTGGGAAGCTGAGGCTGTTTATTACCATCATCTGTGTGTCCTGTTTGGTCTAGAAAGTGGAGCAGGGATAACTTGTGGTATGAAAATCAGTGGGCCCAGCTCTCAGGAGCTGAGTCTAGCAAAGGTCAAAATATAAGGTATCCAATAAGGCTGAGGCAATCAAAGAATCTTCTGCCTGTGCACCATGCCCAAACACCACAGACAAATATAAAGTGGGATTTTAAGGGTCAGACTTGAATAGTAAAGGTCAGAGGAGAGGGTTCTGCTGATGGCTTTGGCAAAAGGTAAAAGAAAGAAAGAAAGATGGTGACCAGATGTTCTCCATTTGGAATCTGTAAAAGGGAAATTACATTACAATAGCAGGAATTTAGGTTATATAAAAGGAAAATTTTGCATCCAATGAACTTTGTAAAGCATGAGAACTTCTTACTGAGGGACAGTGTTATTCTCCTTCCATGTAATATGTGAAAACAGAACAGACATTTGTATGTTTTCAGGGATTTGAATACAAGGTTGTCAGAAACAAGAGATCAGGTCAAGTATATATGGACATATTCAAATTCCTTGAAAGACTGGCATATCTGTATTTGACATTTATTTAATTATTATAGTTTTTATAATTAGTCTTCAAATCCATTGAATTCCTCTAATCTGACAGTTCACCCAAACTTTTCTATACAAAATTATTGAGAATAAAAATATCCTTTATATAATTCATAATCAACATATTCACAGAAACCATTCATCATCAGTATTCCTATTAATTTTTATTAATATGTATTAATAAGAATTAAGTGAAAACATCAATATGTAGCAGTCCAATTATAATTTGAAATTATAGTTTTTAAGTAAAATGACTCATATCTACATACACATGTTGAAAATAATATCTTAAGTAAAGTACACTCTGGAAAACTATTTAGAAAGTAATAGAAAAGTAAATACAAAAAAAAGTTCTGAAAAGGCTGTTAGAAAAGCAGTGAGATTTACAGATTGACTAGAAACAGCAGAAAAAAACCCCAAAAGGTATTTGACATTTTAGTCAGTCAGTCAGAAAAGAGAGTTGGCAGTTGGTCAGGAGAAAATGTGAATCCTAAAAGTCTATCTCCTCCATCATATAATGCGTATGAATCAGACGTCTGCTAGCTAGTTCTTGGTCTCAATTCTAAGAGTCACTAACTACTTTATACTACTACTTCATGACCAAACTTAGAGTTCCTGTTTTTTCAACTTGTAATATACGTAGCTCACGCTCACACAGAATCTGGGATAGAGTATCACTATCCTCCCACCCATTCACACCATCCTTTATTTTGGCCAACTGCTGAAACACAATTGCCACGTCTATCACCTACAACGGAAGTTTGACATTTAGCCAACTATTAGGAAGCACAGTAGTGACTGCTATAGCAACAGACTAAACAATCTAAAAGGCAGAGTTAGAGGAAGAGGTAAGCAATTCCAAATACATGGAGGTATGAAAGTACTTTAAGAATTTTCAAACGTAACTCCAAGGCATAAAAACTCAGAACCCACATCAGAGTTAATGATATTCTTTATATTAAAAATATAATTATTTTCTATAATTGTTTTACCAGTATTACCATCTAAGAATTTTTTAAATGGTTTAACCTCAATTTCTAATGAAGTACAAATTCAAAGAATACATAGTTTCAAAATAAGAATTCTAATCCAAAATTTCCAAATGCTGACTTTGTAAATAAGATTATATACAAACAATATGAAATTATTCCATTCCTTTAGAGCTGTTTCCTGCTAGCCTTCCAGTTGAAAAGGAAAATGTTAGCAGCACCAAATGTAAGCCACAAAGGAAAAAATGACACCACCTGTCCAAACTCTACTTCCTTCAGTTTATTTCTCTGAAAGCTTTTAGTTTTCTTAATCCTTCCATTATAAACTCTCTCTCTCTCTCTCTCACACACACACACACCTTCCTACAGTTTTATCAAGATAAAAATCAATTTTTTAAAAATCCTTTTGTATAACAGCATAAGATTATTGCCACTCTTAGATGGCTGTGTTTGTGGAGTTGGGTGAAACTTTTAAAACTGTTTACAAAGAGAATTACCAGTTTTGGTTCACCAACTGATTCTCTATTTAGACCAGTGATTCTAAACACTGACTCAGAGCCTTCTTTTATAACAAATATTTTTTAACCGTTTTGTACTATCATAGAATGAAGTTCTTAGAATATATAACTTCTAAGTATACTTAATTTTAACAAATTAATATAATGTCCTAACTTCCATGCAAACAAGAAATTAAAAAGGAAATAAAATAATATGTATTTCAATATGTAAGTGCTCAGCCATGACTACACTAGATGATATACGAAATAAGATCCTTGTACCTACTCATAATCAACCAATATGGGTATAATACAAGTAAGACAATGTTCATCTGATTATTACAGTACTATTTATGCTCAACATCTAGATATAAAGGCTAAATAATTACAGTCATATACTTGGCAGCAGCATTCCAGAGAAATGCATTATATATTAAAACTTTACAGAAAGTATTTTGTGTTTGCATATATAATGAAGTTGTTTCCAGGCTCAAATAATTACAAATGGATTTTTCATTTACATGAATGACTGGTAAGACCATCAGTCAGGCAAGATGTAGGACAGTTTTTCCCTGCATACCAGGAAATGTAGTATCCCCAGCTTCCACCATAAAAAATCCTCTTACAAATATCCTAAATTCTCCTAGAGAGCAGCACCTCACCCCCACCTCAATCCTGAGAGCTACAAGGGCTAAGTGGAGACACCTAGACACCTTAGATTCATCTTGGATTTATGGAAAGAGATGGAGTGGCTCCTCTGGGAAGATTATAATAAAACTTATGTGTGCCATTATAGATATTTTTCAGGTCAAAGAATTGGAATCACGAAGACTATGATTTCTGATTATAAGGAAAATGTTATAAATTAATAAATAAATGTTTAATTATATATGCAAAAATTAATTGCATTCCTGCATACAGCTACAAATGGTTAAAAACTATGTTTATAAGATAAAATTTATAATAGCAAAAAGAAATACAAAGGACCAAAGGAAAAATAACAAAATATGTTCAAAAAGCACTATGAAGCATATTATAAAATTATATTGAAATTCATTAAAGAAAACCTAAATAATTGGAGAGTTTTACTACACTCATTAAAAGTAGAACTCGGTAATATAACCATGTCTATTCTCCTCAAGTGACATAAATATTTAATATTATTTCAATCAAAATCTCAAGAATTTCCAGTTTCTAGCCAGACCACTCCAAACTAACAAGTAAAAATCTGAACAAACCGAAAAATCGACAACTCTTCTTTTATCTATCAGAGAGGTGGTGGCACAGGGCAAACCACTGCCCCCCAAATTAGAGACAAAGAGAGGAATACAGAGAATCACAACACACCAGAGCAGAAACCTCTACAGGAACTAGTGCCAAGGCTGTAAACCCCTGACCTATAACTGACAAACTGCTGGAGTCTCAGTGTGGGCAAGTCTGAGAAATAACATCTCAAAGGGGACCCAGTCATTGGTGGGAGTGTGGGAAATGGGGAGAGGGGGGCAAGAACGGGTGTTCAAAAGTTTTGTTAAGCTTTATCTTCTGAAGCTCTACCAGGTTCTCACAGAATACTGGGGAAAAAGGCCCTGGTGCTTCTGGTAGGGGGAGGGTGAAAAAGGAACGATTTTGAAATATAGCAGAACACTCTGTTCTTCATAACAAGGTGTGCCCTCAGGAGAAACTACTTAACCAGCGTCTGAAATGTTGGGCCAGAGGAAGGGAAACACCTAACTCCAGCCCACACTAGTTATCTTGTCCTACCTAATGGGGGAAAATATCGAAATACATATATAAGGTTTACAGTTCAGAGGAAGGGCACAATAAAAAACTGAGAACTAACCATAAGAACATAGAACACTTACCCTTCCTCTGCCACACCTTACTACTGCATTACTAAAGGCCTATTTTTAACAATGTCTTTTAACCAGTACATCACACGTCTTGCTATCAAGAAAAAATTACAAGACATACCAAATGGAAAAAACATAGTTTGAAGAAACAGAACAAGCATCAGGACCAGACATGGCAGAAATGTTGGAATTACCAGACCAGGAACTTAAAACAATTGTGATTATTATGCTAAGAGCTCTAATAGATAAAGAAGACAACATACAAAAACAGATGGGCAATGTAAACAGAAAGAAATTCTAAGAAAGAACCAAAATGAAATGCTAAACATAAAAAAACACTGTAGTAGAAATAAATAATGCCTTCAATCGGCTTATTAGTAGACTGGACATGGCTGAGGAAAGACTCTCTAAGCTTGAAAATATCTCAGCAGAAAGCTGAAAAGCTGAAAAGCAAACAGAAAAAAAGGCTGGAAAAAACAAACACCGGAAAAGAATATCCAAGAACTAGGGGACAACTATAAACACATACATAGAATGTAATATACATGTAACACACACAAATGGAAATACCAGAAAGAGAATAAAGAAAAGGACAGAAGAAATATTTGTAAAAGTATTGACTAAGAATTTCCCCCAAATTAATGTCAGACTCTAAGCCATAGATCCAGGAAGCTCAGAAAGCCCGGATAGAATAAATGCACAAAAAACTACACCTAGGCATTCATTTTCAAACTATAGAAAATCAAAGATAAAGAAAAAATGCTGAGAGAAGCCAGAGCAATAAAATACTTTACATATAGAGGTGCAAAGATGAGAATTACACCTGACTTCTCTTCAAAAACCATGCAAGAAGAGAATGAAATGAAATATTTATATAGTTGAGAGAAAAAAATCACCAACCTAGAATTCTGTGCCCTGCAAATTTATCTTTCAAAAGTGAAAGAAATAAAGACTTTTTCAGACAAACAAAAATTGAGAGAGTTGGTTGCTAGTGGACCTGCCTTGCAAGAAATGTGAAAAGAAGTGCTTTAGTGAGAAGGAAAATTATATAGTTCAGAAACTTTGATCCACATAAAGCCAGGAAGAGTATCACAGAAGGAATAAGCAAAGGTCAAAGGAAAACTTTGATTTTGCTTATTCTAAATTGATGTAACAGATAATAGTCTGTTCAAAATAATGGCAATCATGTATGCTTATGTACAGGTATACCTCGGATATATTGGACATTCAGTTACAGACCACCACAATAAAGCAAATCTCTCAATAAGACAAGTTACATGAATTTTTTGGTTTCCCAATGCATATAAAACTTATGTTTACACTATACTGTAGTCTATTAAGTGTGCAATAGCATTATGTCTTAAAAGACAATGTACATATCTTTTTTTTTTTGCGGTATGGGGGCCTCTCACTGTTGTGGCCTCTCCTGTTGCAGAGCACAGGCTCCGGAAGCGCAGGCTCAGTGGCCATGGCTCACGGACCTAGCCGCTCCGCGGCATGTGGGATCTTCCCAGACCAGGGCACGAACCCATGTCCCCTGCATCAGCAGGCGGACTCTCAACCACTGCGCCACCAGGGAAGCCCGACAATGTACATATCTTAATTAAAAGTACTTTATTGCCAAAAAATGCTATGATCTGAGCATTCAGGAAATTACAATCTTTTTCACAAATAGTAACACCAAAGATCACTGATTGCAGATCACCATAACAAATATAATAATAATGAAAAAGTTTGGAATATTGCAAGAATTAACAAAATGTGACACAGACACAACGTGAGCAAATGCTGTTGGAAAAATGGCACCAATAGTCTTGCTTGCCTCAGTATTGCCACAAACCTTCAATTTATAAAAAACACAATATCTGTGAAGTATGGTAAAGTGAATCACGATAAAACAATGTATGCCAGTAAAAGCCAAATGAATGACAGCAATGACACAAGGGACAGGATAAGGAATTAGCCTTATGTTGTTATTATAAAGTACTTGCACTATCCATGAAGCAGTATAGTGTTATTTGAAAGTCAACTTGGATTAGCTGTAAATGTATATTGCAAATTCTAGGGCAACCATTTTTTAAAGTCCTTTTTAATTATAACTGATATGCTGAGAGAGGAGAGAAAATTGAATCATAGAAAATGTTCAATTAAAACCTCAAAGCACAAAACAGAGTGAAAAACAAAAATAGGAACAAAGAACAAGGGCAACAAATAGAAAACAGTAAAAAAAATGATATATATTCTTCCAACCATATCAACCATATCAATAATCACTTAGAATGTCATGGTATAAATGCACCAATTAAAAGACAGATATTGTCAAAGTGGATCAAAAATCAAAACCCAACTGTATGTTTTCTACAAGAAACCCATTTTAAATACGAACACAGCTATAGATTAAAAGTAAATAGATAAAGAAAGACATACCATGCTACCACTAATCAGAAGAAAGCAGAAGTAGCTATATTAATTTTGAAAATAGCAGACTTCAGAGCCTAGGAAGTTATCAGGGATAAAGAGGGCCATGATATAATGATAAAAGGGTCAATTTTCCAAGAAGACATAACAGTCCTTAACATATAAGAGTAAAAATAGAGCATCAAAATGTGTAAGGCAAAAACTGGTAGAACTGCAAGGAGAAACATGAATCCACTATTACAGCTGCAGACTTTAATACCCTTCTCTCAGAATGGACAAATCGAGCAGATAAAAAATGAGTAAGGACATAGTTAAATGCAACAACACCATCAATCAATCAGATATAATGGACATCTATAGACTACTTCATCCAACAACAACACAATACATATTCTTCCCAAGCTCATATGAACATTCAGCAAGACAGACCACATTCTGGACCATAAAACACACCTTAACAAATTTTTTAAAAACAGAAAACATACAATGTCTGCTTTCACACAATGGAATTAGATTAAAAATCAGAAACAGAAAGACAGATGGAAAATACCAAAATACTTGGAGATTAAACAACACATCTCTAAATAACACATGGGCCAAAGAAGAAATTTCAAGAGAAATTTAAAAATGTGTTCAACTAAATGAAAATGAAAACACAATTTATCAAGATTTGTGGGATGCAGCAAAAGCAATGCTTGGAGGAAATTTTATAGCATTACATGCACATATTAGGAAAAAAGGTCTAAAATCAACCATCTAAGCTTCCACCTTAGGAAACTAGAAAAATAAGAGAAAATTAAATCCTAAGTATGTAGAAGAAAAGAAATTAAAATGTAGCATAAATCAATAAAATTGAAAATAAGAAATCAAAAGAGAAAATCACTGAAACCAAAAGCCAGTCTTTTGAAAAGATCCATAAAATTGATAAGCTTCTAGCCCGGTTAACTAAGGAAAAAAGTGAGAAGACACAACTTACTAATATCAGAAATGAAAGAGGGGATATCACTACAGATCTCATGGACATTAAAAGAATGATCAAGGAATACTAAGAACAACTTTATGCCCACAAATTTGATAACCTAGATGAAATGGACAAGTTCCTTGAAAGATACAATCTGCCAAAACTCACACAAGAAGAAATAGATAACACAAATAGGCCTAAATCTATGAAAGAAATGGAATCAATAATTAATAAACTTCCACAACAGAAAGCACCAGGCCCAGACAGGTTCACTGGTGAATTCTACCAAACATTTAAGGAAGGAATTATACCAATTTTTTACAATCTCTTTCAGAATATAGAAGATGAGGTAATAGTTTGTAACTCATTCTATGAAACCAGCATTACCTTAATACCAAAACCAGATAAAGATACTACAAGAAAACTATAGACCAATATCTCCCATGAATATAGATATATAAAAATCCTCAACAAAATATTATTAAATTGAATCAAACACTGTATAAAAAAATTATACACCATGATCAAGTGGGATTTATCCCAAGTAAGCAAGGCTGGTTCAACTAATGTAATCTGACACAACAACAGGCTGAAGAAGATCATATCAGTAGATGCAGAAAAAGCACTTCACAAAATCTAACACCCATTCATGGAATGGAGAGAAATCTTCCTCAACTTACTGAAGAACATCTATAAAAAAGTCTAGAGCTAACATCATACTTAATGGTGAGATGCTCTAAGCTTTCCCACTAAGATCAGGAACAAGGCAAGAATGTCCTCTCTCACCACTGTTTTTCAACATTGTACAGGAAGCCTTGGTTAATGCAATAAGACAAGAAAAGGAAACAAAACTTATACAAATTGGGAAGAAAGAAATAAAACTGTCTTTATTCACAGATGACATGATCATCTTTGTAGAAAATCGAAAATAATCAACAAAAAATTCCTGAAACTAATAAGTAATGACGGCAAGTTTGCAAGATACAAAGTTAATATATAAAACTCAACTGCCTTCCTATGTACCAGCAGTGATCAAGTGGATGAAATTAAAAACACAATACAATTTAGGTAAGCACCCCCAAAATTAAAATACTTAGGTAGAAACATAACAAAATATGTATAAGAGCTATATGAGGAAAATTGAAAACTCTGCTAATGAAATCAAAGAACTTAATAAACGGACATATATTCCATGGTCATGGATAGGAAGACTCAATATTGTCAAGATACAAATTCTTCCCAACTTGCTCTATAGTTTTGACTAAATCCCAATCAAAACCCCAGCAAGTTATTTTGTGGCTATCAAGAAACTGCTTTTAATGTTTACACAGAGAGGAAAAAGACTAATACTAGCCAACACAATATTGAAAGAGAAGAACAAAGTTAGAGTACTAATACTACTTGACTTCAAGATTTACTGTAAGATTACAGTAATTAAGACAGTGTGGTATTGGTGAAAGAAAAGACAAACAGATCAATGGAACAGAATAGAGAACCCAGAAATAGACGACCCACATAAACAAAGTCAACTGATCTTTGACAATGGAACAGGAACAGGGCAATACAATGAAAAAAACGTAGACTTTTCAACAAATGGTGCTAGAACAACTGGACATCTGCATGCAAAAAAAAATTAATTGAGACACAGACCTTACACTTCACAACAATTAACACAATATGGATCACAAGTTTAAATGTAAAATTCAAAATTATAGAACTTCTAGAAGATAACATAGTAGAAAGTCTAGATGACCTTGGGTTTGGCAATGACTTTTTAGATACAACACCAAAGGTATGATCCATGAAAGGAATAACTGAAAGCTAGATTTCATTAAAATTAAAGATTTTTGCTCTGTGAAATATACGGTCAAGAGAATGAAAATATAATCCACAGACTGGGAGAAAATATTTGCAAAAGACATATCTGATAAATGAGATACCACTACATATATATTAGAATTTATCCTATCCATGACCATGGAATATATGTCTATTTATATATCTTTATAAATATATATTTTATAAATATATAAATATATTTTATTATAATATATAAATCTATATATTTATAAATATATAAATCTTTATATATTTATATATATAAGTCTTCATATATATAAATCTTCCCAGAAAAATCTCATGGGAGTATTTTCTGTATAAATTAATAACTCTAAAGTTCATAAAAAATAATAAATAAGATGTGGTATTCATTCAGGGAAATATAAATGATGCAATGGAACAGAATGAAAAACCCAATAACAAATTTATGCACATACAAAAACTTTATATATAAAATAGAGAGCATGGAAAAGCAGTGAGGAAAAGATGGCTTATTTCCTATGAATTGAGAAGTTAAATGAGAAAAGCATTTTTTAATTCTAGAAAAAATAACATATATCTGACTTCACTTTTTAAAAATCAAGCACAAAATCATAAAATTATCAGGAAAATTACTAAAAAAAAATTAAAAGACAAGCCACACTAGGAGAATACATTTGAAAAGCATGTAACTGAAAAGGGTTTGTATACACTATAATGTGTACACCAGAATATATGAACAAAAATGTTCCAAAGCAGCAAAACTTTAATAGCCTCAATTCAGAAACAACTCAAATGCCCATTAATAGTAAAAAAAAAGAAAAAGATAGTGAGATATATATATATATACACATACATACAATGGAATACTATGCAGTGATGAAAATGAACAAACTACAACTATTTGCATCAGAACAGATAAATCTTAAAAAATACAATGTTAATAGAAAGAAGGCAGAAGAAAAAGCATATTTTACTGTATGATTATAAGTTCAGAAACAGGAAAAACTAAACTGTATTGTTTAGTGATACATAAGGTGGTGGTAAAACTATAAGAAAAGTAAAGAGATATATACAGTAAAACTCAGAATAGAGGTTAAGTCTAGAGGGAATGGGTTATAATCAGAACTAGCCATCTGAAGGGCTTCAATATGATGAATATATACACAGCACAGTAAGAAATAGGCAAAAGACCTGAATCATCAGACTCAAGAAAAACAACAATAAAATTGGAATTCTGAATAAATGCCTCAGAGTAAAACTGAGAAGACAAAGATCTTGGAAGCAATCAAAATGAAGAGAGATGACCTACAAAGAATATCCCTTACAAGATAACATCTTCAAAGTTCTGAGAAAAAGTACTGTCCAAAAAGAATTCTCTACTTAGCTAAATTATCACACAAGTTGAAGAGTAAAGAAAAACTGCATAGAGGTAGTAGAAAACTGCTCTTCTATTAAGCAGTCATAGTGGTACAGAGGAACCTACTAGATCGATACCAGTTGCTTGAACATGGTTAGGGAGCAAACAGATTATTCAGAATAGTTGGAAAAGGCCAAATGGTATTTCAAAACTTCCTGGGAGAAAAAACTAATTCAAAATGAATCATAGGGGCCTCCCTGGTGGCGCAGTGGTTGAGAGTCTGCCTGCCGATGCAGGGGACACTGGTTTGTGTCCCGGTCTGGGAGGATCCCATGTGCCGCAGAGCGGCTGGGCCCGTGAGCCATGGCCGCTGAGCCTGCGCGTCCGGAGCCTGTGCTCTGCAACGGGAGAGGCCACAACAGTGAGAGGCCCGCGTACCGAAAAAAAAAAAAAAAAAAAAAATGAATCACAGACCTAAGTGTAAGAACAAAACTATAAAACTCTTAGAAGAAAACATAGGGGTAAATCTTAGTAACCTTGAATAAGGCAATAGTTTCTCATATGAATAAAAAGAACAATCAGCCAAAGAAAAAATAGACTCTATTTCCAAATGAGGTCACACTCAAAGGTACCAGTGGGTCAGGATTTCAACAAATCTTTTTAGGAGACATAATTCGACCCACCGCAGACCTGAATAGACATTTCTCAAAAGAAGATATACGAATGGCCAATAAGCATAAGAAAAGATCCTCAACATTAGCCATAAGGGAAATGCAAATCAAAACCGCAACGAGGGCTTCACTGGTGGCGCAGTGGTTGGGAGTCCGCCTGCTAATACAGGGGACACGGGTTCGTGCCCCGGTCCGGGAAGATCCCACATGCCGCGGAGCGGCTGGGCCCGTGAGCCATGGCCGCTGGGCCTGTGCATCTGGAGCCTGTGCTCCGCAACGGGACAGGCCACAACAGTGAGAGGCCCGCGTACCGAAAAAAAAAAAAAAAAAAAACCGCAACGAGATACCACTTCACATCCACTAGCATGGGTAAAATCAAAAGGCAAACACTGATGAAGTGGAGAAATTGGAACTTTCATACACTACTAATTAGAATGTAAAACGGCGTTGCCTCTTTGGAAAACAGTTTGGCAGTTCCTCAAAAGCTTAAACATAGAGTTACCATATGCCCTAGAAGTTCCACTCCTAGGTATATACCCAGGAGAATTAAAAACATATGTCCACGTGAAAACTCGTACACCAGTATTCACACCCCCACTGTTAATAATAGCCAAAACGTGAAAACAACCCATGCCTGTCAGTTGATGAATAGATAAACATTCACATGGTAAATCTGGACATGGAATATCATTCAGCCATAAAAAGAAATGAAGTACTTATATATGCTACCACATGGATAAACCTTGAATACTTAATGCTAAATGAAAGAAACCAGACACAAAAGTCCATATGTTGTACGATTCCATAAAATGAAATGTCCAGAATAGGTAAATACATAGAGACAGAAAATAGAGGCATAGTTGCAAGAGGTGGAGGAGAGGCGGGGATGAGGTGGGTTGGGTACAAGGTTTCCTTTTGGGGTGATGAAAATATTCTAAAGTTAAATAGTGGTGCTGATGCACTCCCTGGATATACTGTAAAACACTGAATTGTACATTTTAAAAGAGTGGATTTATGGTATATAACTTATACCTCAATAAAAATGTTACAAAAAGAAAGATTCTTTAAAATATTGTTTTAAAACAGCTTTCTGTCACTAGTTAGTCAAATGAAGTACACAGATAATCCATGGCCCAGCCATTCTACTCCTAGGTGTGTGTGTGTGTGTGTGTGTGTGTGTACATGTATATAGATAGATAGATAGATAGATAGATAGATAGATAGATAGATCTCCAAAAATTCTTGGACAGTTAGTTACATAATAACATCTCTGAAAAATATCTATTATAGTGTAATATGTAGTGCTGGAAAGTTGGAGGCAACCTGCATGTCCATCGCTAGAAAGGTGTGTAGGTAAAATATGGTAGATGCACACTGTGTAGTATTAGGCAACCATTCAAAAAAACAAATTAGATACACATATTTCAAAGTTTTTATGTGGATGAACATCAACAATAGGATGCTTGGCAAAAAAATATATGTATATATTCATTTATTAAAAATCCATGCACAAACATATTCATTTTTGCAAATACATACAAATGAAAAGATACATGTTAAATACATTTAATTGATTGCCTAAGAGGAGAGGAAGAAAATAGGAGCAATGTAAGTAGGAATAAAAGGAAATTAATTAATTCCCTATCATTTTAAAAACAATAAAATAAGAATGCCAGGGAATTGAGAAGCCAAGATACCAAAGGCAGAGAAGAACAGGGGTTGATGCCTAAGTCTGGGCTTCTGTTTGCTCCACATGATTCACAGGGCAGGCTGACTCCACTTAACAGACTAGCGGTAGATACAGATGATGTCTTACATTATATTTATGTTCACAGAAATGCTTTTAGGGTCAAGAATAAGTGGTTTACTAAAAGTCATTTGGCCAACTATGAAAATTACTCTAGCAAACCAAGTAGGCCAACCAAACTCACCACCACAAGAGTCTTGCCATTGTATCATATATTTTAGTTGATCCCTAGTTCAGTGTTTAGCAATCCATTTGTTTTTTTTTTTATATTTTTGTATATTATGATCCCTTCTATATTGTCTGTTATTGACTATTTAGTACGAAAACATAGCTATACATATTTAGGCTTCATATATCTCCCTCCCCCCAAACTGGAATTAAAATCTTGTATTATCCACTATTTTTTTTATTCAGTTAATAGATAGAGTTCCGGTTTACTTTTTCCCATACGCTTTGGGTCACAGAGTCTTTTTATAATTTTCAAACAGAAGTTCTTCATTACTATGGCCTCTTCCTTTAGTCAGTCTTACAATCCAAACTAAAAATTCTAGGAAAACTGGCATTGTTTCCGTAAGAAACAAAGTTATCATTTCATTTCTAAGGTATAACAGTCTCTTCTTTTTAAATAAAACTTCGTTTTGTTGCCTAAAATTGTTAGCAGTTCCAGCACCATTTCTCTGGCTTACTGAATATGTGGCAGAAGTTTAAATTGTTTCCAGACCTCATGCTATTTTTATATTAGTCATCTGAGCAAATTCTATTTAGCATACATTTCGCTTAGAAACAATTTTTCAGATAAACACTCTACCTCCAAGGAGTAAGAAGCAATGAGAATTAATGTGCCTGAGGTTCAAAGAAAATCCTTATGTTTGACAAGTGTACATTTTCTGACAATAAATGTTTAAAAGAAATTTCTCAACTCTGAGTGAACATATAGAAAATAATATGCTTTTTCTGGGAATAAACTGTAAGGAACACATAAGAAGCACTTTATCATTTGACCAAAAATTAATCATCTCTTTTTAACAAAATTTCGAGAAAAATATGCCACTATTAGTGGCTATTTTGTATAAATTTAATTCTTCATTAAAACAATATCCCTTTACATAGAGCTACACATTAGAGAAGAGAGAAAAATAGTATAGCTTTTGGTCAAGAAGACAATTTTACATAAATCAAATTTGAGTGTTAGCAACTACTCAGCAGTTGCTTAAACTCTCAGAGCCTTTGTAAAGGAAGAATATTAAATAAGATGATCACTTGTGTCCCCAAGACTCTGTAATTCACTGAAACCAAAATCTAGCCTTGTTTTAATGGAATGAAATGACAGATTCCAAACATTTGGTCGGCTACCAACTCCAATACTTAACCATTTTCACAATCAGGAAATTCTTCTGGGCTAGCCTAAATCTTAAGCCCTTCCAATAATTCTTTCTATAATGTGGTTAGAAAACAGATGATTACTTTCCCTTGTATGGAAAAAATTAATTCCATACTTGAACAGAGCTAATAAATCACACCTTACATTTTCTTCTCCAGGCTGAAGAGTCCCAAACTTTCCTTAAAAATCTCAACTTCCAACTATTTAATCATGTAGTGGCTTTCCTGTGATTCTACTCCAAGTTTTCTAGATTTTAGCTGTGGGTCTCAAACCCAGACAACAAAATTCATGGAGGATCAGAAAAGAGCTGAGTGTAACTCTCTACCAGTTTATGGACATGGACAAGTAGCATAGAAATTTCAGGAACTAAGAAAACCTTTACTCCTCGTATATCACGACCACCAATTTTGTGAAATGATTATAGCTCTCTCTTTGCCAAGACTGCCAGTGTAAAAGACTGGGTGGTTCTCCTCTATCACCCACAAACTAGAAGGTACAAATAGCTTTTCTTTATAGTATTCCAAGGGAAGATAGAATTCAAATTAGGTGGATCAAACACTGGTTATTTTCTGATCTCTTACAATAACAATGTGGATGTAAGTTGTGCTTTTGTACATGAAGTCTCAGATACAATTAAATTGTTATGATGGAAGAAGGCATTTATGATAAGTATAGAAAGCTTTGAATGTGAGATCTGATTCAAAATTGTATTATTTACTGCCACTTGATAGCCCATGCCCTTCCATAGGTTATTATTTAATTTCTCTGGGCCTTAGCTTCCTCAATTATGAATATGCAATTGAGAATAATAATATGTACCTCCTAGAATCGTTGTAAAATAATTTTAATAAGATAATTAAGCTATAACCCAGATATACATTACCCTCTCATGCACTCAGGCTAACTCTGGCATAACACTGACACACAATTAGAATCCTTCATAAACATCAATAGGAAATCCATTTATAGCAAGCATATCATGATTGGGGTATTTTTACTGAAGATTTACAAGGTCTCAGGGGGTTGCACATACATTTCAATCATAGTTCTCTGCAATCTCTCCCAAGATTTTGACCACAAGGTCTGTCTTCTCCTTAACCTCGAGTTCAGCCTTACAGGTGCTGGTCTCCTTCCTCCTGCATCGTCCTCACAACCTTCATTGCCCATTCTGTGTTACATGAAAAACTTGGTCCAGCCCCAGGTTCTGCACTGAAAACACAGAACTTTTCCCAACAAAGTGCTCAGTAAATTACAGAAGGCACTGGAGAATCATAGGTACCTGTTTTTCCTACTACGAAAGCAAAGCGCTTCCTTGACAAGGTGCTTGATGAACATTACCTTCTGTCATTCATCCCTGTGGGAAACTGCACTAAAGGGAGTTATTAAGTCATGCCAAAAACTAAAAATAATAAATACTGAATCATGGTAACTATTTTCATCTTAAAAATACTTCTGTTTTGTGCTTTACAATTTGTAGTATCAAATATTTCTAGTGTCCATGGTCAACCATCCCAGTAATAAAAACCAAAACCAGATGCATTGATACTCTACAAAGCAAAACCTGTGGGCAATGGTTGAATAGACACTATTTAAGCTTGTGTATAATTATTTTTACCGTTACCTAACCCATTTTATTTTTCTACTTATGGTATTCTTGTTTTGCTCTGCTAAGTGAATTAATTACTTGTATAATGGCTCTTGACTGGGGAAGCACTTCTATGATTCTAATTATTTTGGCTATAGTAAATTGAGCCTTAACCACATAACACTGAATTTTACTGGAAGTTTACTAGAAGTTATTAATTAAATTGTGTGACATTTGGTTCCCAAACCTCATAACTGTAAATGTTAGCAAAGTACTTTTTTAATTTTAAAGAGTATAGCATGATGGTTTGATTTACATATATATTGTAATGATTACCACAATAGGTTTAGTTAATATCTATCATCTCATATAGATATAAGGAAAAAAATTTCTTCTTGTGATGAGAACTCTTAGAATCATCTCTTTTAACAACTTTCCTGTGTATCACACAGCAGTGATATCTATAGTCATCATGTTGTACATTACATCCCCAGTACTTTTTTATCTTATAACTGAAAGTTTGTACCTTTTGACCACCATCATCCAATTTCCCCTCCTCCCACTTCCCACCTCTGGTAACCACAAATCTGACCTCTTTTTCTATGGATTTAGTTGTTTGTGGGGGTTTTTTGCCGTTAGATTCCACATTTAAGTCAGATCTTACAGTATGCATCTTTATCTGTCTGATTTACTTCACTTAGCATAATGCCTTCAAGGTCCATCCATGTTGTCACAAATGGTAGGATTTCCTCCTTTTTATGGTTGAATAATATTCGTGTGTGTGTGTGTTTGTGTGTGTGTGTCAAAACTTCTTTATTCATCCATCCAGGGACACTCAGGTTGTCTCCATGTCTTGGCTATAGTAAATAATGCTGCTTTGAACATGGGGGTGTAGGTATCTTTTCAAGTTAGTGTTTTCATTTCTTTTGGATATATTACCAGAAGTTGAATTGCTGGATCACATAGTAATTCTATGAACGAAGTGTTTTTAGTAGCATTAAATTAGTCTCCTTAAAGAAAAAGCATTGTCTTCTAAATATCTGTAGCACATTTTTCTAATTTGCCATTTTAAACATCTTTTTTCAAAATATCATTACTTAAATAGTAAATTAATATACATATAATAGTCAAAGCATGGAATATCCCTTTAATTATATTACTTTTCAAATAAAAGAATACTTCTAAAATTCCAGTCTCTTCAAATTAATGCTCCTTTCCCTCAAACACCACCCACTAATACATTAACTGCAGATGTGTAAAAATACAGAAAGCTTTTTTTTCTTTTTTCGGTATGTGGGCCTCTCACTGTTGTGGCCTCTGCCGTTGCGGAGCACAGGCTCCGGATGCGCAGGCTCAGCGGCCATGGCTCACGGGCCCAGCCGCTCCGCGGTATGTGGGACCTTCCCGGACCGGGGCACAAACCCGTGTTCCCTGCATCGGCAGGCAGACTCTCAACCACTGCGCCACCAGGGAAGCCCCAGAAAGCTTTTTTATTTCTAAATAAAAATATTCTTTTTCATTTTTTGTAATAAGCCAACATTTTAGATCAACTGATTTAGTATTTGTACCTTATGAAATTGCCACTTTTTAGATCAAAAATGGCTGAATATCAGCACTTTTTATGGTTCAAACTAATTATATTTCCAACCCAAAAGAAAAATGTTGACACATATTCCTTTCTATCAGCTACACAGAGCCAATAGGAAACTGGGAATCTGTCATACGCACCACAGGGACTGCTTATGATTTCAAATTTTTATCTCAGCCATAAACCAACTTTTATGTTTCTTTTCTCCAAATTAGGCAGTCTGTACTCTGGGGGCAGAGCTGGAGTTGGTTGAGCATTATGACCTTTATTCACTGTGTGTAATGACCACCACATGTTGTTATTTAATGTCATATATTCGCTGGATTACATGTCTGGTGAGATGCCTTACTCCCTGTTACTTATTTACGGTAAATTGTCTCCTTTGAGGTTAAGGACATAGAAAAATCTGGGGATTTTTTTCTGGTTTAACCAATGACATCAGATTTCCAGAGACTGCTAAACATGTACTAGAGTTTGAAAGTGCATGCTTACCATATTGCATACAATTATTGTCTTATTGCCACACTAATTTCCCTTAGGAATTGCTCAATTATGACTCATATTATATGGGTTTGACTCAAGGCTGTAGCATTTTAGAAAATTACTTCAAAAAGATGTTTAAACAAAAGTTGGCATATTTCTATACTATTTCTAGGAAGTAGCATCATAAATTTGATCTATTAAAAAATAAGATTTATTTTCTCCTATGCAATATTATATTGGCTTATTTCATATTTTCTTGTAGTTTTCTAAATTTTGTAGTTCTCATCTCATTTCCATTACATCTGTTACTCTGAACTTCCAGTTCAATTGTCATAAATCATGTCTAAAAATTAAATTGACTCATTAGCATTTTAATTTTCTTATTTTTCTAATGTAAAAAGGTATATTTTGAAGGTATATTTCATGAATGCTTATTATTATAGCTTAAGTTGATTTTTGGAGTAAAACAGATCTGTATTTGAATATCCACTCAGCCATGTAACAGCTATGAAACTTTGGGGACATTATTTTACCTTCCTAACTCTGTTTTCTCATGTATGAGATAATGATAATAAAAATTATATGTAGAAATTAAACTGGGTAAAAAACATAAACCACAAAATTTAATGACTGACCTCTATTAAGTGAATAAAGGTACTAGTTATTAATATTATTTACCAAATAAACCAAAACAAGAAGCTTTCTAACCGTAGAGCTTTTCATTATATAAGGGCTATCTACATATGTGAATGAGTCAATCAAAATGTTCTTAACGTGGCCCCATGATTCACTGAAGTGCATCACAGAATTAAGGTAAATAAAGTAAGAAAGAACAAGTCTGGCTTATTTAGCTAAATAACAGAATGAAAACACAAGGGGTGGGTTAAGTATTACCCGTGAGTTTAAGTCAATCACCATAAATCCTTGCCCCTCTCTATACCCCTTAATAGCAAAACATCATGGACATTACAAAGGCCTACCTAAACATTTTTCCTAGACTTAAGAAGCTCAAGGGGGAAGCTCAAGGGGGAGGTCCTTTACAGGCCATAGTTTGGGAAGACATTAAGCTACAGAAACAAGAAAAGCCTTACTAGCCACAGGGTATCCACAAATTCTATGAAACATATATTTTAAAATAAAACTAATGTAGATTGCTCCATATTGTTGCATACAGTTAGTCATAAATCCAGTACCTTCTTTATCACAATCAATTAGAATGTTAAGCTATTCTAAAAGATAAGCCACTTGTCAGTATTTCCACTTATTTATTCTTTGACCAAATACAATGGACAAAACAATAGTGATCTGCTAGCCCCCACTGGCAGTATTTGAATATGGGTTTGGCTGTCAGGAACTTTCTTTCCCTTTTTGGAAAAATAGGAATCTGTTTAGGTTTCCAAAGTGGGTGGGTCCCAGGAGGTCAAAGATCATCTCCAGAAACCTTACTTTTACAACTAAAAATAAGGAATTCCCTCTAGGAAAATAAATAACCTCAACTTCCAGAATGCTAACAGGAGACACCTGAGATATGTTCATACAAGACCAGGAAATCACAGAGATGCACTGTGCTTCAGTCAACTCTGACCATAAATAAAGCCAGAATAGACAGGGTATGGTCCTTGCTGGAGACGAAGCTGTACTGATCAGAGCAGCCCTGGCAACAGAAGGGAATTTAAGCACTCCAGGGCCAGTGCATCAGCATCAACAATGTAGTGTAGCAAACAAAATCTGGGTCTAAAATTATACTTGAATCAAAGTAAGTTGCTTACTTGAAGCAAAGTGGAGGCCTCTGAGAGACCCTGAAGCCAACAGATAAGTTTTGGTTTGAAAATTTTGACTAGTGTCAAATGAGTCGGAAGAGTAAGGGATGACCAGAAGGTGAATTAGGACGTTGAGCCTAGACAAACATGCCTAGATGGATATAAATTCCTAGGAAGGAAACTCATTTTAAGATAAATGTAAAGGTTACTGGGCTCCCACCAAAGCAACACCCAGCTCTACCCACCAAAGCAACACCCAGCTCTACCTACCAGCAGTCCCTCCCATCAGGAAGCTTGCACAAGCCTCTTAGATAGCCTCATCCACCAGAGGGCAGACAGCAGAAGCAAGAAGAACTACAAATCTGCAGCCTGTGGAACAAAAACCACATTCACAGAAAGATAGATGAAATGAAAAGGCAGAGGACTATGTACCAGATGAAGGAACAAGATAAAACCCCAGGAAAACAACTAAATGAAGTGGAGACAGGCAACCTTCCAGAAAAATAATTCAGAATAATGATAGTGAAGATGATCCAGGACCTCAGAAAAAGAATGGAGGCAAAGATCCAGAAGATGCAAGAAACGTTTAACAAAGACCTAGAAGAATTAAAGCACAAACAAACAGAGATGAACAATACAATAACTGAAATGAAAAATACACTAGAAGGAATCAATAGCAGAATAACTGAGGCAGAAGAACAGATAAGCGACCTGGAAGACAGAATGGCAGAATTCACTGCCACAGACCAGAATAAAGAAAAAACAAAGAAAAGAAATGAAGAAAGCCTAAGAGACCTCTGGGACAACATTAAACACACCAATGTTAAACACACCTAGCATTATAGGGGTCCCAGAAGGAGAAGAGAGAGAGAAATGACCTGAGAAAATATTTGAAGAGACTATAGTCAAAAACTTCCCTAACATGGGAAAGGAAATAGCCACCAAAGTCCAGGAAGCTCAGAGAGTCCCAGGCAGGATAAACCCAAGGAGAAACATGCCAAGACACATAGTAATCAAATTGACAAAAATTAAAGACAAAGAAAAATTATTAAAAGCAACAAGGGAAAAATGACAAATAACATACAAGGGAACTCCCATAAGGTTAACAGCTGATTTCTCAGCAGGAACTCTACAAGTCAGAAGGGAGTGGCACGATATATTTAAAGTGATGAAAGAACCTACAACCAAGATTACTCTACCCAGCAAGGATCGCATTCAGATTCTATGGAAAAATCAAAGGTTTTACAGACAACCAAAAGCTAAGAGAATTCAGCACCACCAAACCAGCTCTACAACAAATGCTAAAGGAACTTCTCTAGGCAGGAAACACAAGAGAAGAAAAACACTTACAACAACAAACACAAAACAATTAAGAAAATGGTAATAGGAACATACATATCAATAACTCCTTAAATGTGAATGGATTAAATGCTCCAGCCAAAAGACATAGACTGGCTGAATGGATACAAAAACAAGACCCTTATATATGCTATCTACAAGAGACCCACTTCAGACCTACGGGCACATACAAACTGAAAATGAGGGGATGGAAAAAGATATTCTATGCAAATGGAAATCAAAAGAAAGCTGGAATAGCAATGCTCATATCAGACAAAATAGACTTTAAAATAAAGATTATAATGAGAGACAAAAAAGGACACTACATAATGATCAAGGGATCAATCCAAGAAGATATAACAATTATAAATATATATGCCCCCAACATAGGAGCACCTCAATACATAAGGCAAATGCTAACAGCTATGAAAGAGGAAATCAACAGTACCACAATAATAGTGGGGGACTTTATCACCTCACTTACACCAATGGACAGATCATCCAGACAGAAAATTAACAAAGAAACAAAGCTTTAAATGACAACATAGGCCAGATAGATTTAATTGATATTTATAGGACATTCTATCCAAAAACAGCAGATTACACTTTCTTCTCAAGTGCACACAGAACATTCTCCAGGATAGATTACATCTTGGGTCACAAATCAAGCCTCAGTAAATTTAAGAAACCTGAAATCATATCAAGCATCTTTTCCGACCACAAGGCTATGAGATTAGAAATCAATTACAGGCAAAAAAACATAAGAAACGTAAAGACATGAAGGCTAAATAATACGTTACCAAGAGAACACTGAAGAAATCAAAGAGGAAATTAAAAAATACCTAGAGAAAAATGACAATGAAAACATGACGATCCAAAACCTATGGGATGCAGCAAAAGCAATTCTAAGAGAGAAGTTTATAGCAATACAATCCCACCTCAAGAAACAAGAAAAATCTCAAATAAACAATCTAATCTTACACCTAAAGGAACTAGAGAAAGAACAATAAACAAAACTCAAAGTTAGTAGAGGGAAAGAAATCATAAAGATGAGAGCAGAAATAAATGAAATAAAAACAAAGAAAACAATAGCAAAGATCAATAAAACTAAAAGCTGGTTCATTGAGAAGATAAACAAAACTGATAAACCTTTAGCCAGACTTATCAAGAAAAAGAGGGAGAGGACTCAAATCAATAAAATTAGAAATGAAAAAGGAGAAGTTACAACAGACACTGCAGAAATACAAAGCATCATAAGAGACTACTACAAGCAACTCTGCCAATAAAATGGACAACCTGGAAGAAACGGACAAATTCTTAGAAAGGTATAACCTTCCAAGACTGAACCAGGAAGAGATAGAAAATATGAACAGACCAATCACAAGTAATGAAATTGAGACTGTGCTTAAAAATCTTCCAACAAACAAAAGTCCAGGACCAGATGGCTTCACAGGTGAATTCTATCAAACATTTAGAGAAGAGCTAACACCCATCCTTCTCAGACTCTTCCAAAAAATTGCAGAGGAAGGAACACTCCCAAACTCATCCTAAGAGGCCACCATCACCCTGATACCAAAACCAGACAAAGATACTACACAAAAAGAAAATTACAGACCAATATCACTAATAAACATAGATGCAAAAATCCTCAACAAAATATTAGCAAACAGAATCCAATAGCACATTAAAAGGATCATACTCAATGATTAAGTGGGATTTATCCCAGGGATGCAAGGATACTTCAATATATGCAAATCAATCAATGTGATACACCATATTAACAAATTGAAGAAAAAAACCATATGATCATCTCAATAGATACAGAAAAAGCTTTTGACAAAATTCAATACCCATTTATGATAAAAACTCTCTAGAAAGTGGGCATAGAGGGAACCTACCTCAACATAATAAAGGCCGTATATGACAAACCCACAGCAAACATCATTCTCAATGGTGAAAAACTGAAAGTATTTCCTCTAAGATCAGGAACAAGACAAGGATGTCCACTCTCACTACTATTATTCAACATAGTTTTGGAAGTCCTAGTCACAGCAATCAGAGAAGAAAAAGAAATAAAAGGAATACAAATTGGAAAAGAAGTGAAACTGTGACAGTTTGAAGATGACATGATATTATACATAGATAATCCTAAAGATACCACCAGAAAACTACTAGAGCTAATCAATCAATTTGGTAAAGTTGCAGGATACAAAATTAATGCACAGAAATCTCTTGCATTCCTATACACTAACAATGAAAGATCAGAAAGAGAAATTAAGCAAACAATCCCATTCACCATTGCAACAAAAAGAATAAAATACCTAGGAATAAACCTACCTAAGGAGGTGAAAGACCTGTACTCAGAAAACTATAAGACACTGATGAAAGAAATCAAAGATGCCACAAACAGATGGAGAGATATACCATGTTTGTGGATTGGAAGAATCAATATTGTGAAAATGACTATACTACCCAAAGCAATCTACAGATTCAACAATCACTATCAAATTACCAATGATATGTTTTACAGAACTGGAACAAAAAATCTTAAAATTTGTATGGAGACACAAAAGACCCCGAATAGCAAAGGGAACCCTCTTGCACTGTTGTTGGGAATGTAAATTGATACAGTCACTACAGAGAACAGTATGGCGGTCCCTTACAAAGCCAAAAACAGAATTACCATATGCCTCAGCAATCCCACTAGTGGGCATATATCCAGAGAAAACCATAATTCAAAAAGACACATGCACCCCAATGTTCACTGCAGCACTATTGACGATAGCCAGGTCATGGAAGCAACCTCAAAGCCCATTGACAGGGGAATGGATAAAGAAGATGTCGTACATATATACAATGGAATTTACTCAGCCATAAAAAGGAACAAAACTGGGTCATTTGTAGAGATGTGGATGGATCTAGAGACTGTCATACAGAGTGAAGTAAGTCAGAAAGAGAAAAACAAATATCGTATATTAACGCATATATGTGGAATCTAGAAAAATGGTACAGATGAACCGCTATGCAAGGCAGAAATAGAGACACAGATGTAGAGAACAAATGTATGACACCAAAGGGGGAAAGTGGGGGGAGGGGGAAATGAATTGGGAAATTGGGATTGACATATATACACTAATATGTATAAAATAGATAACTAATAAGAACTTGCTATATAAAAAAATAAATAAGATCCAAGAAAAAAGATAAATGTAAGTAGTTGTATTTATACCTAAGTTAATTTTTGGACAGAATTTACCTTAAATGTTTTCTCAACAAATTCTTTGGTCTGATTTCAAGTCATCTCTCAGATATTATAGCCTGACAATCCAGAGGTTGTTATAAACATATTTAAACAAGAACTGCTATGCAAATGACTTCCTTAAGGTTAGTTCCAGAAATGTGACCCAATGGGAGACATACCTGACTTTGGATGTTACCAGGAACATAAAGGCTCTAAATATATGTGTGTAAGCACAAGTAATTGTATTTCAGTTAAAATTCTGCTGAGTAAATAAGAAACTTTACAATTTTTACAATTTTAGGAAATATTTTCTGCCACATTTCCTTTAAATCAGAATTTGATAGTCTCTTTATTATATTCGTCTTCTTTGTAAGCTGAACTAGATATTCTATTACTGGCCAGACATTGGGGCAGGAATAGCTAGATTTAGAAAAAAATATTTAACTTCCCATGGAGAATCTTTTTTTATACATTTTCTGGAAAATTAATTAATGTAGTCATTTCTCAGTGACAGTATAGTTTTCCATCTTGGTTTTTATTCAGGAAATTTTGCTGGAGGATAGTGTTACCTTCTTGCTTGGTTAATAATTAAGGGGAACATTCAGTCAGTCAAGAAAATTTATTGCATATCAACAATCTACAAAGCACACTTCTGGGAAGAAGTAGAAAATAAAACATTTAGAAGGCATGAGCCCTACTTTCAAATAGCTTTTAGAATTTTTTCTTTGCCTTCACTCTTGATATTCATCAGAGAGAGTTTCATGCTGAATTTTTCTTATATTCTAAATATTTGGAACACGCTGAGCTTTTTCAAACTGTAGTTTCCATTTTTCTTTAGTTCTTGAAAATACTATGTAATTACTTTATGAAATATTTTTCTCTTTAAATTTTTAATCTTTTTCTGGGACTGCTATTAGATACTGACACTTCTTTTTTTCTTCATATCTCAACTATTTTCTCAGTCTATCACTTTATCCGATTCTAATGCTTCTAAGAGAGTTCATTGACCTAATGACCTAATTTCACTGAAATAATAGTATTTCAAACCATTAATTAGTTCTGAAGCTGTATCTTTTCTATTTAGTTCAATTTAATTCATTATTTTAATAATTGTGTTTTCATAGCCATCATCTGGTTCCTCTTCATAAGAGTTTTTTTCTGCCTCATGTTTTTATTACATTCTCTTAGCTCTCCCCAAATATTTATTATGCTTAGTTTCAATTCTTTTCTGTTTGTTTAATTTGTTCTTTCTCTGGAATGTGTTATTCCAGATAATTACAACAGTAATGAGATGGAAGTATCCTTAAGTTCAATACATTACCTTTGTTTTCAAACTCTACTTTCATTTTATATTGAAAAATTCTAGTCCAAAAAGAAAAAGAAGGAAAAGAATAGAAGGAAGATAAAAGGAAAAGAAATAAATAAGGAAGACAACAGATATACTGCCCTATGGCAAGAACTTGATAAAGGAAAGGGGACATAGTTTGGAGAGAGGAAGGATAAGCTTTCAAGTTAAAAGGAAAGACAATTATTAAGTTAATAATATGAGTATAAAATGTACATTCCTAGATGATATCAAAGAGAAATCTCTAGAGATTTAAATGACAGATCTTTAGAAAACAAGCATACATCATAATGGATCAGAAAACAGAATCATTTTTGAATTTGTTGATATGTTAAAAAGTTGGAGATATAGATACAGATATAGGTATAAATATAGATATAGACAAAGATTCTGCCAAATCTCTAGTATGTGTAGTTAATGTGCAGTAAAGATAGTATTTTTGTAAGGAAGTCAATATTTATATTGTTTCTCAGTGCCCTGAAATGTTAGTTCAAAGATAAAATGATAGAAAACATTTCAAAACAAGCATATTATAAAACAAATATAAATGTTGGAAATAAGAATAATTAATTTCACTCCTATATCTGCTTCCAGTTTCTTATCTGATGCAGTCACTTGCTGCCAACTTTTGCACTTATAATATGGAAATAATAAAACTATGATCAGAGTAAAGAAAATTATTAAGCAGAGAGGCTAATGGAAAGCATATACTAACTCCAAGAAATTTCAAGTAACAGGATGTAAAATGATGAGTTTGTTTTCATCTACAGGATATGGAAATAAAATGGATTAATTTCTAGCACAACATTTGTACACATTCTGCCTTCCATTCTTGATTTATTTGTCTGACTATGTGGATGCTTAGATTCATCTTTTCTAGGTCAGTGATTTTGCTCTCAGAGTGGGATATGAAGAGCAAAAAAGAGTTTAGTACATGTGCCTGGGATCAAAGTAAGGTGCTTGACTCAACAGAGTTTTTGTGACTGACGATCTTTGAATACTCCAAAGAGATCTAAAACCTAGAATAAATGCAAAATACTAATTATAGATACTATAAATGATGTGCATCATATTTTCTGTTAAAATCAATCTCAAGAGCAACAACAACTACAAAGTCTGTGATAGTTATTGTACAAATTAGGCAGATATAGTTTCTTACATCCTAAAATATAAAATCTGAGAAACAGCATTCAAGGGGTGCCTATTCAACTTAACAAATGTATAAATTTGCCTCCTGTGTTAACAAAACCACAGAGTTAAAGATTTTTAGTTAAATGTAGGTGAGTTAAGAGCTATGGAATCTTCATATGCAAGAAAAATACATTACTAGTATTTAAATACTAGTAAATGTTGTTGACTTGTTTGGAAATGAAGAAGGAAAGGAAGGAGAAAGGTGGGAGGGAGACAAAATAGGGAAGACAGTTAGAAGAAAATTGAAAGGGAACCAGAAAAGGAAAGAAAGATAAGGGAAAGCAATGCAAAGCAGAGAAAATTTTAAAAAAAGAAAAAAAATTAGCCCATGAAATTTTTGAAAGAGCAAAATGTGGGCTGAACTTGCCTCTATGCTCTTCTTCCAAAGTACCCATAACTCCAGATTAATCATAAGACAAACATTATACAAATACCAATTGAAGTATTCTAAAAAATACCTGCCCAGTGCTCCTCAAAACTGTCATGACCATCAGAAACATGGAAAATGTGAGGAATCATCACAGCCAAGAGGAACCTAAGGAGACACGACAACTACATGTAATGTCCTAAATGAGATCCTGGACCAGAAAAGGGATATTATGCAAAAACTAAGGAAATCTGAATAAAATATGGACTTTATTTAATAATAATCTATCAATACTGATTCATTAATTGTGACAAATGTGCCATACTAAGATAAGATACTAACAATACAGGAAATTAGGCGTGAGGTATATGGAAACTCTCTGTACTACCTTCACAACTTTTCTATAAATAAATAGAATTATTCTAAAGTTAAAAGTTTGTTTTAAAACATATGGGCCTAAAACTCACTCTAGCAATTTCAAAAACTACCGCATGAATCCAAAGTTGGTCTCTAATCTGTACCACATTCATCATTAATCTGGAAAAATGTACTAAAATTACATATTACAAAGAATAATGCTGCTTAGCCTAAGTAGTTGGAACAAGAATTTCAAGAATAGATGACACGCTTCCAGTTGCCTCGGGATATACATCTTCAGCCGGTGGGTTGGCCTTTCTTCATTAGGCTCCTCTTTTTAGAAATGAAAGAGTGAAATGCTATCATTGGTAACACAGGAAATATACAGATCTCAATAGTGATGTCTATCAGAGTAAATCTGATCACTGACAGTTGTGGACGTTTTTGAAGAGTGAAGCATGGTAACAGTTGCTACCTCTAGGATCAGGCAGATCTGACTTGACCACCGACTGACTCTGTTCTCTTGGATAAGCAACTCAAACTGGCTCATCTCTTTTCCCAGTTTTAAAAACAGACATAAAACAACTCATCCCATAGGTTCTTGTGTACTTTACATGAAAGAATGCATGGAAATCATTTAGCACAGGACTTGACACACAGCACTCAAAAAATATTAGCCAGATTTTTAATTTCTTTAAAAGTTGTCCTTGCTGTGGTAGTCATTAGAATTATTTGCCAAATATTTCTGGTTCACCCACTTCCATTCTAGGCACATGGCAAATTGCACTTTCTGGTTCTCTTCTGGTTGGGTAGGGCATGTGACATTCTGGGCAAAAGACTGTGAACAAAATGATGCACGTCACTTCCAACCCAATATGAAATCCTGCATAAGTCCTCCCCTCTGGCAAGGGACCATGCATGTTCAGGCAGATGGCTGTCACCCTCGGTCCCTGAGTGACATCATTGAGCAAGGCTCTAATGTTGACTCACGATGAACACACAGTAAGTAGTAAACTCCTTGGATTCAAAGCCACTGAGATTTGATAAGCATAACCTAGCCTGTCCTGCCTAATATACTTCAGTTCTCAACGTTAATAACAAGGCTATTTTAGCCTGTAATGCAAATTAATATGCCACGTTGAAACAGACTTTTATACAGGCCTGGTTCTGTTAATAGGATAGCTAAAAATACGAAGAATGGGGCTTCCCTGGTGGCTCAGTGGTTGAGAGTCCGCCTGCCGATGCAGGGGACGTGGGTTCGTGCCCCGGTCCGGGAGAAGCCCACATGCCGCGAAGCGGCTAGGCCCGTGAGCCATGGCCGCTGGGCCTGTGCGTCCGGAGCCTGTGCGTCCGGAGCCTGTGCGTCCAGAGCCTGTGCTCCTCAACGGGAGGGGCCACAACGGTGAGAGGCCCGCATACCGCAAAAAAAAAAAAAAAAAAAAAAAAAAAAAAGCTATGAATGCCTATTTCAAATACAAGAGATAATGAAGTATTAGATGTGTTATATAAAAATAGCAGAATTTTTAAAGCACTGTAAAAGAAGCAAGCGCTTACTGGCTTACTGACCTCTGTCCCAAGGATCTTATCAAACCTCATTTGATGTTCATAGTATTTTTCAAAGTAGAATTAGTAATCACTTATTTGGAATACAAAAGTCTTTTTTTTTTTTATTGAAGCATAGTTGATTTACAATGCTGTGCCAATCTCTGCTGTGCAGCAAAGTGACTCAGTTCTACACACATAGACATTCTTTTTATACTATTCTTTTCCATTATGGTTTATTCCAGGAGAATGGATATAGTTCCCTGTGCCATACAGCAGAACCTTTTTGGCTATCCATTCTAAATGTAGTAGTTTGCACTGGAATACAAAAGTCTTTTGCTTCCATTTTTTAATAGTTGAATGTTCCTAGTCAATGACCACTTTTTTGTTTAATACAGCAGCCATATATAGTCAGTCCTTGCAAAACCAAAGTATTGAGCAAAATATAAGGCATGCTTGGATAACAAGCATTTTGCTGGGGTGTTTTATTATTTGGAGATGGAGTTGTTCTTGTTGATTTTGTTTGCTTGTTTCTTTTATGAAGCCCCTTCCTCTATGATACCAATATGGACACCTCTGAGTTAGCCTCCAGTGTACTATTGTGTAAGCATATGTATGTGTATGAAAGAGACAGACTAGGAAAACATTCTCTTGAGGTTATATCTTTTAAGGAGGGAGAAAAATAAAATGCAGAGCAAGACAGTGAACCTCTCTGCTGGCTGCTATCCTTGAACATGACCATCTGTCTTCTGAGATAGGCCACCATGACAAAAATTCGCACTGTCCCCCTAATGCTAGACCATATGTCAAAACTTCTCCAAGGCCTGAAAAATCACAACTCTACATATAAAGTCCTGGACCCATCAACACCTAAACATTGCTTGTAATTCCAGGTCCTGCACCTCTGGAGAAAGTTAAGGCAACTTGAAAAGGTCCCCTGAGTTCTAACCTACATTCGTAATGCAATTTCTCATAAGTATCATTTCATCTGGTGGTCACAAAAATCCTATAATTTAGGCAAAACAAGAAACATTATCTTCATTTTATATTAAAAAAAACTGAAGTTGAGATAAAATAACTGATTTCCAGAAGGTCAGATATCACAACTACCAAGGTGGGACTAGAATGATACTAGGTCACCTAACTTAACATCTTCCTACCAGTGACACTGATTTTGACCAGGCACAGTGTCAAAGACATAATTTCAGAGTAACTGGTAAAGTGGCCCTTTGAAGTGAAAGGGAAATGATTTTTAAAGATGTGTATCCCTGGGAAAATTCCTTTGATAAAATATTATGTCCTTAGAGATTAATTTCTCTCACTACTAGTTTTCCTTATTTTTATCTTATTAAACTATAACTAGAGAATCTTTCCATGAAGCAAATGAGTGACCAGCTGAGGCATGAACATTTCTGGTTGAACATATCAATTAAGTAGAATGTTTCCTATCTCCTCAAGTGTTCCAAATGAACCCATTTTATATTAGTATCCTAACATCTCTTTTGCTGTATGTTTCTGACACTACGTTATTTCACCGGGCAGCCATTTATTTAATAGTACTTTGAAATTCAGTGCCTGGATTCTTTGGGTGGCCTAAGGGTGACTCCACAGAAGCTCACACGTGGTAAAACAAATGACTGAAGACAGAAGAGAGCATTAAATGGCACAGGCAGGTCAGATTTCACAGTTTGGCGTTGCATTTAGTAAATTATAGTCAAGCAGCTCTTAGTCACATCTTAACTGTCCATTTTCAGATGGTACTTCTGCCAAACATCAGATTACTAGGACTGTGTTAGAAAGCTCAAATAGCACATTCAAATTTGAAACTATAGGTCTCATTTATTTCTAGTTTTTCAGCTGGCATACATGAAAAGCACTTTTGAGCAGCCAAAGAAGATGAAGAAATAACTTACAGTGAATGGAAAATGTTAGGAAAGTGAGGGCTAGACAATTCTGTGAGTCACTACTAAGATATCTAAAGGGATAGGGATTCCAGTCCACTCATTAAAGTGTGGGTTGAAACGCTGCTTTATTTTTCAAGAATTTCCATGGGAGGCACTTGGAGGGAAAAACAGGAGGTGGTCACACTTGACTACAGCCAGAAAAGGCATATCTTGAGAGTGGTGAGATACTGGCACAGCTTGAAGACACTGCACAACACAGATGAGATTTCCAGTCTTAAATGATTTTAAGACACTTTATGGCACTATTTCAAAAGTGAACCAAATCCTTCAAAATATTGTTCTAAATGAACAAATGTAGTTTCTAAAATCGTTTTTAGTTTACTTTTGGGTTCATGAATACAACAGAATTAGTTTTGTCTAAAATTTTAAATCTTTGAATGTCTATTTCTAACAAAGGAGAAAAATATTCTAAGATAGGAACTAATTTTAGATTCACATTTTTTTAGGAAGAAATTGTCATCTATTTTTTTTTTCAAACAACAGGACCAAAACGAAGAATGAACCTAAAAAAGAAATATTTATCTTGTGGATATTAATTTAGAGTTAATATTATAATATCTATTACCTACTTCCTGGAAAAAAAGATGATTTGTGCTTCGGATACAATCTGCCTAAAGTCTCAAAGTGTTAATCGCACCCGGAGAGACCATGACCAGCAGTAATTAGGAATACACTGCAATGCTGGCTCTGTCACTTAAAGTTTCAGTGTCCTCTGTAAAATGAGAAAATAATAGTACCTAATTCAAAAGTTGTTGTAAAAGGGGTATAGCTCAGGGGTAGAGCATTTGACTTCATAGAGTTATTGCGAATTTAAGTAAATAACATCTATAAAGTACTTAGCACATAATAAATGGTTGTTGTTACTATAATTAAAGTTTCAAAAATTTATTCCACAAAAAGCTAAAGGAGCTCTGAATAAATAATGTCATTTGCTTCTCCAGTTTTGTTACTGACCACTGAGATTTGGCATAGATGTGGCACAAGCACACTAAACACAGGACTAGTGACTTGGGGAGAAATAAGGAGAGTGCAAGGGAGATGTAATGGCATGTATGTGGAAAAGTTCCACTTTCAGGCACCTCTTTCATTCAGCCTGACAAGTATTAACAGGCTCCCACTATGTCCCCAGTCATCTAAAAGATGCTATATCCCTGCCTTCAAGAGCTACTCCTCATGATAAGACAAAACTTGTACATATGGGACAAAGAAATTTATGATTAGATACTAAAATGAGTGGTACCATAAGGATTATACAATGGGTTCTTACTAACAAATCATGTTAACTTACAAGATTTAGAGCCATACACATGCAGAGCCAGCTGAAAAGGGAAATCATTATGATTACTCTTCTTAATATATCTCAAAATGCCATATTCTACCAATCTCTAAAAAAAAATCACTTTACTTTAGATATCTAGTTTACTTGCGCTTTCTAAATTAAACTGGAAATTTGGGTTTCATCTGTCTGAATTTTAAATGTAAAATTTATCTAATAATTTCTCAAACATTTCAAAGATATAAAATTATGATTTATTTCACCCTTATGAGCCTAAACTATTCATGAATTCTCAAAATTGTGTATTGTACGTATGCAAGAGGCAAAGAGCAACAGCAATGTAAATCAACAGATGTCAATAGCTCTGCTGAAAAAGAAAAGAAAGTATGCCCCCTGCTGTTTATGGAATGAATGCTTCTGAACATGATTGCGGCTGAAAAAAATTGAGCTGCATCTCTATAATTTCCTAGATCTTGATTCCAGCAAGTTATAACAAGTTTATGACCATGCATATGTACCTAAAGTTATTGCAAACAAGTCTAGTCCTTGTCTCTCTCCCCTGCACAACATAGAGGTGGTAGGTTGTTTAACTATCTACTTGTGCTGATCTCTTATTTAAATTTTTAAGTACATGAAGAGAAAGGTTTATGTGTTTTCCTAGGTATGATTGTATAGTTATTAAAAAGCTCTACATGCAATATCAGACAGTGCAAGACATGACTTCGTGGTGGTAAAACAAAAGGAATCATGTGAATCATCATTTCTTCTGCCTTGAGTCCCAACCAGAAACCAAGGTAAATCACACTTAAGAACCTTAGTGAGTTGACAGGAACTCTAGCACTTAGAAACTGTCTATTGGCATATTTATTTCATATAATTCTAAAAACTAACAAATATTTTTGACATTAATCATTCACAGCCATTTTTGCTACACTCTCTTATTTATTCAGGGTACAGTTATAATGAAGGACCAGTATAAGACAGTGGTTATAAACACAGACCCTAGGCCCAGACTGCCTGATTTCAAATCCCAGATGCACCACTGACTGCTTGGGATAGTTACTCAATGTCTGTGCCTCCTTTCTCTCATCCATAAAATTGGAATCATATTTATAGCTGCCTCATGAGATTATAGATGATAACATATAGAAAGAATTGCATCTGGAACATAATAATGACTACACAAGAATTTACCAGCATCAATATCACCTGTTATTACCACTATTTATTTCTTTACTTTAGTCTATTATGTATTGCTACAATGCTTTATGCAAGACAAGGTTTTTAGATTGCAATAATTTTAAATGTACTAGGGCACCCAGAAACAATCAAGAAATATGTATCTGTGGGAAGAAAATAACACAACTTTGCTGACACATACAAAAAAAAAGTCTTAAGGAAATTATCATACCATGTTTATGAACATGAAAACAGGAATATTATAATGATTTAACATCAATATAAGTGGTTTTATTTGAAAATAATGTAGGGGGGGGCAAAACTTGCCACCCCAAAATATCTCTTTGGCATGTGGATTATTTCAAGCTGAAAACAATCAAGGCCCAAAAGACTCATGAAGAAACTTTGACTATTCCCCTAACTGCCTAAAGAATTTACATAGAGGGCCTGTTTCTGGAATGGAGCTATCACCAGAGATATCTGCAAAGAATATGAGGTAGGTTTAGTTGGGGAAACTTGGCAAGACCTGGAAATCAGAGTCCATTCTGTGTCTCATTGTCTCTGCATGGCTGAGCAAACATTTGTTTACCAAACATTTGCTTTTCCATCTCCATGTGAATTGCCTTCCTCCCCTTTGAAGTACCAAACCCCTACCCCCCGCGTCCTCTTTTGTCTGTTGAAGATGGTATTTAAGGTAAGGGATTCAGTCATTTTGGAGAGTTACTCAGTTTTCCTGTGTCTCTCCAATGAATACATGGTATTAAACCTCTGTTTGATTTTTTTCCTATTAATCTGTTTCATATCATTTAATTCTTAAACCAGCCAGAAAAATCTAGAAAGGTAGAGAAAAATTTCTTCCTCTCTGACAGTAACAATAAATCTAATTCAAGCTGCCTTTAAAACATGAAAAGAATTTGTTGGATCTCATAACTAAAAAATTCAAATATTTCAAATGAAGTCTGATCCAGTAGTACAATGACACAAAATACCTGAATTCTTTCTATCTCCATTATCTGCCTAAAGCTTCTTTTCCCAGCATCCCCAGTGAACACTGAGATCCCCTGTAATTGGATCTACTTAGGTCACTGGCCCACCATCTCTGTCACAAGGGAGAAGGAACGTACTGATTGGCTTAGTTGGCATAGCTTCCCTGAAACCATATGGTTCCCAAATGAAGAGAAAGTTCTGATGGGAATGAAATAGGGAAGAAACATATTTTAAGAAGACACACAACAAATACTGATCCACCTAAAATTAAGTTGTAGGTAAATGGAGTCTAATCAGAATTCCAAAGTGGTTTCTGAAGAGTCAATTAAGAATTTTAACCATTAAGAACTTTAGAAAAATACACGTGTGGAAAAAAAAGAAAAAAAGAGTTAACTTTAGGGAAGAAAAAAAGAGTAATTTCAGGGATGGCAATTTGATATACCATATATAAAAATATACAAAGCTATGATAATTAAAACAGTATAGTACAAGTATAAAGTCAGGCAGATAAATCATTCAGTAAATAATAGTATAACTGAATAATGACTTAGAAAAATTAAATTTTAGAACTTCCATTCAGATTGTATATCAAAATAATTATGAATGGATAAAGAATTAAGTCTGAGAAATTAAGCTATTAAAAATAAAATATTTATAAGCAAATATGATTTCCTGAATTGGGAAGGCTTTCTTAACATGAAAACAACAGAAAAATAAAAATGAAAATGTTGTTAGATGTGACTACTTAAAAGAACCAGATAAAAAAATACCCTTTTACCTAAATAAAATTTTATAACAAAATCGAAAAGCAAACATTTCAAGAAAAATATCTGCTTTAAATTTAACAAGGAGTAGGTAGAAGTAAGTAATTCTGAGATATCAATTAGTGAAAACAAAAATGTAAAAGAAAATTGGTAAATGACATAAACTTATACTTCAGAAAACAAGGAATATGCATAATTAACACTATGAAAAGTTGTCTACTTCACTAGTAGGCAAAGAAATAAATATTAAAGCAATGAATATAACCTTTAAGCCATAAAAAGAGCAAAAATTAAAATATATAATAATGTTAACAATGTCTTAGTCCATTTAGGCTGCTATAAATAAGTGCCATAGACTGGGTAGCTTATAAACAACAGCAATTTCTTTCTTATAGTTCTGGGTGCCAGCATGGTTGGGTTCTGGTGAGAGCCCTCTTCCAGGTTGCAGACTGCCAACTTCTTATATGCTCACATAGTGGAAACAGAGTGAGCTAGCTCTCTGGCCTCTTCTAAGGGCACTAAACCCATTCATGAGGGCTCCATTTTCATGATCTAATTACCTCCCAAAGGCTTCACCTCCAAATACTCTGACATTTGGGGATTAGATTTCAACACTTGAACTGGAGGTAGGGGAAAAGACCAAACATTCAGTCCATAATAATTGGTATACATATATATGTACGCATACATAGCAGGATTATATACTGACTAAATTTCCTACATAAAAATAATTTAAAATCTCTATCAATAACCTCAAGTATATTTTAGTCCTTTGACACAATAATTTCAATTTTAAGAGTCTATTTGAAAGATATCATTCAAACACACAAAAATTTATACACAAAAACACTGCACCATTATCAAATAAGAAATAAAAACAATTTAAAAAGTTTCATAATGGAACTATCAAATAAATTAAGATTATTCCTATATTATGCAATAATTTGCAAAAGCTAAAAACACATATAAAGAATATATAGAGATGTGAGAAAATTCTAAAAGTTGAGAGAAAAAACAGTACACAAAATATGTGTGTGTTTGTGTGTGTGTATGTGGTCTGCGTGTAATCTCATTGAGGAAAATTGGAAAAATATAAACAAAAATTGTTAACAGAGTCCCTGGGTGGAATACAGGTGATTTTTATTTTCTTATTTATAAGAATTTTCTATGGTGCCTACTTTAAATAATATAGTCAAATCAAAAGCATTTTTAATATATTAGAAAACTTTCATATGCAGTTAGATTATTATGAGTTATTTGCAAAATAAACAATCCTTTTGTAAAGAAAACATTTAAATATTAAAGTGTATTACGTATAAATTCCTATTTCATGTATCAGCTTTATTTACAACGCTGCACATTTGCAAAATACAATAAAGAGGTATGTTTCTGTCCTTATTAATCTAGAAAAAAATACAAGATCAAAAATAAGTACCTCATGGGCTTCCCTGGTGGCGCAGTGGTTGAGAGTCCGCCTGCCGATGCAGGGAACACAGGTTCGCGCCCCGGTCCGGGAAGATCCCACATGCTGCGGAGCGGCTGCGTCCGTGAGCCATGGCCGCTGAGCCTGCGCGTCCGGAGCCTGTGCTCCGCAGCGGGCGAGGCCACAACAGTGAGAGGCCCGCATACTGCAAAAAAAATAAAAATAAAAAAATAAGTACCTCAAAATACTTCTATAATGTAATTCATATCCTTTTACTAGTTTTAACATTACTTTTTAATCACATTTATAACACTAAAGAAACAAAAAATTGCTAAAGAAATGGATTCTGTAATTGAGGAACTGGAGACAGCTAGAAGGTAATTCCTTCTGGCTTTTTGCATTATGGTAAGAAAGAATGTGCATCAGATTTTAATTTTAAAATAATATACAATGATGTAATAATATAGGTGTGTAGTCTTTAGATTTGGGCTGGTTGAACTGTATCAGTTTATCTCTGAGAATTTACCAACATCCTGTTTCGATACTTGGCGATCTAGGGTCTACTGCCCAAAGGAAAGATTTGGACTGGATAAATTTGAGATTCCACCATATATATAGTAATTGAAACCATACACACACACACACACACACACACACACACACACACACACACACATTATTATATAGATTTTATATATATATAGGTTACATATATATATATATATACACACACATATATATAAAGATGTATAGAGAGAATACTTCAAATCTCTTTTAGAAGGATATGTGTTAGACACAAACAATAGGAGAATGGTATTAAACCTCAAAGCCAGGGAAAATATCTTTGCATGTACGAAAGGATCTTTGGTTGAATTAGGGAGCCCATCAGAAATGTACAAATGCATAGATAATGGCTTTGTTGTAGATTCTAAGGTACTGGGCCTTATTCTGGAAAATATGAATGTTTTAGTAAATAAAAGGTGTCTTTAAGTGTTATATGCTGTTGTTTTATATTGATAAGTCATAACACAACATGTCAAAGAAACATCCAATTAAATTTTCATAACATTTAATTTAGGCATTTAAGAACTCCCATTTAATGAAATCATAGCAACCCTTATCTAAATTCCATGGATTAATTCCATAAATCTCAATAAATGTTTTTGTTTCATGTACTTTAGGTAAAGATACTCCTCTCTAAAAGGTTTAAAGAAATGCAAGTGTCCTAGTAGTTATCTTTACATTCACTCACAACAGAAGATTGAAAGGTTTGCTTTGCTGCTGGTTTCTGGATCAGAGTATTAGCTTTATAATCTTAACTACAACTGGCAGGAAACAGAAGACCAGTTTTCCTGATTTTGCCACACAAGATATTTCAAACATTCATTAATTCCTACAACTGCTTAAGAACAAAATGACAAAATTCATAAAATTTTGAGAC
Source organism: Globicephala melas (assembly GCF_963455315.2). Taxonomy (NCBI): domain Eukaryota; kingdom Metazoa; phylum Chordata; class Mammalia; order Artiodactyla; family Delphinidae; genus Globicephala; species Globicephala melas. The sequence continues at coordinate 44,796,350 of NC_083320.1, read as the reverse complement.
ATTTTCATTTTCTCAGTTTTAGTCCTTATATGTGAAATAGATTATTTCACTCTTGGCATTTCTTTCCCATAACTTTATCATTACACTGGATTATATTTTCATTTAAATTTAATGATGGATAAATTCTTTCAGAGTAGGTGTGATTCTCATTCCAGAAGAACCTTAGACCTATCATATAATGTACTTGTAAGCAACACTCAAAGAAACTCACTTGGAAATTATGACTCACTATAATGAACAATATCATTTCTCTTCAGCATGCCTTGAATTTTTTTGTCTTGGTAAAATGTTTTCTCATTCTTTATTATTGAAATTTTTTCTGGTGTTTTTTCCTATGGGCAATTAAGCTTCTTGGTTTAAAAAGAGAGCTTGCTATGTTCTATAATGTTTTGTTCTAACTCTTGGATTATACTAAAAATATATTAATTTAGTACATTTGATATATCTTCTGTGCAAATCTATCTAGACTTTTTTGGAGTTTCTCTATATTATAAAAATGGAGAGCTCGCTTTCAAGGAATCTATGCACTCTTTTTATTACATGATCATAATTAACACCCCAGAAGGAAATCAGTTTAATAGCTCCATGACCTATGAAATGGAATTTTTGCATTTCTTTAGAAAGAAAAACAGTAGTCTATTCAACCCAAGAAACTCCACTAAGTGGTCTGGTTCATGGGAACTTGGTAACCCAATTTGATGTAATTGGCTATATATTCCATGGGTAGACAAGGGCCACACATATTGTATGGAAGATCATAGTTTTTAAAATTACCTACATTAGTTGGTCATTTACTTTTAGGGTGAGAAAAAAAATCTACTTAGGAAAACTGGTCTGTGATTAACATTTAAGTAAAAAATTACTGTATTTAGGAACTAAATTGAAACTGGAAAACACTGTCAGTGTCTCAACCTCTTACCTATTGACATTGACCATTCTGCTGTATGCTAAAGAAGGCCTTAGGGCTTTACCTGGTCAGAGCCTGCTTGCACTGTGCAGGAGTCAGACCAGAAATGATTGGGAATCAGTGCCCTCTGGGAGCAGTTCTCAATCAATGACTGATTGATGGGAGTCGAGGCATAAGCATTCCAGACAATTCTTTTCCTCAGCTGGGAATTAAGTCTGAGGTATTCAAGTCTATCTCTCCAAATTACCCAACAGGATAGAGCAAGTGGTAACTTGCATGGTAATACACCCTATTGCCTGTCTACCTGCCTTCCCTCCTTCCTTCCTCCTTTTGAACTCCTCTACCAGTGTTTCCTGGAAACAGCATTCAAATCACTATTTGCACTCAAAACTTTGTACCCAGGTGTGCCACTAGGGGAATATAAAATAAGATGGAGGTTATTTAATTTTTTTTTCTTCCTCCAATTTTGAAAACTGTATTTACATAACTTCGTATCAGCTGGCTCTATGAAAATATATACACATATATAAAATGAGGCAGAAATAGTTATTTCACATTTATCTTAATCAACTCCAATCTAATGTTTGGAGGAAAAACTGATACCACTTCCTAGTGATCAGAGACTTTATTATATTCCTAATAACCTGTGATTCTTGGAATACATCACTCTTGTCAGTAAAATAAAACATTCTTAATATATTCAGTATCCTTTAACACATTTTTAAAGCAGACTATACTCATACAAACACATTAGAAAATTCCAAAGCAAAAGTCAAATATATCTTCAATATGTACTGGAAAATCAAATGTCTTCCAAGAGAAAAGCTAAGAATACATTGGAATTACATTTTCATTTCTACACAGATACGCTTAAGTGAATGGAGACAATTCTCCCACATTCTCCATGAAGCATGGCATGAGGTTCTAGTTTACACTTTGAGTGAAACTTTACACCTTAAAATTACACACTGATTCCACTCCCTGATATTCCTGTGTTGCTAGGAATATTGTCTTTCAAGGGAAAAGAAGTGTCACAGAAATTTCATATATTACTCTTGAACTAAAATTTAAAATTGCCCTTGAGACATAGCTATGCTAAATCTTTAGGGTTTTTTCCCCATCTCTGAATTTTTAATATTTTTTAGTTTAATTCTTCACAACTTTCACAGTAGAACACTAATAAAGAGAAAAAAATGAAGTGTAAGAACAATCATGCCAGAAAATATAGTAGTTCATCTAACATGGAATACTGCACCATATTTTTTTCAGAGTCAAGAGAAATACTAAAAAAGAAGTCAAATATTTGGGGAATAATAATAACTAAAAAAAAATAACGCTTCCCATATGACATTCACTGAGGTAAAATTCTATGCATGAATAGACTAATCCTTTCAACAAACTCATGGGGCAGTTACAATTAATGTCCTCATTTTTCAGAGAAAGAAAAGAAACTGAAGCTCAAGGAACTTAACTTACCCAAAGTCATACTGCTAGAAATGGTGGAACCAGATTTGAACCCAAGTGTTTGGAATGTAATGTGCTCTATATATCCACATAGCTGAATTGATTCAGTCAGACTAGGTCTTCTCTGCTTCATGACCTCTCAGAATCTCCAAGGGGATAAACAGTTTCTCAAGTTTATTTGACCATGCTATCCTTTTGTGTGGGGCATCTTGAGATAACAATATTTAATATTCAGAGGAACATACTTTAGGAAATGCCTCCCTAAGTAACGAAACTGGGTAACTATTGTTAAAATTTGTTACATAAAATTATTTTGGCAACAATAAACAGATTATTAGAAAGAATAAGAAGAAAGTGTTTAAAAACGTATAATATTTCTTTCTCAAAAAGAACTTTATTTGAATATTTAAAAATTATAATTGGCACAATTCTTAAACTCAAAATTAGTCAAAAGTTAAAAACTCTTGATATGCTATTGATGATAGATTTATTTTAAATGATGATATGTTGCCAGAATGTTACTTGAAAACATACTGATTAATAAAAGAAAATAAGTTACTAGTAGTAACTTAAAGAATGATGAATTTAATCTTCATTTCAATTTCAATTCTTTCTCAGATAAATCCATAACACAAAATGTACACTATAATGCTTCTTTTTATTGTATTTTTATCCAAGAGCTTTAAAATGCCTTAAGAAACCTCCTAAACATCCTAAATCTCTGACAGCATTAGCCCTATGTTTTCTGGTTTCCAGATAAATTTTATTCTGACTACTCTGAGTGACTGAGTTCTAGTCTTCACCCTGTGACTAAATAGATATGTGACTTTGAACAAGTCATTTAATTTCTGAGTTTTAATTTCCTCAACAGTACAATGAAAAGACTTAACTAGATTATTTTAAACATTTGTTTTCAGCTTTACAATAATATGATTCTAATAAGAAAATCTAGTCATATTATTATGAAATTTTCTCCTCTTTAATGTAAGCCATTTCATGGAAATAAATCAATAAGACATTTTACTAGGTAGAATTCTAACAAAATAAAAGTAGTTGACACGTGTTATACTTTGGGGGTATAAATTTTTTTTTAACTGAGGTATACGTAAGTAAAATAGACAGGTTTAAAGTATACAGTTTCATGAGTTTTGAAAAATCCCACCTCAATCAAAGACAGAATATTTTTATCATCACTTTTTTATTTTCAGCAGTTTACCTGTGATGTTCATTGATATAGTTTTATTTGTATTTATCCTTCTTGGGATCTTCTGAGTGTCCTGGATTTACTGGTTACTTGGGTTTTTTTTTTTTTTTTTTTTTTTTACAGTACATCCTTGTTGGTTATCTATTTTAAATATAGCAGTGGATATATGTCAATCCCAAACTCCCAATCTATCCCTCCCCACCCTGCCCTTCCCCCCAATAACCATAAATTCATTCTCTAAGTCTGTGAGTCTGTTTCTGTTTTGTAAATAAGTTCACTTGTATCATTTTTTTTAGATTCCGCATATAAGTGACATCATATGTTATTTGTCTTTCTCTGTCTGACTTACTTCACTTAGTATGATAATCTCCAAGTCCATCCACTGTAAATGGCATTATTTCATTCTTTTTAATGGCTGAGTAATATTCCATTGTATATATACATCACATCTTCTTTATCCATTCATCTGTCAATACACATTTAGGTTGTTTCCCTGTCTTGGCTACTGTAAATAGTGCTGCTATGAACATTGGGGTGCATGTATCATTTCGAACCATATTTTTCTCCAGATATATACCCAGGAGGGGGATTGCTGGATCATATGATAGCTCTATTTTTAGTCTTTTAAGGAACCTCCATACTGTTCTCCATAGTGGCCGTACCACTTTACATTCCCACCAACAGTGTAGGAGGGTTCCCTTTTCTCCACACCCTCTCCAGCATTTACTGTTTGTAGATTTTTTGATAATGGCCATTCTGACTGGTGTGAGGTGATACCTCATTGTAGTTTTGATTTGCATTTCTCTTATTATTAGCAACGTTGAGCATTTTTTCACATGCCTCTTCACCATCTGTATGTCTTCTTTGGAAAAATGTCTATTTAGGTCTTCTGCCCATGTTTTGATTGGGTTATTTGTTTTTTGATATTGAGCCGTATGAGCTGTTAGTAAATTTTGGAGACTAATCCCTTGTCGTTTGCATCATTTGTGAATATTTTCTCCTATTCTGTGGGTTGTTTTTTCATTTTGTTTGTGGTTTCCTTTGCTGTGCAAAAGCTTTTGAGTTTAATTAGGTCCCATTTGTTTATTTTTGTTTTTATCTCCATATGGTCATCAAAACAGTATGGTACTGGCACAAAAAAAAACCCAGAAATATAGATCAATGGAACAGGATAGAAAGTCCAGAAATAAAACCACGCACCTATGGTCAATTAGTCTGGAAGACGCAAGACTATACAGTGGAGAAAAGACAGTCTCTATAATAAGTGGTTCTGGGGAAACTGGACAGCTACCTGTAAAAAAAAATGAAACTAGAACATTCTTTAACACCATACACAAAAATAAACTCAACATGGATTAAAGACCTAAATGTAAGACCTGATTCTATAAAACTCTTAGAGGAAAACATAGGCAGAACACTCTTTGACATAAATTGCAGCAATGTCTTTTTTGATCCATCTCCCAGAGTAATGGTTACTAGGAATTTTTAAAATCAGAGTTGATAAAAATAGAAAAATAAAAACATTTATCTGTCTCCTCATTCTCCTTTCTTTCTGAGGCTCTGATTACATGTATGTAAGGCTGATTGACATTATCCCATAAGTCACTGGGGCTCAGTTCTTTCTCTCTCTCTATGCTTCAGTTTCTGAAGTTCACTCAAGATCTTTGCTATTGCTTCCAATCTGCTGTTAATGTCATCTGAAGGACCTTTCAATTTCAGATACTATACTTTTTTCTTCTAGGACTTCTATTTGATTCTTTTTGATAGTTTCCAATTTCTCCTGAAATTCCCTATCTCATCATCTATTACACCCATCTTTTAAAATTGCTTCTTTTACATAGTTATCCTGCTGATCATTTTACAGTCCTTCTGCAAATTCCAACATCTATATTGTCTGTTGATATGTTTCTAGTGACTGATTTTTCTCTTAACCGTAGGTCACTTTTGCTGTTTCTTCATATGTCTCATTATAATAAATTGTAGAGTGACTTTATTCTGTTATGTTCCTCTGGAGAATGGTTAGTTTTGTTCTTGCAAGTAGCTAAACGACTGGTGGAATAGTTTTGACTTAGTCCAAAGGTGAATCCCTTAGTCTTAGAATGTAGTCTTGATTCATAAAGCATAATCCTTCTTGGCTTTCAGTAAAAATCCTGAAATATTTACCAAGACTCTGTAATCTAATGGGATTGAACATCCAAACTTTGTCTTCTTCTGGGAAGCAGCTGTTGAACTATCTGTTCATCCTTTTCAGTTCTCCAGCTGTTGTTTTCTCCTTGAGCTACTTGATGAGATCCTAACATATGTGCAGCTTAAGGACAGCCAAAGATTTTAGAAAGGTCATTTATAAGAAGGATTTATACAGATTTTGAGGATTTCCCTCTGAGGCCTCCTCAATTCTTGTATTCCCTATTCAATTTCCAGCAACTCTGGCAGCCCCTATCCTCTGCCTCTTCAGGCCAATAGATTTTCTGATCAAATCCTATACAGTAAGTCCTCTACATACGAATCTTCAAGTTGTGAACTTTCAAAGATGCAAGCGTGTGTGCCAGCCCCTGCATGCCAGCTGTTGTACTGTACTACTGTACTTTTCAAGACACTGTACTGTAAGATTAAAAATGTTTTCTTTATTTTTTGTGTTTGCTTGCTTTTGTACATATTATATGTGTGAAAAGTATTATAAACCTATTACAGTACGGTACTATATAGCTGATTGTGTTAGTTGGGTACCTAGACTAACTCTGTGGACTTATGAACAGATTGGACTTATGAACACACACTCAGAATGGAACTCGTTCATATGTAGGGGACTTACTGTACACTGTGCCCACAGGTCTTGAGAATGCCCTCAGCGGAAAAGCAATATACACATGAATCTAAATTGTGATCATTCCTATCTTTCAAGAGAGGATTCTCCTCCAGTTTTGCCTGCTTTTGATTGATTTCCAGTAGCTTCAGAGACTTTTAAAATATTTTTGTTCAAAGTTTGTAATTATTATTGATAAGATATTTAGTACAATACCAGCTCCTTCAGTTACTGGAAACCAGACTTCACATCTGCAATATCTTTTTGTTATTGATTTCTAATTTTATTACATTATAGTCAAAGAATATTATGTTATGATGTTGATTTGCTTGGACTTTCTTTGTAGTCTAGAGCAAAGACAATTTGGTATGCTCTGACTCCAGGCATGAGGCACTCAACACATTAATTGAGAGTTTTTGTTTAAATGGGTCATTTTTACTCTAAAACTTTTGACTTGATGTAAACTATTTTAGCTTATTTCTACTATGTTTTGTGTTTTTAAGTTTCTCTGATTTTTTTCTTTGTTTTCAGCCTTTCTGTCTTTTATCAATCATTGGCTTAATCAAATTAATCAGGTAATCTTTATTTTTTTCCACCTCTACTATTTTCTGTTACACATCTATTTCTATTCTTTTAGTAGTTACACTGAAAAATCTTAGCATACAAATTTAACATAAGAAAAACATCTTTATCCACCACCATTATCTACAAGAACCATAAAAACACTTAACTCTGAACTCTTCTTCTACCATCTTCCATGTTATTTTTATCTGGTATTTTAATTCTACCTTATTTTTAAACTCTCCAAAATTTATCCATTTTTACATAGTCAATTCATTATTTGGGTTGAACCACATCTTCACCAACTTATTTGCTTCCATTTGCTTCTCACATTCTCTTTCTTCCTTCCAGGTTTAAATTTCTTCTAATAATTCTTTTCTCAGTCAATGGTGACTGGTATATTCTCAATCCTTATTTATCTGAAAATGTTTTTAAACTTTTTCCTCACACTTGAATGATAGTTTGTTCCCTCACACTTTGTACATAATTTAGTCCTTCTCTCTAGTTGCTTTTAACATTTTTTTGCCTTTTGTATTCTATAATTTCACTCTGATACTTTTAGGTGGGAATTTGATTTTATTCTATGCTATTTTGATTTGGTAGCTTGTCTTCTTTACATCTGGTAAATCCTCAACAAATAAATTATTTTACTATTGTTATTTTTCCATTTTCTCTGTTTTTACCACTAAGATTCCCATTACTTACACATCTAACCTCCATGTTCTATCCTTTATCTCTGTCAACTGCTTTTTATTATTCTTCATACCTTTATTTCTCTGTGCTGTAGCTTTATTTTGTGGAGATGATTTCCTCAAATTAACCACCATTTCTCTCTTGAACTATGTCATATATTATACTTATCTTCTTATACTTTATTTCATATTTTCTTGTTTCATTATGGTTTCTGCTCCACCTTTATCTTTTTAAACAATTTAAATAAACTTATTTTATAATCACTTTCAGATTGTTTATTGTTTTCTATTCTTGAGAGTGTTGATCCTCCTGTTTGCTATTCCTTCTTACTCTCCCTCATAATGGTTCATTTGCTAAGGTAGTTTGTAACTTTTGATTGTAAGTTCATCTTCAATGGGTTTGTGTTTTCCATAAGAGTTCTACATTCCCTGAGTTGTGAAATTATCCTGACAGATCAATTTTGTACTTTTTTCTGACAGAATACAATAGATTTTAATGGTCTTTGACTAGCTTTTATTCCAATTTCTCAGCTTGTATTTCCCATATCATTCAGGAAATAGCAGTTGTGACCCCATGTGGCACAAACCTGGGCTTTCAGTTTCTTACTAGTACTTGTTTTTTCCACTTAGAGCTCCAAATAGAGAGCAGATTTTTAGGCTGCTTCTCAAGGCTTGTGGGCAGGATATTTCTAGTCCCATTTTTGCAAGGAGAGCACTACTTTAAAGTACTGTTTTTTAAGCTGGTTACTCAGTGCTCCCCAGCTCTTGTGGATCAAATGACATGGCTCTCATCCTTATGTGCATTTAAAATTCTCATCCATAGAGTCTGTATCAAGCCCAGAACCTATGTGAGCTCGGACTGGCTCAGCTTCCATTTAAAACTTTGCCTTTTATTTCTCTCAATTCCTGGCACTTATAGATTATCTTTTCTTTCATTGAAAATATTATTGCATTTTAAATTATTTTAAATATTTTATCTAGTTTTTTTGAGGATGATCTGCATTAGTTTAGTTCATCAAGTTCTGCAAGTCTCAAAATATAAACCTAAGGACATAAACATTATTCCAAGCAAAAGAAACAAGTGGTTCAATGATTAGAAGAATGAAAGTTAATCATAAATAAATTATACTAGGATATAATATATCCTTGGTCTTCATATCATGCTGAATAGTACGACACGGAAAGTTAGAGAGGCCTAATCAAAGAATGAATTAAGACAGTACATGCTACTGTAAGAAAAAGAGTTACGAGATCATAAAACTTATCAAAATAAGAATAAAACAAGGCAGTAACACTAGGAAAGATGTTATAATAATGTAAGTGAGACATTACTGGCATTTGGATAATTAACTGGCAGCAAAGATGGAAACATCACATCCAAGAGATGTTGTGCAGGAGGAAGCAGGAGCAACATTTGTGGGGAAAAGATAGTGAAGAAATGCCTCCAGCGCACTGAATTTGTAAAAGAGGTGTGCAGCAAGTATACATTTCAGATTCTTCAGAAAGTTATGATATCCCCCAAAATGTATTTTTGCAAAAATGTAGCTTGTTTTAGTTTCCTTTAACTTAATTTTTTGACTCTCAGGCCCCATGCTGCCAAATGTAGTAAACTAGTCCAACTGAGTGATTTTCAAAGACCTCATTTTAAAAAGCAATCATAGTCTCTTTGTCCCCATTCCTCTTTTCCTGGGGCTGATGCTAATCTCCAGGAATGCATATATAATTCATCCCATAATTGTTTCCAGATATCTTTGACCTCCATCTCCATAGTCCTAGGGGCCTCATCTGAATCCAAGTCCTGGCATGGCCCCAGGTGTCAGCTTCTCACAGGTCCCTCTATTTCCTCACGTTACTTGAATTTTCTGAATTGCTCTACCCATTCTACCCTTCTCATGAGCACAGAAAAGATCTGACTGTTCTCTTGTGCCCTGCTGAGGACTGTGGGAAATATAGGGGTGAGTGCAGTGTCTGCTCTTCCCCTGATTTCTCCCTTCCGTTTCTGTGAGGTCGCAACCATTATTGACCAGATGGAACAGGTATGACAGGGCCCTTCGGTTCTGATTTCTCCGACACATGGTGGGGAATGTAGGCCAGGTTCAAGATCTCACCTGTTTGCTCTTCCTTACCTCTAAAATCTTCTTTGTTTCCATCCTAGAGATTTCTCTGACCACAGGACTGTACTGCAATGGCAAACAGACAGTGAGGAGTCCATCGGTAGCTTCTGTCCCTGATTTTTATTTGGAGGTATATTTGGGGAGTAGAGGTGAGAAGAGGTTATTTTTTTGGCCTGAAAGTATTTCAAGCTTCATTTTTTATTTTCATTAGGTTGGGATAAGATTTGTATTCCCTCTTATTTCTTATAAGATGAGGGTAATATCAAGAGAAGAAAAATTCAATGTGTTTTCATACTGTAAGGTGACTCTGTGTGATCAAAAGTATCTTAGAAGCATATGAGAAACATCTGTATTTTTAGCATTAATGGGGACTCCTTAAATGATAATGTAAAATGTCATTGCTTAAAAACACAGGTGTCGGGGGCTCTCTGGGCAGCTCTAGTTTCTCGCAGAGGCTTGATGCTTTACCATCTGTTTGTACTCCTTTGGAATCATTAATGCAAACTGGCATCTCCCACATGTGTCCACTTCAAAAACTGATTCACAGTGATTCACCTTTGTGCCCAAACAATTGACAACTTATTTGTTATCTGATGAAGAAATATCAAGATGCTTTTTATATCGTGTGAGATTTTCTTTTAAATGTTCGTACATAGAAGTCTAATCCCATATAAAATCATAACCACAAAAATGCCATTCATGTCCCTGATTGTAACTTAATACCCAAAGTCTTGAAATTCTTACTTTTTCCAGAAGCTGAAGTGAAAAAGAGGTGGCCCCCTCACTGCACATTTCTCCCATTATTTCTCCACTATATTTGCCAAAACAGTGAAAGACATTTTATCAAAATGAATACCAGTGCAATCTCAAACAGTTGGACTATAAGCGTGAAATCAGTTATTTTTTCAATCACTGCTTTCAATAATGCTTTGTCCAATTTTTTTCCCACCCCTTAGTATCATATTTGGTAGATTCCACAACTTTCCAGTCATTTTTGATTATTAAAATTCAAGTCTAATATAAAACTTCAGTCTCAAACTCAATCTAAATCTCATCAGCTCCAAGCATAAGGGCAGACATAGACTGCTAGGGGTAGTGATGAGGTGGAGGTTGAAGGGAAGTCTGTGCCTCTGTATTCTTCTTGTCCCTTTGCCACCCTTTTTCTTCAAAGCCTAGCTCCTTCAGTTGTTGGGGGTAGGGAGAAGGGAAACAGAGAGGAACAAATGCCTCTTTATATAACTGCTGCTATTACACCTTTTTTTCTGTTGGCTTTCTCTGCTTCTCTGGTTTGATACTGATGTCCTATGCAAGGCAGCCATCCAAATGCTGACTGTCTTATGAGAGCTATGCAAGTTCTTGGGAAAGCCTTAAGGGGTCTCCTCATGGCACAGTTCTATGTTAAGATAGACTAAGCTCCAGGTCAACTTCATTCTCCAATCCCAACTCCCTCCCCTGGAAATACATCAAGTGCCTCTTCCTGTTGGGGCTCTATAAAGCAAGAAGCCTTACAGATTGGGTGTTTCAGTCAGCTCAGGCTGCTGTAACAAATACCATAGATTGAGTGACTTAAACAACAAACATTTACTTCTCACAGTACTGGAGGTTTGAAGTCCGAGGTCGGGGTACCAGCATTGTTGGGCTTTTGGTGAGGTCCCTTTTCCTATTTATGCCCTCAAGTGACCTTTCCTTGATGTACATATACATATGCACACACAAACACACACAGAGAGAGAAAGAGACAGAGGGAGAGATCTCGTGTCTCTTACTCTTTTTATAAAAGGACATTAATCCCATTATGGGGCCTCTGCCCTCATGACTTTGTCTAAACCTAATTTCATTCCAAAGGTCAAATACCATCACCAACATATGAATCTTGGAGGGACACAAACATTCCGCCCATATCAGTGGGCAAGCAGGCCTAAGTCTGCTTACATTCCTTGATATATGTCTGAGCTCATCTTTATCACACCAGACGGTAAAAGTATAGGCTCTCTCCACTCTGCCAACAGTCTCTCATTGTGTTCTCTTCTGTTGAAATAGGCCAAGAGGTAGAGTAGCAAGTTTGCTGGCTAAGCAAATACCCAATCAAGAAACACAATGCCAGGCTTCCTGGTAGCGCAGTGGTTAAGAATCTGCCTGCCAAGGCAGGGGACACGGGTTCGAGCCCTAGTCCGGGAAGATCCCACATGCCACAGAGCAGCTAAGCCCATGTGCCACAACTACTGAGCCTGCACTCTAAAGCCCGCGAGCCACAACTACTGAGCCCGTGCACCACAACTACTGAAGCCCGCGCACCTAGAGCTCGTGCTCCGCAACCAAAGAAGCCACCGCAGTGAGAAGCCTGCGCGCTGCAAGGAGGAGTAGCCCCTGCTCGCTGCAACTAGAGAAAGCCCCTGCAGCAATGAAGACCCAACGCAGCCAAAACTAAATAAATTTTTTTAAAAATTTTTTTTAAAAAAGAAAAAGAAACACAATGCCAACCAGTCTCTCCTGGTAAGAGCCCCCATTCTTTATGAGAAATTCTCTTGGAGCCCCTCCTATTCCCAATTTGACCTTAGACAGGAAAGCATCTCTATTCCTCCCCAAGGGAGGGGAAGGTGAAGCCTCTAATACAATAGCTGCATCCATGGTGATTCCTGTCTCCCCAGTCTAGTCATTTTCTATAAAATGGATGGTGGGTGGGGGTGATACAGAAGGGCTGGTTGTGCCACTTATTATTAACTCTGAGGGAAGTGCTAATAACCCCCTCTTTGGGGGCAGTTCTCTTTAAATTGTGGGATACTTAGCACCTCAGTATTTTTAACCTCTGACCCAAAACACTGAACATTGAATCCCACTACATATCCTGTTGCAGAAGCAAATTTTCATGTTTTTAATTCTACTCCAGAGCTTTTGGCCACTACTTTCCTAAGTTTTTAAAAAGCGTTTTCCAAAAGCAGTCAGGAAAATAGTGTATTGAACGCATGGTTATTTACACACAACTAATATTTGAATTTGCAGATTACTACCCAGGAAGGTATATCTTTACACTAAGGTTTAAGCTAAAGCTTTAAGCTAAAATCCTAAAATAATTATTTTTTAATATTCATTTTCAGATGTACAGTTCCATTAGCTTCCAAAAAAAGAATAATTCAGAAACTGCATTAATTCACTGAGGTCTAGCTTACTTGAGGATAATCATTTAAAATCATCCTGCATGACAATGGAGAACTGATGATATCTCCACTGACAAAGGTCAAGTGGAGATATCATCAGGTTTAGGCAATCTCTGTATCCTAAATCCATGAACCCACATTGATACACGGCTCAATTCTATGTAACATGCATAGAAGAACTACCAAAACTAGGTATCTACATCCTACCTATAACTTGGGGAACACACATATTTCAATATTTTTAGGAGTATATTCCACAAATGGCACAATACGGTTTTTTTAAGACATTAAATATGATGGGTCTCTGATAAATATTGATGATACCTACATGTTATAGGGAAGGCATCCTTGTCACTGACAAATAACTTGTGTTTTGAAAGATAGCAATGCCTTCTGGAATAATCAGTTTTGTTTCAATTCCAAAGTAAGTCATGGTGCTTCCATATTATATTGAAGTGCCTGCTTAAGCAAAAACTTAATAAAAATTGGCCCTAAATAAGTTCTTTCTTAGTGTAGATCAGACCACATGACACCTGGGGAAAAGAAAAACAGCAAAACCCATAATTTTTAATGACTAACTCCAGAAACAAGAGGGAGCCAGAGACTTAAGCAAGGATGTCCTCTATGGCCATTATAGTTCATCATAAATAAGGATGTATTGACAACAGTTCTCATGGTAAACTATTGTATTAACATTGCTCATCAAACCTTCCCATAGCATGCATAAATTTCCAAGTGACACAACTCCTTTAAGTACTGTTATATATTGCTTCAGCCAAGCAGGGTCAAGGTTCTGAAGATTTAATAATAACACAGTCTTCCAACTTAAAATACATACCCCTTGTTATGCTATATATTACACTTCTTTACATTTTGTCTTTTGCCCTTGCATGCAAAGTTGTGTGGAAATATCTTTCTGCATTTTTCTTTTGTGGCTCTATTTTTTTTTTTAATCTACTATCTAGATTCTCAGAAGGAAGTCAAAAACTACACCTGAGACTACACAAATAGAGACTTCTTAAAATTAGGAAACTTTGAATGTTCCCAGACTTTCTATATTTTCTCCATGTATTTAGAGGTAGAAAAATTAAAAGCTTCCACGTTTGTCAGATAACACAGAGAAATAAAAATAACTCCATGTTTGGGGCAGCAAGAAAGGAAGAAGACTGAAACTATATCACACTCTTCAGTCAGGCTTGGGAGGAGAAGAACCCTGAAGAATAAAGTGATAACCCTCCTCAGGAAGAGAAGTAGACATGTCCGCAGGAGCCATAGGGGACAGCCCTGCAGACTGGGTACATCTGAGAACTAAGCAGTAATCATGTTAATGATAGAATGTATAGATGGTTCCAGAACACACAAAGCAGTATTTATTACTGAAATAGGCATGGATTCTGGTGTCAGATATGTTGGGGTTTTCATTCCGATGCTGTTCCAAAGATTAGAAATGTGACTTTGCAGAAGTCATATATTCTCCCTAACTCTGTTTCCTCTCCAGGAAAATGGGTATGTGTATACCATCTCAAAGGATTTTTTGTAAGGATCTAAAAAGATTATCTGCAAGAGCATCTCTCTCAGTGTCTGGAACATTAAATACTTGTGGAATAAAGGAAAATATAAATGTGACACTGTTAATTACAGTGGAACAATAACATGCTTAAAATATACCTTCCTCAGCAAAGGAAACCATAAATAAGACGAAAAGACAACCCTCAGAGTGGGAGAAAATATTTGCAACTGAAGCAACTGACAAAGGATTAATCTCCAAAATATACAAGCAGTTTATGCAGCTCAATATCAAAAAAACAAATAACCCAATCCAAAAATGGGCAGAAGACCTAAATAGACATTTCTCCAAAGAAGATATACATATTGCCAACAAACACATGAAAGGATGCTCAACATCACTAATCATTACAGAAACGCAAATCAAGAATGGCCATCATCAAAAAATCTACAAACAATAAATGCTGGAGAGGGTGTGGAGAAAAGGAAAACCTCTTGCATTGTTGGTGGGAATGTAAATTGATACAGCCACTATGGAGAACAGTATGGAGGTTCCTTAAAAAACTAAACATAGAACTACCATACGACCCAGCAATCCCACTACTGGGCATATACCCTGAGGAAACCATAATTCAAAAAGAGTCATGTACCACAATGTTCATTGCAGCACTATTTACAATAGCCAGGACATGGAAGCAACCTAAGTGTCCATCAACAGATGAATGGATAAAGAAGATGTGGCACTTATATACAATGGAATGTTACTCAGCCATAAAAAGAAACAAAATTGAGTTATTTGTAGTGAGGTGGATGGACCTAGAGTCTGTCATACAGAGTGAAGTAAGTCAGAAGGAGAAAAAAAATACCATATGCTAACACATATATATGGAATCTAAAAAAAAAGAAAATGGTTCTGAAGAACCTAGGGGTAGGACAGGAATAAAGACACAGACATAGAGAATGGACTTGAGGACATGGGGAGGGGGAAGGGTAAGCTGGGACAAAGTGAGAGAGTGGCATGGACATATATACACTACCAAATGTAAAATAGATAGCTAGTGGGAAGCAGCCGCATAGCACAGGGAGATCAGCTTGGTGCTTTGTGACCATCTAGAGGGGTGGGATAGGGAGGGTGGGAAGGAGACGCAAGAGGGAGGGAATATGGGGATATATGTATACGTAAAGCTGATTCACTTTGTTATACAGCAGCAACTAACACAACAATGTAAAGCAATTATACTCAAATGACGATGTTAAAAAAAAAATACCTTTCTGATGCCCTACCCAGCTCACTCAACCAGTTTAAATCCAGTGAAATAATGTATTATCTCCTAAAATCAAAATCTTTACATAATTGAGAAATAAGAATCCCCACAATTTTATATTTGAAGTTATTAAATTTTTATATGTTTATAGTTTAAAGGAAAAAATTGGTTAATCATCTTTACTATTTCTTTAAGTGAAGTGAATTATATTGGATTTATATATCCATATGAGATCATTGCCCAAATTTTATGCACTATCACTTTATTAAAGTCTGTGATGGAAGAAATAGCTAATAACATAGTTAAACAGCTCCAAACTCTGGTTGTACTGTCTGAGTAACTCAGAAAACAGAAAGTTTACCAGATATTTAATGAATTCATCAAGCTAAAACAGAAAATTCCTCAAATCTGTAAGGAACCACAAAATAAACTATTCTCCATAGATAATTATTTTGTTGTATCTTTGTTTCATGAGAGACCTAAGTAAAGCTTTAAAACACAGTGAAAAATTTTAAAAGGAACTAGAAAATATAAAAAAGAACCAGTCAGAACTGAAGAACAATAACAATGAAACACACATGAGAAGGAATGAACAGCAGACTAGGTGATACAGAAGAACATATAAGTGATCTGGAAAATAGAATAATGGAAATCACACAATCAGAAGAGCAAAAAGAAAAACAAATTTTAAAAATGAAAACAGCTTAAGGGATCTTTGGGATACCATCAAGCATACCAACATTCACATTATAGGGGTTCCAGAAGGAGAACAGAGAGAGAGAAAGGGGTCAAAAATGTATTTAATGAAATTATGGATGAAAACTTCCCAAGCCCAAAGAAGGAAACAGGTATCTAGATACAGGAAGCACAGAGGATCCCAAACAAGATGAACCCAAACAGACCCACACCAAGACACATCCTAATTAAAAAGGCAGAAGTTAAAGAGAGAATTCTAAAGGCAGCAAGAGAAAAACAAAGAGTCATAGACATAGGGAACACCCATAAGTCTATCAGCTGATTTTTCTGCAGAAACTGCAGAAGAGAGTGGCATGATATATTTAAGTGCTGAAAGAGAAAAACCTGCAACCCAGGATACTCTATCCAGCAATATTATCTTCTAGAATTAAAAGAGAAATGAAGAACTCACACAAGCAGAAACTAAGACTTCATCAATACTAAACCAACCCTAAAAGAAATGTTAAATGGTCTTCTCTAAGTGGAAAAGAAAAGGCTATAACAAGAAGCATCTATAGGAAAGGAAAAATCCCACTAGTAAAGGCAAATATATAGTAAGGGCTGAAGATCAACCACTTAAATAAGCTAGTACAAATATTAAAAGAAAAAAAGTTGCAAATCAAGTATAACTACAATAATCAGTAAAGGGATAAACATGAAGATGTAAAATATGACACAAAAAACACACAATGTGGGGGAAGGGAATAAAAAATGTAAATCTTTTAGAATGTGTTTAAACTTAAAGGACTATATTTAAATC